>NC_090655.1:17350860-17694950 GCF_040937935.1 Hyperolius riggenbachi | reverse complement strand
GACAACAGACGGACAAACGGAATGCTAGCCAATCTAATTGCTGCCCCAGTGATAACAAACAGCTACACTAACACGGACAAGACAAACAAATAGGAGCGTAACTAATAGCAACCGCAGCCTCTAGTTACGTCCATAGGAACAGGACTAGCAGGAACAGACAGACAGATGGAATGATTGCCAATCTAATTGCTGTCCCAGTAATAGCAAACATCCACACTGTCACGGACAAGACAAACAACTAGGAGCGTAACTAATAGCAACCGCTGCTACATTCACGTCCACAGGAGGGGCTGGGGGGTGTCTGGTAAATATGGCAGCCGGGGGCAGTCTGTCAGGTGGTCCCAGGTTAATAACCACCCCCCCTTTTTTGACCTACATCCGAACCTGCCTGAGATACATAGAAAAGGGGCCAACACCACCACCAAACACTGCCACAGTAATATGTTCAAATCCACAGATGGTAAATGAAATGCAAATAAATGCTTCTTGCATGCAAATTGAATGGTGCTTGAAAATGAGCCAATCAAAATCTTCAGGATGTTTATTTCATTGACTCGATTCTAGGATGCATACAATTTTGCATTAAACTGTCAAGCAAGCCTGAATTATTTGCATCTCATTGATATATTTTTTTTCTTTCCACTAGCTTTCTCCAGTGACTTTCAGAGCTGCAGGCTTCAGTCTGCCAGACAGTTTTGTCTATGCCCCACCCTTTTCGCAGTCTGAACAACATGATTTGGAGATGACCTGAGGAAACCCTGCCTACAAAACTTGCCAATAACGCCTTAAGATTGGGTGCCTCAGGCATACATGTAAGAATGGAAGCCACTGTAATTTGGGAGCCGGAAAAGCATACATGTAAAAAAAGCATTCAGAAAAAAGGGCACCGGGTTTGCCGGTAGTAGAATCTTGCTAAAATTAGTGATATTCTTCTACTAAATATCCATAGTAGAATATCGGTATTATGTACCAATACTTGACTATTGCTAATTCTAACCCTACTCTCACACAGAACCGCCCCACCCCTAACTCTAATACCCTGAAAACCCTAAAATCCCCCCTGGTTGTGCATAACCCTAACCCACCCTGGTGGTGCCTAACCCTAACACCCCTCCCTGTGGGGCCTAGCCCTACCCCCCCCATGGGGCCTAGCGCCCCCCAGGGCCTAAACCTAACCCCCCTCTTCTGCCGCAAAGCCGTGACATCTGGCTATGAAATTTGGGTGCCTGGAGGCGCCCGATTACCGGTGAGAGGGGACTTTTTTTTTCCACACAGGCATGCCAAAAAAAAATGGCTTCCCCACCACCAAAATAACCAGCTTCCTGTCTCAGATCACATGACCACATTTTTAAAAGACAATGGGCCTGATTCTATTCACTATTTCCCCCACGTTTTCTCCTAGGTGATATTTCACATCCTATCAATAAAAAAATGCCTTTTAAGCCACCAGCAAAACACGAAAAGCAAATGCACTCTCCCAGCTAGCACTTTCCTACCTTCTATCTGATCAGCAGACGCCTATCAGCCAATCAGGTGCAATGGCATACACCCTTTGTCTGCCGTATCAAATCTAGCAGGAATTGCATAAACTGCATACATTTAGCAGCATTCAGGTGGGAGGCTTCAGTGGGACGTAATCGTAGATTATGTCACTCAGCAGGGACACCGCGTGCAGGTAACCGCCCATTTGGTCCCCTCCCTAACCACTCACCTATCAACCGCATCCTGGAAGCTGCAAAAAGAGAAATATAAAACCACAAACACTGGTTCACACGACAGTCAGGGGTCCCGGAAGCCACCAGCAAGCAGGAAAATACTACTTTTTGGCACTTTTTCAATTGCAGTGTGCTGAAAACTTATTTTACAAAGAAGATAAAAAATAACCTCCTAAGAGAAAACTTGGGAGAAAAAGTAAATAGAATTGGGCCCAATATATGACCTTCTTTGCTACAGAAAAAAAAGTTACAATTCAGGCATTCTGCTTACTAAAACCGTCTACAAAATGGAATCTGGCTTTAACGCAATGATTTATCATCTAGGCTAACATCACCAAACTAAACTGTAACCTATAAGCTTGGTAGTAATATGCGTCTTCTAATATCCCATATATAGCCCAAAGTACAAAATCAATTCAACACGCACTCATCAGCTGTTTTATTTGTGCCTCCTGTACTCTTTACAAACAGACCCCCCCCCCCCCCCCCCATCATACAGAGATTTGTGAGCCTTGCATTATTGTTCTATCCGCAATATGCTATTGATTGGAAAAGAGATTAAAAAAAGAAACAACACGCGTACAGAAACTTGGTTACCTCCATAAAACATGCGTTATAAATGACTATTATTTTCCAGCTCTTTGCCTTGCCTCTCGTTAAGTAATTGTATCTATCGAAATGCTCACGCAGGGTTCATCACCAGCCGAATAATTTCCTCCCCGCCCCCCCCCTTTGCGTTTCTCGTTTTTTGCAATAACGGTTATTACATTTCATGGATGCATTAAGAACAGCCTGATACTTTGACTTCCTTCAGGAGCGTTTTTTTTTTCTTTTTAATTGGAACAAAAAAAAAAAAAGCAAGGGATTCTGATGGTACGATATTGAGTTATTATGTATTGATTATACTAAAGCAGGCAGAGCCCCGGCAATTCACATCACAAATCACAAGGTCAGCGGTTCAAGTCCTTACGCTGACACTCTTTATGGGCCTAAGCAGGTCACTTTATCTCCATATTCTGAGATTAGATTGGAAGACCTTTATGACAGTGTTGCCTTATGCCTGCACAATGCCTCCTCCTGTTGTTATTGGAACAGGAGTGGGCTGTGGACAATGGTTCTTCTCTCTCGCATGCTAATCGCATCACAAAGAAAGTTTAAAGTGGACCTGAACTCTTGTACTGGACAGAAGGAAAACTAAGAGATATGCATCTGTGACTAAGCACAGGTTGTAATTTAATCCTCCAGCTGTGTCAGCTGACTCCCAAAGCAAAGCAGCAAATTGGTAAACACAAGATGTTAACAATATGTCTGCTTCCATGAAAGCAGGAAGTAGAGACACTGCAGATTTATTGGAGGATTTGTATTAGCTGTAACAAATAAATGTTTTACTGTAAATGTTATCATGCTGTTTCAGGTCTAGATTTTACATAAGGCAGTGTAGGCTTGTGCCTACGGGCGCTAGATGATGGAAAGGTAGCTCACCCATCTCCCTGAGTGCCCCCTTCCCTCCTTCCCTATGCAGAGTCCTGATATGAGCATATATGAGAGGTTATTCACCCAGCTCTCTGCATTCCACTGACGAGATCACCCTTCAGTCAGAGGCACCTCTAGCCACTTAATACTTAGAGTACCTCTGGCTACCTAATGCTAAAGGACAGTAGCCCATCTCTTTCATGCACAGCTCCCTTGATTATCAGCTTCCCTTTTCATGTCTTGCTCCCAATTTGCAGCCTCCTCTTTCATATGTAGCAACTCCTCTTTTATGTTCAGGCCGCCCAAGGCTCTGGCCCCTGTGGCCTTTCCAGAAAAATCTGGCCCTGGGTATATACTTGCGGTTGGATCACAGGAACTGAAACACTGCAAGGATGGGGATGGGAGGATGCTAAATAGAGATGGTGTTTATTACCTTTTAAATAATGCAAATTGCCTGGCTATCCTGCTGATCCTCCTATACTTGTAGCCATAGACCCTGAACAAGCATGTCGATAAGACGACTGATTGGCCACATGCTTGTTTCAGGTGTGTGATTCGGACACTACTGATGCCAAAAAAGATCAATACAACAGCCAGGCAACTGGTATTGTTTATAAGGAAATAAATATGGCAGCCTCTATATCCCCAGTACAATTCAGCCTACCTCCCCATAGCCAGATGTGCCCCAGGGATGATACAGCTGTGTCTCAAGATGCCACTAGATGGCGTCATAGATATGAGACACAGCGATTGCCACACAGGAAGAATGCCTGATCATTACACCGCTGGCACGTTGCTTGCACGCTCCCCTCCACATGCCAGGGGACACATAGTCTTAAACAGCGCACTCTGCACACCATGTTGCAGGTAATTGGGGGCCACGGACACAGCAGTGCGCAAACTGGTAAGAGCAGGATCACTAGTACACAATCTTTACACTCCTCTGCCAGTACCAAAACCTGCTCCACCATCCGTTCTGCTCCACTGACTCGCATATAAGTCGAGGGGGTAACTTTTCACCATCTTTTTTTGTGCCAAAAAATTAGGCTTATACGTGAGTATATAAGGTACATACTGTTTTCCTTCTACCGTGTGCATGAGTTAAGGTCCACTTTAACTCACGGATTATCTCTTCTTATCCGTTCCATATCATGAATTATTTCATGCATTGTCTCTAGCGGAGGTGAAAAACAAGTAAGGGAAGATCATTTACGAGATAACTTTTGTGATTCAGGCCCAAAGAAAGGAAAGTGCTGAATTTTCAGATCTCAGGAATACGTCTCCCGGTATATTCCGCAAACACAAAGTTCAGCCGAACATCTGTAAACGTGTATTTTATTTATAGTTTTTATCTTGCCAAATAAAACATGGCACGGAGCATAACTCATAGATCTCTTCTTCCCAGCGTTGACGTTTGCAAGTTATCTTTTCATTTGTAACTTATTAAAAGAGCTGATGTAAAGAAATCCTCAGGAGTAAAATAAATAAGTCTCGCTATAGTATAAAATCCATTACTAAGTAAACAGAGCCATCGAAAAAGCATTTGTAATAAATAGGCCTAAGTTTGTCTTCATGTTTATGTGAGATTAATTCCGTATCACATATGAACTGTATAATGCCTGTTATAACTTATCTGTTTGCCTTGGCGGAGGAAAGTCCAAGTGCGCTCAAAACTTTTCTTTACTTTGGGAAGTGTACTCAAATTTGATAATAAAGCAAAGGGTGGAAGTGTTATAGCAAATTGTTGACAGCACAACTGAATGACCATGCCCACTTTCACCTCTCCCCATTATTATTATTACTTGTATAGCGCCGACGTCTTCCACAGCGTTGTACAGAGTATATTGTGTCGTCACTTAACTGTCCCTCAGAACAGCTCACAATCTAATCCAGGGGTCTCAAACTCAATTTACCTGGGGGGCCGCAGGAGGCAAAGTCAGGATGAGGCTGGGCCGCATAAGGAATTTCACAATCGCGGCGCATCGCCGCTTCTGCCCGCCCCTCGCACTCTTCCTTCACAGAGAGGGGCGGGGAGAGGCAGCGATCGACGTCAGGAGGGGCAGAGCTGAAGCTGAAAGCTCTGCCCCTTCCAGGAAATGCCGGCGGATTGCACCCCGGGCGATTTGGGGGCTCTGCAGCCCTTGTTTAGCGGCGGGGATGCGGCGGATTACTTGGGAGCACTGAAGCGAACTATAAGGAAGCTTTTGCCGGTGAGGGCCACAAAATATTGTATCGAGGGCCGCAAATGGCCCGCGGGCCGCGACTTTGAGACCCCTGATCTAATCCCTACCACTGTCATATGTCTATGTATGTGTTTCTCAACATTTTAATGGTATGTAACCCCTTTTAAAACCCTGTACTCACCAAGTCCCCCTTAGCATAGTAAACATTATCACAAGTATCCCTTGACAAAGCTATATTTTACCGTAGTACATGATAATTGGTTCTAAACAATATACAGGCATTTACTATTGCTTTTTATTAGCTCAAACACTAATTTGGTGTTGTTTAAATAAGATTTCTCATTCTCTAAAACCCTAAGGGCCCATATGCAATTCCCTTTTTCTCCTGAGTTTTCTCCTAGGTGATAATTTTAAACTTGCCAATAACATTTCTTTTAAGCCACCAGCAAAATTCGACACACACAAGCAATAGAACACAGCAGTACATGCATCCAGCTACATTTAAGTGGTCAGCAGGTGCTCCTCAGCCAATCAGGATGCACTGTCATACACCCTTTACCTGCCATGCCACATCTAGCAGCCATTAGCATTCAGGTGGGAGGCTTCAGTTGGACGCCATCGCAAGATTGCGTCGCTAGCAGGACCGCCCCGTGCAGGCATCCCTCCCACAGGGGTCCCTCCCTAACCGCTCACCTGTCCACCATGTCCTAGAGCTGAAAAAAAAAAGTTTAAAAACACACGATTGGTTCACACGATGGCCAAGGGCCCCGGACCTTGGGGCCCCGGCCAGTGAGAGAGGTCCGGGGCCCCTGGCCATCATGTGAACCAATCGTGTGTTTTTAAACGTTTTTTTTTTCAGCTCTAGGACATGGCAGACAGGTGAGCGGTTAGGGAAGGCACCCTTGGGTTCCCTTTAACAGAACTGTTGTAAAGGCATCAAACATCTTAAAAAAAAAAAAAACATACTTTATTCCGTGGAAAAAAAAGTGCAAGATTTCCTTTAACTTCATGAACTGTCTTTGGAGTTGTGTAAAAACTCTTGAATGCAGTTAAGTATCTTTTTCCTTGAAAGCTTTTTCTGCAGGTGTAAAGGCTACTTCTGCAGAGACCGAGCTGTCAGTGCAATCATTTACCATAAAACATTGGAGTTTATTTAATTTCATTGCATGTCTGGGGATTGCGAGCCACGGGTTGTCCATGCTCTGCAGATCCCTTTGTGGTTTTCACCTTTACTTTGTGTAACGTCGTCGCCGTAGGATCCCATAAATAGACGAACATGACTCTTCCTTCTGGGAAGGCTGCCACAGAAGGTGCGATGTATACATCAGTCATTACCGTCCTCTCTTAAGAATAGTCTGCACCTCCCTGACATTACATCAAAGTTTGCTGCGTTCTTTTTCATTAAGAAAAGTTTTCGGCGGTGTAACTTTCAAGGCGTTTTTTTTAGACGGGAATTTTCCAGGCAGCCGTTGTTTGTTTGTCATGTAGCTTAATTCTTGTCCATAATGAATTAAGCTGCCTCTGTGTGCTGTGAAGGTTCTCCGGGTCATAGTGTATTAACAGAGAACAAAATACAGGAGCTACACTGTAAACCAGCGTTAGCGATGCGGTACATTGCTTCCGCCTCACCGCTCCCCCACAAACAGACCTTCAGGAACACCTCGTTAGTACGTGGTGCTCCCTTTCTGGCCACCAGCCAAACAGGAAGCGACGCGTGCTTGTGGTGACTTGCTGCTGCGGGTATGCAGAAGTGCACGGAAGTGTATTGTAAAAATACGCTTCCGGGCATGCGCACCGAGTCGATAATTGTTTTAGAATCCAGGCGTCGCCATAGACTAACATAACTTCCGAGATCGCTGCAAGTCGACGCAGAAGCCGCGTAGTAACGTAGTTTTGGACCTGCATCGTCACTTCCATCACATTGTGCAGTACCACGGAAGTAGTAAAGTCTCCATAGACTTTAATTGTCCGGTGGTGGGGTGCGGTAAAAATACCGCATCACCCCGGTGTGGAAAGGCACTCAAAATACTCCTGAAGCTGAGAAAAAATATTATACTTACCACAGTAAGGCGGAGCCTCAGGATGGCACAGATGCTTCCTGTATCCTCCAACGGCTCACTGTTTCAGCGAAGAGTCCCTCTATATCAGGGGTGTCAAATTCAATCATGTATGAGGCTAAAATCTACAACATAGTCTAATGCTAGGCATACACGGCAGGAAGGGAGGCTTATTAATCGAGTCTGATGGCTCGATTGATAATATATGACGTGTCCGATACCCCGCCAGATTGGTACTGTGCTCGATACCGGCGGGGAGAACAATGCCCAGAAACGAGCAACTCATTAGCCGCTCCAGCGGGGACGAGCGGCAATCGATCCGGCGCATAATTGAATAGAGAAACGTGCCGTGTATGCCCGGCATAAGTCGCAGGCCTAGTTGTGTGTTAAGATTTAACATTTATTGAACAGTCTTAAATTAAAGAGGAGCTGTTTGCTGTTATCTCAGAAAAACAAACCTATATTAGTAAATAAATACTTGCTCTACGTCAGGAAGTGAACAAAGAAATCACTCTGCAAAAGCACTTAGAAAAAGCACTTTACAAAAACTCGTAGCATGCAGGTAAGCGACGAGAGGCGCTAAAAAAACACTCACAAAATCGCAAAACGCTGGCCTCAGCGATTGTGATTTTAGATGTTAACAAAGCCTTAATGAGGCCCAGTGCACACCAAAACCGCTAGCAGATCTGCAATACGCTAGCGGTTTTAGGAGCTGATTTCAGAGCGATTCTAGGTATGTTTAGAGAGGTTTTCTAAACATACCTAGCGGTTTGGGTGCGTTTTTGTGTAGCAGATTACACATATTGTTACAGTAAAAGCTGTTACTGAACAGCTACTGTAACAAAAATGCCTGGAAAACCGCTCTGAAGTAGCGCTTTTCAGAGCGGTTTGCGTTTTTCCTATACTTTACATTGAGGACGAAACGCTTTCGAAATCCGCAAACGCGCAGCAGGAGGCGTGTTTGCGGCTTGGCAAAAAACGCAAACCGCCGGTGTGCACCATCCCATTGCAATACATTAGACAAGCGTTTTTATAGGCGGATGCGGCCGGCGGATCGTTCCAAAAACCGCTCGGTGTGCACTGGGCCTGAAAGTGGATGTACGCTTGCTACATACATCCATCAATGGTTTGTTACCCAAAATTAACTTTACAAGTGGCTTGACCCTGCAGAAACCGCCTCATTAGGTATGTTCATTTGGATTCCACGGAAATTTCCAATCCGAAATTGGCATTTTCTATCGGAAAGTAGAAATCTGATCTCTGTGGAAATGTTGCATTATCTCTACTCCGTTATTTTAGCCCAATCACAGAACAGTCGGAAGCATTGGACCAATCAGAAAATGCAGATTCAACTGGGAAGTATTTGGCTAATCGGAGAATGCAAAAAATGACCCCCCCAAAAAAAGATTAACCAGAATTGGAAATTGGAGAACAGAAATCGGAAATCTGTGGAATCGGTAGAGGGCATAATGGGGGGTGTTGGTATCTGATCAGACAGACAGCTTCGGAGGAGACCACCAGCGAAATCAGTAGGGGACACTTTTTAGATTTCGCACTGACATTATTATTATTATTATTATTATTATTTAGTATTTATATAGCGCAGACCTATTATGCAGCGCTGTACAGTGTGTGTGTATATATATATATATATATATATATATATATATATATATATATATATATATATATATATATATATATATATATATATATATATATATATATATTGTCTTGTCACTGTCCCTCAAAGGAGCTCACAATCTAATCCCTACCATTGCCATATGTCTATATTATGTAGTGTAAGTACTGTAGTCTAGGGCCAATTTTTTAGGGGGAGCCAATTAACTTATCCGTATGGTTTTTGGAATGTGGGGGGAAACCGGAGTGCCCGGAGGAAACCCACGCAGACATGGAGAGAACATGCAAACTCTTTGCAGATAGTGCCCTGGCTGGGATTCGAACCAGGGCCCCATTGCTGCAAGGCGAGAGAGCTAAACACTACGCCACCGTGCTGCCCATGATAAGGAATGATCATTTCGACTGGAAGAAAATGTAAATTGCATATGATGCTTTACTCTTTACACTTTGATTTATGGTGGGCCCTCATGAACCATTTCTTCCCCCCACCCAGTTCTTCCGCACCCCCAGAGATCATAGATTAATCAGAAAGGAATGTATTAAACCGGCCTTTTTTCTTTCCCGTTACCGTATTGGCATTAAGCACATGATTGTTGCGCGTCCCGCGCACGTGGGCTGAGGAGTGTAAAAAGTAATTGCGTTTGCCATCGCTCTTCCTCTCCTCAATATACAAGCACCTCTAGAACACTACTTGTAGAATATTATGTAGGTGTCTTTGCTTCATTTAGCGGCTTTTCTCGGAGGAAAACACATTATGACTTTGTACAAGCCTTGATCGATTCCTTAAGAGGCCTTATCTGATTGCTTTTATATTTTATTGATTTTTTTTTTCTTGAATTAAGTTTTATAGGTCTCAATTATTTTCTCGTATGATTGTTCTGCGGCACGTATGGCGCGCGGTATAATTACACACGGACATGATTATGTTCTAGTTGATAATCCCGTTTAATATATAACTTCTCTTTCCTCTCCCTCTTTTGTTTTATATGCTTTATGGAGATTATCTTCTGTAGGCTGATGATATGTTGAATGGCGGAGATAAACGCAACAATAACATAACGCACCTCTTTATTTTTCTCTCTTTTTTTTTGACATCTGACAAAAGCTTTTATTGCGAAAGAGAGAAAAAAAATATTGCGATCATCAGCTTCATTAGCAAAGCATTTAACAATCACAGGAGATAATTTTTATAAACCCGCTATGCTGCTGACTGGGGGATACGGCAATAGCAGCCCAATTAAGTTTCAAATGAGTTCTGAGCACTGATGGCTAATATAATTCCGGTGTAGCCGTAGACTCGACATTATACAATCATTTATCATTGGAGCAGGATTTCTGACAGGAATCAAACATTGAGACCTCAATTAGAATGTTTTTTTTTTCATTTCTTACATTTCTCTAAGAAGCAAATGCAGTCTCCTCGAAGTCATGTCTGAGCGAGTTAGGACAACGGTAAGGAGATTGAAGTGTACCTGTAGCGCACCCATGAGGATGAACCCTTTGTTTTATCCTGCAGGACGGTACATACACACGTCCAACTTTTTCAACCAACTTATTATCTGACTTGTCGTTTGAACAACAAGAGCCCTCTTCTGATCAGTTTGAGAAAACTGATTGGACATGTGTATGCACTATCGAGCAACTAATAACAGCTGTTGTTCTCCAGTAAAAATATTGTAATACTGAGGCACTTTTTTATTTACATGAATTATGTATAAATTATTCAGTCTATGTTTTCCCATTGTAAAATCTTTCCTCTCCCTGATTTACATTCTGACATTTATCACGTGGTGACATTTTTACTGCTGGCAGGTGATGTCACTGGAAGGAGATGCTGCTTGCCTTTTTGGCAGTTGGAAACAGCTGCTATTTCCCACAATGCAACACGGCTCCCACAGTGTGATGTCAGTACCTCAGTGCTGTAAGGCGCTGACATCACACTGTGTGGGAGGTTTTTCACCACAAAATCAGCCATTCAGAGCCCCCTGATGATCCGTTTGAGAAAACGGTTGGACGTGTGTACGCGCTGTCGAGCGACTGATAACAGACACTGTTATATCCAGTCCATTGTCCATAATTTAAAGTTGGTTAAACAACATGTAAATTAGCATATCACCCGCTTTGTTGGTCAGTGTGTACATAACGTCCGAACGACTTGTTGTTCGCTCAGACACCCAGTTTAAATGACAATGAAGCGTAAAGTTGGATGTGTGTACGTACCTTTAGTAATGAAAGATCAGTAACTTCCTACCGTATACATCTTGTCTTCTTGTAAGCAGGACTGGATATCTGGAAAAGGCCACAAAGGCCAGAGCCTTGGGTGGCTGTGGACTCCGCCCTGAGAATGAAAGAGGTTATTACATATAAAAGAGGAGGCTGAAAATGGGGAGCAACACATGAAAAAGGGAAACCGATGCCCAAGGGAGCTGTTCATGAAAGAAATGGGCTACTGTACATGGATGATACACATGGAAGAGGGGGCTATACATGGAATGGGAGGGGGCTGCTGTACATGGATGATACACATAGAAGGGAGGGGCTACACATGGAATGGGAGGGGGCTGCTGTACACGGATGTTACACATGGAAGAGGGGGCTACACATGGAATGGGAGGGGGCTGCTGTACATGGATGATACACATGGAAGAAGGGGCTGCACATGGAATGGGAGGGGCTGCAGTACATGGATGATACACATGGAAGGGAGGGGCTACACATGGAATGGGAGGGGGCTGCTGTACATGGATGATACACATAGAAGAGGGGGCTGCACATGGAATTGCAGGGGCTGTTGTACATGGATGATACACATGGAATAGGGGGCTGCGCATGGAATGGGAGGGGGCTGCTGTACATGGATGATACACATGGAAGAGGGGGCTGCGCATGGAATGGAGGGGCTGCTGTACATGGATGTTACATATGGAAGAGGGGGCTGCACATGGAATGGGAGGGTGCTGCTGTACATAGATGATACACATGGAAGAGGGGGCTGCACATGGAATGGGAGGGGCTGCTGTACATGGAGGATACACATGGAAGAGGGGGCTGCACATGGAATGGGAGGGGCTGCTGTACATGGATGATACACATGGAAGAGGGGGCTGCGCATGGAATGGAGGGGCTGCTGTACATGGATGTTACATATGGAAGAGGGGGCTGCACATGGAATGGGAGGGGGCTGCTGTACATGGATGATGCATATGGAAGAGGGGGCTGCACATGGAATGGGAGGGGCTGCTGTACATGGATGATACACATGGAAGAGGGGGCTGCACATGGAATGGGAGGGGCTGCTGTACATGGATGATACACATGGAAGAGGAGGCTGCACATGGAATGGGAGGGGATGCTGTACATGGATGATACACATGGAAGAGGGGGCTGCACATGGAATGGGAGGGGCAGCTGTACATGGATGATACACATGGGAGAGGGGGCTGCACATGGAATGAGAGGGGTACTGTACATGGATGATACTCATGGAAGAGGGGGCTGCACATGGAATGAGAGGGGTGCTGTACATGGATGATACACATGGAAGAGGGGACTGCACATGGATTAGGAGGGGGTTGCTGTACATGGATGTTACACATGGAGGGGGGGGGATGTACATGGAATGGGAGCTGCCCTGTTGCACATAAAAGGAGAGCCACAACATGTTTGGCCTAGGGGCACAAAAATATAGTCTAGACCCTTAACTGTCCCTCAGTGGGGCTCACAGTCTAATCCCTACCATAGTCATATGTTCATCATAGTCCTTTTAGGGGGAAGCAAATGGACTTATCTGTTTGGTGTTAAGATGTGTGAGGAAACTAGAGTGCCTGGAGGAAACCTACACAGACGCGGGGAGAACATACAAACTGTATGCAGATAGAGACCTCCCTGGGATTCAAACCAGCACTGCAAGGCGAGGGTGCTATCCACTACACCACCGTTCTGCCCATATTTTCTCCCTCTCTACTGTTTTGTCGTGATATCACTAATCGGTGCTTTTTTTTTATATGCATCAGGACATTTGTGTTTACTCACCCTGCCCCTTTTGAACTGCAATCCCCTCCCCATAATCGCCACCAAACAAAGCACCAGCAGGTTCCTTTCTTGTATGTGGAAGATGTAATCGTTGCCGCCTGAAGCTCTCTGCCTGTGTCTTCACTCTGCTCTCTCCCTCTGCTGTATAGACACATCACCTTGGCAACAGCAGAGGGAGGGGGAGAGAGTGAAGACACAGGCACAGGGATGTTTTTGCTTTTGCCCATGTTCAGAGATTAACACGCTTCTACTGCTCTCTGCAGTGAAAATAAACAGTTTTACACACAGGGAATACTTTCTTTTATGTAATGAAGAGTAGCTACTGAAATTTCAGTTATGAGAGTAGAATTCCACTTTTGATGAAGTTTCCTCTTTCTGCAATAACTGGGAAACCTTCTCGGCAGATTATTTTTTGAAGGTGCAGGCTCACGCCTGGTGGGAGAGGACAGGACTTAAATGACAGTAAGGATGCATAGCCCCAATATTGGTGTCAGATTTTTTAAAAACATTTTTGGATGATAATTGAACTACAGGTTTTATTTACAAAAAATGTGGACAGGATGAGATTTGTGTCTCCAAAGCAGAGTGACAGCTCAGAACATCTCATTATAAGATTTTAATATATAATAAAAAGTAGTTAGTTAATAAATGCAGTGGCAGCTTTCTGGGCAAGAAAAACTATACTTTGGAAACTTGTAATTTGTAAACAGACAATATTACTTGTGCACAAAAGCAAATATGATTTCTATATAGGCAGTAAAAAGTAGGAAAACACATTTTTATTGAATGTTATGTCGGAGTTTCAGACCACTTTAAAGTGAACCCGAGGAGGGAGAGTGATATTGGCTGCCATATTTATTTCCTTTAGCGCCATCTAATAACTTTCCTGCAGCTCCTTGTGACTTTGGCTGTCTGGCATCATGTTTCACAGCTACCGGCATGTCAAGTGACCTGTCGCGGGTCAGGATACACCCCGGAGCTGTAAATGGAGGATGCCAGAAAGCCGCTAGGAGCAACAAGAAGTTTATTAGATGGCGCTGGAGGCTTGGAGAGTATTTTATGCTTCATACGGAGGGGGTGGTTGGTGCTTTTCCGGCTGGTTGCTCAAGCAACTGGCAAGCACTTTCATCCGGCACCGGCATTGTATGTTTCCTCCTCAGTGCCGGATACTAGGGACTTTGCTGTACTTTGAACAATGTAACAGGGATACAGAGGCGCCAGAAGAATAAAAATGTCTAAAAAGTTTAAAATTTGTGGAGGCAGTGGTGGACTTACCTCCTCACAGAGGCGCTTGGCCCAGATATAGATCTGCACTGTACCTACTCCTACCTATTGCCTGATGAAGCGGCGTCATACCTGCGAAACGCGTTGCATCTCCCCTTGGAGTATGTAAATAAATTTGTTCTGCTAAACTTTGTTGACATATCTTGTGTCTGTTTGGAGGTGGTAGGTCCACCACTACCTCCACAAATGTTAAACTTTTTAGACATTTTTATTCTTCTGGTGCCTCTATCCCTGTTACAGTGTTCTAAGTCCACCCTTGGTGGAAGGGTGTCCTCCCCTTTTTTCCTGATCTACAGAGAGCGACTTCTAAATCCTGAGTGGGGTCAGGTCTAATCTCCCGACCTGCTATTACAGTGGTTGCCTTTGAGGTAGCCTTGCTTTGTGAGTATATTTGTATTGACTCTACCAACTTCATCCCATATTACCAGCACATACTACGCTATATTTGGCTCTTGGTGTCCCTATCTTTATTGCTGTACTTTGAAGTTGTCTTCATGCAATATTTTTCTGCATTCAGTGAAACAGTAAAAACATGGCTAGCCATCTGCGGCTAACACAATAAATTGCTAAACCCAAGTTTTTATTTAAAGGATTTAGAAAAGCAATAGCATGCTCCACATATGAAATTTGCATCATTCTTATTTAAACGACGGTGTCTCTTTTAATCAGTATTATCGGACTCCGAGGCTTGAAGTTGTTTTTTTTTTTTTTCCTCTCTCTTTTCTTTTCATTTTACTACATGTCTGTCACAGCTTGTCATGAGTGACATTGTGTACGGCGGAATTTTGTATGGCTAATGGAGTGCTGATGTTGTCTCAGGCAGATTGAACCATTTATGAATATAAATACAGAGTGGCAAGCGCTTGAGCGCAAGATCACTTCGCCCTCCCTAAAACGATTTATATTCCGAGAGGCACCTACCTGACTGATTTCCAGCTAACGTTACAAAGTGGTCGTGTTATTTCATGCGCTGAAAATGGTTGTTATTATTTTGTACATGAGAAGTCCTTTGATCTGCATTTATTACCGGGGAAAAGATGCACGGCCTTAACCCAATCTGACACAAATGCCGCAATATGTTCATTTTCCCCCCCGCTACAAATTCAATACATTCATATTCAGAATTCTTTATCTAATAGTGCTTATTAGATTGTTGTGGCTACAGCTGCGAAGCAATATATCACAGAGAAAATAATAGGTATGTCTCTTTCAGGTTGTGATGTGATTTGCCTTTCGCCGCGCTGGCATGGAAATCTGCGCCGTTTATTAATAAAAAGACAGCGTAAGATGAACTCGCCCGTGTGGCAGCCCGAACTAAGCGCTCACTTCTTTTTTCCTGCTAGTTTTCTTTGTTCCTTCCATCAAAAGCAAACCTACGTTCAGAAAGCCAGTGCTAACCCATCATGCTTTGCTTTACCGAAGTGGATACTAAATGCAGAGGCCTCGTTTAGCCTGGGAATTTTTTTAAATACGTGTGACAGTATGTTTGCATTAATTAGCCATGAATAAAGTTTTGCCAATTGCACGTCTGCAACTTTTTGCAATAAATACATTAAACGTATCTGCATGGCTTATGGCAGGCTGCAGTGACTAGCTTCTTATTGCCAGAGGAGTGGAAGTTCCTTCCACAGAACAGAGCAGATCACCTGATCTAACCTGTCTCCTCCCACTGCACTCCTTGTGGCCAGCACTGCAGGTAAAGCTCCCTTCTAGTCAAGGTGTAATTACTCTTCCAATGCCCCTTTCCAGTTTGTTTATAAAAGCCAAGTGTACCACTCGCCAACCTGCCCTACGTGCAATAAGACACCATTTCTCACTTTCTTATCACTTTTTATAAACACAGGTGGATGGTTGTGGGAAGGGAAATTGTTTTACTACACAGAGCAGGTAGGAATTAAACAGAACCTGATCATGGGACTCTGGCTATGGTGTTGCGGTGCTGGCCGCAAAGAGTTAATCTGTCAACAGTAGAGAGGCCACATTTCTCAATGCCACAATATTGAGCTGAAAATCAGAATGTTAAATTCTTGGGATTCAGACTAGTAAATTTTAAAAGTTATGTGAAAGTATGTGCAAACATTTTTTTTCCATTAAATAGCAAAAAAGCCAAAAAAATAAAAAACAAAAATGTTTTGTGGATTGCTGTATTCTGCAATTTCACAACCAAGGATTGGACTTCATCCCAATCATCAGTAGCTGATACCCCCTTTTCCCATTATAAATCCTTACCTTTTCTTAAATAAATCATCGTCGGTGTCTGTATGGCTGATATTGTGGTGAAACCCCTCCCACATGTGATGTCAGCACCTAGGTCCTGGCATCACACCCTGTGAGCCTCGTTGCATTGTGAGAAAAACTTTGTTTCCATCTGCCAAGCAACCAGTATCTCCCTCTGTGCATATGTATATCTATAAAGAAAAAACAAACAGTTGGAGCTGTCTGTTTATTTCATGTCTGCCAGTAGTAAAGATGATGACATGCAGGCTGATTGTGGATCAATTTCTACATGTAGACACAGCGTTTGGAGAGTGGCACTCCCTATCATACAGTCTGCAGGCGCAAGTGAATGATAACAGGCAAATAAATATTTCTCTCACCCTTCCTCCGATATCCCTTGATGTAGTTTGCTTAGACGTGTGCACCTCGGATCACCAAATGAAGGAGAAACTAATGTCGTGACCAGGAAGAGAAAAGGAGAAAGACATCCGGGCACCTTCCGTCCTCAATTTTATTGCAAAGGGTTTTCATCAACTCGGGTTACATACCACTAGTGCGTACGACTGATGGTCAGTGCGGTGGTGGTGAGTTCATCAGTTGGGGCTTGCAACGGCCATTTCGCGTCTTGCTAGACGCTTGGTCACGCTGTGCTCCAGAGAGCTCCTGGAGCACAGCGTGACCAAGCGTCTAGCAAGACGCGAAACTGCCGTCGCAAGCCCCAGCTGATGCCCGGCACCCCCACCTCCAAATCGCCAGCACCACACTGACCATCAGTCGTACGCACTAGTGGTATGTAACCCGAGTTGATGAAAACACTTTGCAATAAAATTGAGGACGGAAGGTGCCCGGATGTCTTTCTCCTTTTCTCTTCCTGGTCACCAGATTGTGGATCAAACAACATGAACAAATTACATGGGGAATATCAATAATTTCTTGATCTCTCTTCTATTTTTTTCACTTCTCACTTTGATTTAATTTTGTTCCCCTTTTCGCTAAAGTTACTCTTTAAAGAGAGCCCGAGGTGAGCTCATAAAGTAAACAAAAAGATGCTACCTGAACTGGGGGGCTGAGCGGATCAGGTTGCTGACAAAACCGCTGCTCTTCACTGCTCCTGTGGGCCGCACTGTCCCACTGTCTCTTTTGTGACCTTTGGGTCACAATGCTGGAAGGAGAGAGATCTCTGTCTCACAGCAGCATGGAGGGGGCGTGGCCAGGGAGAGCTGCCCAATGGCAGCTGGGTAAAGCCTGCAGGAACGCCCCCAGTGGGCGTTTTGAGCAGAGAATCCCTCTCCTCTATTTACCCTCCGAGATAGCAGTGGTCGCGGGACACAAAGGCATGTCATGAGGCAGAGAAAATGCCTTTGTTTCCCATCTGCCCCCCCCCCCCCAAGGAACCGCCTCTGGTTCTCTTTAGGGTTCCCTTTAAAGAGAAACTCCAGTGAAAATAGTGTAATAAAAAAAGTGCTTCATTTTTACAATGATTATGTATAAATGATTTAGTCAGTGTTTGCCCATTGTAAAATCTTTCCTCTCCCTGATTTACATGCTGACATTTATTACATAGTAACATTTTTACTGCTGGCAGGTGATGTAGCTGCTGCATGCTTTTTTGCCAGTTGGAAACAGCTGTAAACAGCTATTTCCCACAATGCAACAAGGTTCACAGACAGGAAACTGCCAGGAGTACCACGGTCCTCAGAGTTTCTTGTGGGAGGAGTTTAACCACAATATCAGTCATACAGCGTCCTCTGATGGGCTGTTTTTGAAAAGAAATAGATTTCTCATGTAAAGGGGGTATCAGCTACTGATTGGAATAAAGTTCAATTGTTGGTCGGAGTTTCAGACAGAGATAATGATTTGCGCTTTGCTGTCTGCTTGTACCGCACTTGCAGACGTCTCAACAGTTAACCAAAGTCAACTTTTCTATTCTGAGCTTCCTTCCTTTATAAGACGTGGAAATAGATGCTGACCACTGAAGAAAGTTTGCGCTCCGGCTTTTATTTTCTGCTATGTTGGGATTCGGTGAACACTGATACATTTCGGGAGAGATTTGTTATCTGGTCTGAAAAGATCATACAGACTGGAGTAAGGATAAATAAGAAGCTGTCATTGTGCACTCCATCCTATTATCTTTCCTGGCTGGGCCACACAGCCCATCACCCAATCTCTTCCTTTGTAGAGGAAGTGAGACTTTCAAATTGAATGGTTTCAGGACCGTGCGTCCATTCAGTGCTTCTAATGCATTGTATCTCTCACCGCTCTCGCTTCCAATGACTAGCTAACTAGGAGGCCGATTCTCTTTGGGATTGGCAACAAAGTTACATCTGCGGTTATTTTTTATCCCTTTGTGACACATACACAAACATATATATATATATACAGTGGAACCTTGGTTTGCAAGCATAATTCGTTTCGGAAACATGCTTGTAATCCAAAGCACTCTTATGTCAAAGCGAATTCCCCCATAACGATTAATGAAAGCCCAGTCAATTTGTTCCACAATCCAAAAACAGTTATAGAAAATAGTATAAGATAAAAATGTAAACAAGACTTTTGCAATAACTGACAGCATCATTACCATCTGTTGGCTCACCCCGAACTTTTTTTTAGACAAGACAAGAAAAATAACATTTATATCGCGCTTTTCTCCTGGCGGACTCAAAGCGCCAGAGCTGCAGCCACTAGGGTGCGCTCTCTAGGCAGTAGCAGTGTTAGGGAGTCTTGCTCAATGTCTCCTACTGAATAGGTGCTGGCTTACTGAACAGGCAGAGCCAAGATTTGAACCCTGGTGACCTGTGTCAGAGGCAGTGCTTTAACAAGGCGTTAACAAGGAACTTATCCAATGACCGTTACTTTGGCCTACTTTGGACGATTTAATGGAAATGTGACATCATGCAATCCATACACTCAGATGAAGTACAATCCTGCAGTGCCAAAGGGAGAAGAACTATTTGTAATGAGGTGCGCTTTTGTATACTTTCGTACTTTTTTTTTTTTTTTGCTTGTATATCAAGACATTGCTTGTATGTCAAGTCAAAATTTCACAAAAATGTTTGCTTGTATTGCAAAGCGCTCGTAAACCAAGTTACTCTCAAACCAAGGTTTTACTGTATTTGGTGGTATAGTAATGACCCCCCCCCCCCCCTCCTTTTTGTAAAATTTCATTCATTAGAATTTCCACCATTAAATTTAAATTACATTCTTTAGGCCCACTTTACACTTGCCTTGTAAGTCTGCATTGCGTTACCCTGTTTTCTGCATGGGAATGCAACGAGACTGTAAGGCAATGGGGCTTAGCACACTTCTGGGGTTACGGCATGCTGAAAGTGCCCCATAGGCCACTGAGCCACCCAGTCAACAGTAGGACCTCCACTGTGATGCAGTGGTGGCAGAAGTAATGAAAGTCAGTGGGCGACACAGACATTTTAAGTATGTTTGTGTTGGTGCAGCATGGAACGACGGGAAAACGTCCAGGAAACCTGGGAATCCCAGGGACATACTTCTTCCTGTCCAGTAGGGAGTACATCACTGGGCGAGGGGCGGAGATTGGCGTGTGTGGGGGGGGAGCTATGCATATGACCCTGTCGGTGTACACTGCCATAAGGTTATGTGAATGATTTTTTTGTGCTTTTCTAGAGTATCTGGACCTGAGTATCACACCGCAAACACAATGGCCAGATGTAAAACTGACCTAAAGGTTAAGAAAGGCATACTTACCTAAGGAACGGGAAGCCTCTGGAACCCAATGGCGCTTCCCATTCCCACGGCATCCTCTGGTCCTCCTCCACTGCCCAGGACTCTCCAGCTGATTGGGGCCATGCTCTTCTTCTGCAACAAGCTCTGTTGTGCCTGCACAGTAGCACTAAGCCACCTCCGGTTGACTGTGCAGACGCGGATGTATAACTGCAGGCACAGTATGGCCACGCCTGTGCTTGAAAAGGAGCACTGCCCTGATCAGATTACGAACAAGCCCTTGTGGCCCTTGGAGGACCTGAGAATGGAGTGGGAAGGGGGCACAGAGGAAAGCATCATTGTGATCCAATCCAGAAGCTTCCCCCGGGTTTCTACCCGGAATAGGTTTTGGCTCAAACTGGTTCTGGAAGGAAGGGGTGGGGGGATTGAAGGGGGAGAGTAAGGGGAAGAAATATCTGAAAGCCAAGAGGTGAGGCTGGCTGCCATATTATGGCTCCATTATCGCACTTGGCAATCATCTGTTATCCCTACAGAGAGATCGAAGGAGGGGGGACCGAGGGAGCTGAAGGTTCAGCAGTGATGGCCCAGTACTTCATGAAAGTGTCTGACATCTGCCACCTGGCAGTGCTGGCCAAGGTGTTCCAGTTCAAAATTTGCAGTAGTATTAATTTTTGTGGTGGGTCCCGACTCCTGGGCAGCTTTCAGCACGGCTGGTCAAGGTAATCTGGCTGTCACAGAAGCGTCCGGTCGCGGAGGCCCTTACTTCTGGATTAGTGTCTGGCATCATGGACGGGCTGATCCAAAGGTCTCCCTGCTGCGGCGGAGAAGCAGAAGCCAATGGATGAGTGGAGCCTGCAACCAGCAAAGCCAAGGGTGTCCTAATTGGCGCAGTGTCTTCTGACCTCAGTGGAGCTCCGACCTCCTGGGTAGCAGCGTCGGACTCCTCAAGGCCAGTACCTGCACAGACAATGGAGCCAGGCAGCGGCATGGTGGAAAAACTCAGGTCCCCACAATCCGCTTCAGCGTCCCAGGCTACATTGGACCACACTGCACACCTTCAGGGGGGAAAAACTAGGTGAATTTGTAGGGTAAAGGGAAGGAAAACGAGAAAAGGCCAGAATCCTTTGGCCACGGCTGCCAATTAAAGGGATACTGTAGGGGGGTCAGGGGAAAATGAGTTGAACTTACCCGGGGCTTCTAACGGTCCCCCGCAGACATCCTGTGTTGGCGCAGCCACTCACCGATGCTCCGGCCCCGCCTCTGGTTCACTTCTGGAATTTCAGACTTTAAAGTCTGAAAACCACTGTGCCTGTGTTGCCGTGTCCTCGATCCCGCTGATGTCATCAAGAGCGCACAGCGCAGGCCCAGTATGGTCTGTGTCTGCGCAGTACACTCCTGGTGACATCAGCGGGAGCGAGGACACGGGCGTGCAGGCGCAGTGGTTTTCTGACTTTAAAGTCAGAAATTCCAGAATTGAACTGGAGGCGGGGCCGGAGCATCGGTGAGTGGCTGCGCCAACACAGGATGTCTGCGGGGGACCGTTAGAGGCCCCGGGTAAGTTCATCTCATTTTCCCCCGACCCCCCTACAGTATCCCTTTAAAGTGCAGAATCTTTTTACTTATTTTCTTTTTCAATGAGAAATTTTTGGGGTTTATACAGGTTCATTTATAGAAAAAAAAAAGCTTGTACACATGTGCTAAGGATTAGGCAGATCCCCCCACTGACACATGTATATGGCTCCTAATAGCTGACATTTTCGTGAAAACATAGGTTTCTCCATGCGTGTTGTGAGGGCCGCTTACGTGGTTATGCCTCATTTGCTATCTCCGCAGACACATTCTTGTCTTTAAAAAAGCCCAACCTCTCGTATTTTAATATAAAATGAATGCTGGGAGTCGGATTTTGGACGCGGTCGCCTCTCGTTTGGCATCGGCACAAGCCAGGAAAGTGTTGCTTGATTTCTGCTCTGGGTTTTAGCAACATTTTGCAGAAATCCCCCGGTTATTTTCTCAGCGAGATTTACTCATGTGAGAGGCGAAATGCTGCCAGAAAGTGTCGGCTTTAGGCTGTGTGATGGGGATATCCAGTACATATTACCTAAAAAAAAGTTTAAACTACCAGTTCAAGGATTTTTTTAAATTATTTTTATTATTGATGTATTAATTATAGAGATATTCTCAATTGTATAATGGACATACATAATTTTTTTATTTCCTGTTCTTAAAGAGAACCTGAACTGAAAATAAAAAGTCAACATAACCATACACAGGTCATACTTACCTCCTGTCTAGTCTACTATTAAATCTCTTTCTCCTTTCCTGTGTCCCATTTGTCCACTGTGATCAATTGATTTCTCCGTCCTCCATTTTAAAAATGGCCATTACCCCTTAACAGCTTCCTGGTCAGCACACTGTTAAACTGTAATATTATCACACACTTGAGCCATAGGGAAACATGGACATTACCTTGCACATTCAGTTGTAACTGACAGCTGCTGCTGTATAACTGACAGCAACTGGTTATTTCAGTTCTGACAAAATATTCTCAGAACTGGAAGGGATCACTGTAAGAAGAAAATGGTGAGCTTCTGAGAGGAACTGATGGTGAGGTTAGTATGTAATATTCATTTGTAGCTATGTCATGTGTTTACTTTAAATCATTTTACTCACCTCAGGTTCCCTTTAAAGTGAACCGAGCACCATTTTTAGCACCCAGGGCATCTCAATAGCACATGAAAAATGCATGCCAACAATGTGTCTCATTAAAATAAACCTACATTTTTTACCTTTTTATTTTGCATTCAAAGTAGTTTTATTAGCCTACTTCAGCAGGCCTGCCTGACCATCCATCACCGGCCGCAGAGATTTCAGGAAGCTAATTGTTTTATTGCACTTAATGGGTAATTAGGACAGCTTCTTCAAAGAGATTATCTACAGTGAATGTGTCAAGATAGCATCTTTGACTTATATACATAAGGACTGCGAGGAGGGGAAGGGGAACATGGCAGCTTCTATGCCAGGAGACATTCTAGTGAAAGAAAGGGTGCTTAGTTCCCTTGAAAGTGACACTGAAGTAAAAAAAACAAACACTTATGATATAGTTAATTGCATGTGCAGTTTAATAGAACATATGTAGCAAATAGAAGAGTCTCATATTTTTATTTTGTTATACAGCTTTTTTTTTTTTATAACATTACATTATTGACATATCATGTCATATTTGCAGTTTACAAACTACACCCTGTATTTTAAACTTTGAAACAGAGCAGAGCTAATAACCATTTGCACTTCTCTGCAGGAAAACCTTATCTGAAGCTGTCTTTCACAGTTTCTTTGATGTATAAGTGCTCCAGAAAACAGCACTGTAACTGACCCAAGTTGTTTCTGAGAAGCTATTTTGCATAGATAACAAGTGAAGTTTCTTAGCTCTTCCTGTACTGGAAACAATATCAGACTCATAGCTTTGTTAATAATGTTCTATTTCTTAGCCGTCCTACACATACAATTCATTAGCTCAGAAGTGTATTTTCACCTCAGATTCCCTTTTGAAAAAAATGTAGCTAGCTGGTGCAGAAGCTCCACCTCTCTTCCATCAGCTGACAGTCTCCATCTTGCGTGCCCATTTGACTAAAGGGGTCGATTTTTTTTCAGCCTGAGTGGTTGTGAACCGGCAGCTGTCGTTCCCTGAGGAGCTATGAACTGGTCCAGCAGGCAGTTCTGTTTTTACTTTCCTAAGGCCTTGTTCACTTCATAAATCTCAATCGCTGACCCCAGCATTTTGCAAATTTGTGCATGATTCCTTTTAGCGCCCCCCCCCCCCCCCCCACTGCACGTTTTTTGTACAGCGCTTTTCTAAGCGCATTTGCAGAGCAATTTGTTCTTTCACTTCCTGACACCCGGAAAAGAATAAAAGAAAAAAATAAATACAATGTATTTATTCTTAAAAGCGCTCGGGAAATCGCTGTACAAATCGCTTTTTCAAGCGTTTTTCGATTTCCCTAAACCTTCCATTGAGGCAAATCGCCCTGAAAATGGTACAGGCAGCTCTTTGGTGAGCGGATCGGAATCGAACCGCTCAGATGGGAACACTCTCATAGGGAATCATTGCACAAGCGCTTTTAGGGTGATTTCTGAAATCGCCTGCGCTACAAAAACACCCGCAAATGCCCTTAGTGTGAACAAGTCCTAAATGAGCACTAAAAAAAAGCTTATTAAAAACATAATGTTCAATAATATTTTATTACATGGATCTAAAGTGAACCCGAGCCAAACCCAAAATAACTGTTACCCAGAATAGAGGAAAGCCTCAAGATCCTATTCAGGCTTCCCTCGGTGGTCCAATGTCCCCCTTTTGCTGAGCGCAGATTTCTACCTCTACATTGCAGCTCGTCTTCCACATTCATGGGCACGCTTAAGAAGCGCGAGCCCTCCCACACATACGCAGTAGCATCGAGCCCGCGACTCCGGCTTACTGCGCATGCATGGGCGGGCTTGAGTGTCTACTGCTTGGCCATGAATGTGGAACAGCAATGTACTAAGCAACGGGGGACAGCAGAACACCAAGGGGTGCCTAAATAGGATCCTGAGGCTTTCCTCTTTTTAGGTAAGTATCTAATTTTTGTACTCGAGCTTCGGCTTAGGTGCACTTTAAAAATGATATCTGAACGGAGACTTAAATTAGAAATATCATTCTTGTTCTTGGCCTTCCGTGAAGTTCTCCCACTCCTGGTTTCATTAAAAATTCTGGTGTAAATAAGCGCATCGGGCGTACCCCACTCGTTCCTTTCATCCAGATTGAGTAATGAAAGCTTTCATAGCCGCTCATTAGATATAAAAATACCTTCAGATTACCTTAGACTTCCCAACCGATCCCACAACTAAAACAAACACTGGAGTTTAATGACTGGGACGCACACTCGTAACCGAGCCGGAGAGGGGGGGGGGGTGCTGGAGGGGGTCAGAGCGGGATTAGGCAGGCAGCACACTGCAGGGCTTTACTGGGAACAGGTGGTCCAGGTATTTAACACTTTCTGACATTGGAAAAGTGTATTTTCTGCATAATGAAATCATTCCAGCGCGGAGGGTTTAGCCAGGTCCTCCAGGTAATTACTTTGCCTTCTGTGTTTTTTTAATACACATCCAGGATTTATACGAGTGGTTGGGCTGTGCGGTTTTCTGACTATGGGAGCTTTAGCTTAGTTTGGGTTGCCACGCCAATAGTATGTACGGGATAGGGGTGGGCCCATGACCTGCAAATAAATCTGAGTTCTTGGAAGTTTTATATTAACGCATCTAAAACCCATTGTCTTGTCAAATTTTTACTGTTTACTGTAAGTGACAGCAACATAGAGGCTGGGTAGAGGCTGGGTGCACACGTAATTAATTATTAATATTATTTTTTATTTATATATAGAGATGGCCCGAACGTCTGATTTTCGGTTCACGAACTTCCTCAAAAGTTCGGCTTGCGCAAGCTTTCGCGAACCGCAATAGACTTCAATGGGGAGGCGAACTTTGAAAACTAGAAAAATGTATGCTGGCCACAAAAGTGATGGAAAAGATGTTTCAAGGGGTCTAACACCTGGAGGGGGCATGGATGAGTGGGATACATGCCAAAAGTCCTGGGTAAAAATCAGGATTTGACGCAAAGCAGCATTTTAAGGGCAGAAATCGCATTGAATGCTAAATTGGAGGCCTGCTTTAAAACATCTTGCATGTGTATACATCGATCAGGGAGTGTAATTAGAGTACTGCTTCACACTGACACACCAAACTCACTGTGTAACGCACCGCAAACAGCTGTTTGTGTAGTGACGGACGTGCTGGACTACTGCGCACCATGGCGAGATTGCTCTTCCTCACTCAGTGATGTCAGGTAATGTCTGACTGCCTTATCAACTTTCGATGGTTCTTTCGCTACCATAGTTAAAGCTTACATCTATTTTTTTAAATGACTTTTTCTGCTGGCTGTTTAGTACCTGTAACGAGAATCTGTTATGGAGGGCAAGTCTGCCATTCATTCAACTGTGTGAAACCTTCGATGGTACTTTCTCAGAACCATGGTGACCACGGGTAATGGCCGGGGTATCAGGGTTCGATCCCGGTCTGGAGTTGGAGCCTGAGAAACGGCTACCACCACACATCTAAGAAAGGCAGCAGGCATGGCATGTAAGTCCCAAGGGAGTGACAACAAATAACAATACAGGAGGACTTTCGAGGCCCTGCTGTATATGAGACGAATCAACTTTAAATCCTTTAACGACAATCTGTTATGCAGGGCAAGTCTGCCATCCATTCATTCAAGTGAAAGGTATTCACTGACAGGACTAATACAATGTGCAGTCACACAGGTGCAGTGAAAGGTATGCAGTGACTGGTATTACAATACAATGTGCAGCTGTCACACAGGTGCAGTTAACAGGTATGCTCAGAGTGGTACATTACACAGCATGCGGTCACACAGGTACTGTCAACAATTATGCAATGACTGGTATTACACATGTGCACCTGTCACACATACAGGCACAGTGACACTGCATGCACTCACGTAGGTAGGTGGGTGCACTGAACAACAGGTAGGTATATATGCAGTGGTGGGTTTTACAAATGTGCCCCTGTCACACACACACAGGTACCGGACAGGCACAGTGACACTGCATGCACTCACATAGGTAGGTGGGTGCACTGAACAACAGGTAGGTATATGCGGTGGTGGGCATTACACATGTGCACCTGTCACACACACACAGGTACCGGACAGGCACAGTGACACTGCGTTCGCTAACGTAGGTAGGTGGGTGCACTGAACAGTGAACAGGTGCAGTGATTGGGATTACAAATGTGCAGCTGCCTGTCACAGACACAGGTAGTCACTGAATGTGCTGGGCCTGGCAGTGGCACAGTAGCAATTACCACCAAGGGGCCAAAGGCCAGCTGTGACTGACTGACAGGGCTGTATATAATGAAAGTGGGCCACACACACAAAAAAAAAAAAAAGATCACAAGAACAAGATTAGCTCTCAAAAGAGCTGTTGAGGGGTGCTTTCTTAGCAATAAGAATCAGCAAGGAGCAAGCTAACAAGCCTACAAGAGTCTAACTAAGCTTTCCCTATAGCTCTCTCTGCAGCAGCAGCTCTCCCTTCTCTAATTACTGCAAGCAGACGAGTGAGTGAAAAGGCTGACCCTGCCTGCCTTTTATAAGGGGGGGCTCCAGAGTGTAGCCTGATTGGCTACAATGTGCCTGCTGACTGGGATGTAGTTGACCCTAATGATGCTCTATGGGGGCGAATCGAACATCCGGTAAAGTTTGCGGTTCTCCGCGATCGCGGACCACGGAAGTTCGCCGTTTCCCGGTTGCTGGCGAACCGTTCGGGCCATCTCTAGTTATATAGTGCCAACATCTGTGAATGAAGCCCAAGGTGTAATATCTATGATAAGGTGTGATATTTGAGTTATCACAGTTTAGTGAATTAAGCCCATTGTCTTTCGTGAAGGGACACATGATGTAATAATGCTGATAAACACTGAGATGAAGTACAGGCACACAAGCGGTGGAGAGAAGCCCTAATCCAGGACATGATGCAGGCTGAACATTTCCTCCTCTGTGATGTCCAAGTGTTTTTATAGAGATGTTACGGAGCAGAACCCTTCATTTCCCAGCTAGGAACACAAAGCTTCGCAGTGTGCGCTGGGTGGTTCAGTTCCATCATTAACCTTTCACTCCACTTAAATAAGTTCTCACCCACATTCTGCTGGGATTTTTTTTTCCCTCTCAAATGGGCCGGAGCTGAGATCACAGAGGCGTCCTTTGTCGCTTTACATAGATTGTTACTCCAGGCAGACGGCAGGGCTGCCCTTTGCGGGGAGCGAGCCGCCTCTTGGCAAGCGCCTTCCTTCCAGGTCACCATTGAAGTCGCAAAAGGAGAACAATAGGATACGCTTGTGAGGCAGCGATGGCCAGATTCTGACTGGTTCCTGTAAACGCAGCCCCTCTTATCCGGAGTCTCCGTCTTACATAAACACCGTGTGTCTAATCTCTGCTAGAATAATAACCATCTAAAAACTGATCCCTGTGTTTTCTGACACTTCTGTGCGATCGCGTGTCTTATCTGCGGATCTCACAATGAATCTGCGGTTTCCTAAACTCGTTCATTCTAACACTGGGCTGAAACCTGCCGAGAGCTCCAGCTGAACAAATAGACTCACAAATAAGTCACAAGCTGCTTTTGTCTAATCCAGGCCTGTTTTAGACTTCTGTGTTGTTTTTTTTAATGCCTATTGCATGAAATATAATTTGCAATGCACAAAGTTTTAAAGGAAACTTTTAGCTTTAAAAACATCCATTGGGGGTGTACCTACCTCGGGAGGGGGAAGCCTCTGAATCCTAACAAGGCTTAAGTTCCCCCATCCTCCGGTGTCCCGGCAATCCAGCGCTGCGCCCCCCCCCCCTCCCCCCGAACAGCAGTGAGGTCAATATTTACCTGCTACGATTCAGCGCAGGCGCAGCAGCAGCTCGTCATTTGAGCTGAGGTGAAAAAAAACTAAGCTCTACGACGCAGGCACAAGTCCTTTGTGCCTGCGCAATACAGCGGATCTCCCAGTATCCCCCAGAGGGTCATTTTTTTGTTACAGGTACTCTTTAAGCCTAGTACACAGTGGTGTAACTGGCGCTTTGTAACGAGTCGTACAGCACTGCAATGCACCACCTATGGGACGTTCCGAGGGCACTAGGCACATTGCAGTATAAAGGGCTGCAGCATCGCAGCGCACTACAGTGCATTACCACTAACCGCATGCATTAATGCGAACCTGAAGTGAAAATAAACTTATGAGCTAATGAATTGTATGTGTCGTACAGCTAATAGAACATTAGTAGCATGTTATGCTAGGAATACATGAGTTTCTTCGGCAGATTTACTGACCAATTGATTTTGTTAATCAATTTTCTGATTGTTTTTTTTTATTCACTTCCATGAGAAAATCTTTCAGAAAAACTATCAAAATCAGATCGGACCTGTCGGAAATGATCTAATGAGCCATCTATCTGCCACAAAAACTCATTGTGTATTCCCAACATTAAGAAACTTTAGTTGTTATCCATGAAAAAGAGCTTCTTTGAGCTTTTTGACCCTCTGGGTCTAATGCAGTCCTATTTTCTGAAGCACTTAAAGGGAACCTTAACTGAAAGGGATATGGATATTTCCTTTTAAACAATACCAGTTACTTGTCAGTCCTGCTGATCTCTTTGGCTGCAGTAGTGGCTGAATCACAGATCTGAAACAAGCATGCAGCTAATCCAGTCTGACTTCAGTCAGAGCACCTGATCTGCATGCTTGTTCAGGGGCTGTGGCTGAAAGCATGAGAGACACAGGATCAGCAGGAGAGTCAGGCAACTGGTATTATTTTAAAAAGAGAAATCCATATTCTTCCCAGTTAAAGGGAACCAGAGAGGAACGGTGATAAAAAAAAGAACAAGATTTTATACATACCTGGGGCTTCTTCCAGCCCCATAAGCCTAGATCGCTCCCACGCCGCCACCCTCCGCTTCCTGTATTGGCGGTACCGGGTCTTGTCACTTCCGGCGGACGCGGCCAATTGTCCGCATCACAGGGGCTCCCTCCATACACGTACGCATGCGGCTCCGCAGTAGGCAGCCTCATGCGTACGTATATTGAGGGAGCCCTGTGTGATGCAGACAATTGGCCGCGTCTGCCGGCCGACTGGCCGACTCGCGGCAACGACGGGACCCGGTGCCGGCGGATCCAGGCAGCAGAGGACGGCGGCGTGGGAGCGATCCGTGCGTATGGGGCTGGAGGAAGCCCCAGGTATATATACCAGCTTTCCCCCAACGTCTCTGGTTCCCTTTAAAGTTCCCTTTAAATAAACAAGAAATGAGAGACCGCTTGAGATAAGGTTTTACAGCAGGAAAGTTCAAAGGGTCATTATTTCTGCTCTGTTTTATAGTATAAAAACAGAGTGTGGATTGTAAACTGCAAATATGATAGAATGTAAAAAAAAAAAAAAACCTAACTGAAAATAACAACATGAGACTCTTTTCTTTACTACTAATGTTCCATGCATCATCCGTACTACACATACAGTTCATTATATCATAAGTTTTTTTTTTGTTTTCAGTTTGTAAGTGAAGCATACTTTTCATTGACTGGATGCTTCGCTGTACCCGACGCAACTCTAGCATAACTCGAGCACAACTTGCAACACCGCTGTCCTGAAAAGTCTGGTGCTTTACCTTCCTGCTGTTTCAGGGAACATGGCCATGCTGGGAACAAACTTTCACACTTTTCTGTTTCTTAGTTTTCTGCACAGGAAACCCAAGAACCAATGTAAATCAATAGGCTAGTGCACCCTCCCCCCTTCCTGATGCCGTACTGTACCTTTCCACCCCTCCCCCCCCTTCCTGATGCCTAACCCTAAACCCCCCGCTCCTGCTAGTTGGTGCGTCAAGCCCAACGTATCATCATCTTGATGTTGTCTTCATATCTTGGGACAGCACGGTGGCATTGTGGTTAGGACTGTCACCTTGCAGTGCTGGGTCACAATTTTGCGCTGGGTCCCGGGTTCTAATCCCAGCCTGGAATGTATCAAACAACAAACACAGAACATTTATATCGCGCTTTTCTCCTGGTCGGACTCAAAGCGCCAGAGCAGCAGCCACTAGGGCACACTCTATAGGCAGTAGCAGTGTTAGGGAGACTTGCCCAAGGTCTCCTACTGAATAGGTGCTGGCTTACGGAACAGGCAGAGACGAGATTCGAACCCAGGTCACCTGTGTCAGAGGCAGAGCCCTTAACCATTGGAAAGTATGGTTGATATTGTGGTGAAACACCGCCCCCTCCCCCTCCCCCACACAGGGCTTGATTCACTAAACTGTGATATATCACGGCTGAGCGCGTTATACCGCTCGTAACGGTTTACGCACACAAACACACAGTTTTCACTCATACAAAAAAAATCAAGTTTGCGCGTGTAAACCGTTACCTGCATTATAACACGCGCAAAATGCTAGCGCGACCGTAATATGAGTCATCACGATTTAGTGAATCCCACAGTGTGATGTCATGGCCATGGTCCTGACAGTATGCTGTCTGTGAACATCGTTGTGTTGTGGGAAATAACGTTTTTTTCCACCTGCCAAGCGAGCAGTATCTCCCTCTGTGCGTAGAACGCTCAGTAACAAACGTTCCGTTCAGATCACCTGGCACAACTAAAGATGTCACCACCAGTGGCAAATTCTAGTGGTACATTTCAGAATGTAAATCAGGGAGAGCAAATAATTTACAATGGGCAAACACTGACTAAATAATATATAAATGCATATTTCAAAAAATAAAACAATTTTATTCATTATGTCTTTTTCACTACAGTTCCTCTTTTAAGTGTACCTGAGAGGGGGGATATCAACATTTTATACATACCTTGGGCTTCCTCCAGCCCCCTCCGGCCAGATCGCTCCCACGCTGCCATCCTCTGCTGCCTGCAGCTTCTGCAACTACCCCGGTAAGTCGTCCAGTCAGGGCCAGTCAACGCAGTCAAGCTGTGCGCGCTCCCTTGTCTTTCTTCCATGGCCAGGAGCGTTCTGTAACTGCGCAGAAGGCCATATACTTTGTTCAGGGGCATAGCAATAGGGGGTGCAGAGGTTGCGACCACATCGGGGTCCTTGGGCCAGAGGGGCCCAGAGAGGCCCTCCCTCAACTGCAGTATTGGCTTTCTATTGGTCCTGTGCTCATAATAACTTCTATAGATGCTTTGAACAGTGGTAATCATTAACAAACTGCTCCCCATCCCCTTCTTGCACCTCTGACACTGTAGTTGCCATTAGCAGGATTGGGTGTGCCATATCAATTGTTGCGTATAGAGTGTATGGGGGGCCCCAATGTAAAACTTACATCGGGGCCTACAGCTCCTTAGCTACGCCACTGCACTTTGTACAGCGCTGTGGAAGATGTCTGCGCTATATAAATATTAAATAATAATGTGTACTCGGGTGATAAGGCCATATACTCTGTACAGCGCTGCGGAAGATATTGGCGCTATATAAATACTAAATAATAATGTGTACTCGCTTTTGTGAGAAAATAAAATATATATATATATATATATATATATATATATATATATATATCATTATTTGTTATGTTTGTTATTATGTGTATGTACAGTATGTTTGTATATTATTGATGCTATAAATTCCCCTTACACTGGCCGACATCATCAGAAATTACATTGACACCTCGAGCTTTGTTCCTTCTTGCTATCAGCATTCTTTGCAATATTATCGGCAGAAACTCTTTTTTATTTTTATTCTTTATTCGGCCTGCATAGCGAGAACATTTTTAAAATGAAAATGTTGTTTATCCCAGTTCAATAAACAACAATGGCTTCCTTTGTCAAAAGTGTTGTGTTATGACATACTTTTAATTGACTCTTGAGCACTAACCTTTGGGGAAATCATGGATTTGATAAACACATATTTATGCCATTAGAGCATAAACTCCGTATGGCCTAAAATATATTAGGCATTATCCTGCTGAATAAACATGGCTGCATTTGCTGGCACTATAAACAAAGTGACAGACAAAAGACAACATATTCCAGCGTGAAATGGTAAAATATGGCTTACTTTTACATTTTTTTTATTAACTGCTACACGGCTTACATACCATAGATACATACGCTAGCCTTTATCATGGTTTAATATTCTAGCGCAATGTAGAAACCGTACAAATACTACTCATAAGTCACATAAAAAGGGATCTCTGGGCTAAGAGAGCACAAAGGTACTGTGGTACAGGGTGTCCAGAATATGACACTAAGATGCACTGGACACAGACATCAGGGGCAAATACAGGATCCTGAAAGGTCTCACTCAGCCACGCACAATACAGTATAATAACATGGTAGGACATCATGCTGGGTACACAATGCAATTTCCTTCCAACTGATAGGATCTAACAATTATTTCCTAAATGTCCGATCTGCTCCTGAGTCCTGATCGACAACGGGATCAATAAGAAGCAGTTTGGATACAGATGATAATGAGGACAGCCGACATTGCTAATGAAGGGGAAAGTGAAGCATTCATACAGTAGGGCACAGGACTGTGCTGCTCATACCTAACTCTGTTACAGGAAAATAGAGCTGATGAAAGCTAAAAGTTTTATACATACCTGGGACTTCCTCCAGCCTCATAAGCGTGGATCGCACCTCCAGGTATGTATAAAAGTTTAGCTTTCATCAGCTCTGGTACACTTTAAGTTCCTCAGAGCTGCTCCATGCTCTGTACACCTGCTGCTGCTCCATCCATAGTCAACTGTAGCGGGGAAAGAAAGGGGCAGGGCTGTGAGCTGCAGGATACCTACAGATATACTGGTGTCTCAACTTGTGTCTGTCCCCAGACACGGCAATGGCCCTGGTCTGAGGGGGGATTCTGGGCAGCTGTAATCCCCCCCCGCATTTGCCTATGACAGTCACCAACAGGAACGTGCAAGATTGCCCTCACCCGGGCGATCTTGCACGTTCCTGTTGGTGACTGTGGACAGCACATCTTAGTGTCATATCTGAACACCCTGCAGCTTAGATTGTGGTCTCTTAACCTTGGGTTTTATCTTGATATCTACACATTTGTGTGCCTCTGAGGAAGCGGATTCAGGCCATGAAACACGTGTCAGACAGCTTTTGGTTCTGTACAGTGGATCTTTGTATGAATTGTCTACATTTCACAACTGCAAACTGTGAACCGCAAACTATATGCGAGTTCGACCCGCCCCCTATACTACATCATTAGGGTCAACTTTGACCCTCTACATCACAGTCAGCAGACACAGGGTAGCCAATCAGGCCACACTCCCTCCTGGAGCCCCCCCCCCCTTATAAAAGGCAGGCAACGTCAGCCATTTCACTCACTCGTGTGGCTGCAGTAATAAGAGAAGGGAGAGAACCTGCTGTAGACATAGGGAAAGCTTAGTTAGGCTAGGCTTGTTAGCTTGCTCCTTGCTGATACTTATTACTAAAAAGCACCCCTCAACAGCTCTTTTGAGAGCTAATGTTGTTCTTGTGATCTATTTTTTTTTTTTGTGTGTGTGTTTGTCCCACATACACTTGTGTTGCATATACAGCCCTGTCAGTCAGTCTCAGCTGGCCCTTGGCAATTCCTACTGTGCCATTGCCAGGCCCAGCCCATTCAGTGACTACGTGTGTGTGACAGCTGCACATCTGTAATACCAATCACTGCATACCTACCTGTTCAGTGCACCTACCTATGTGAGCGCATGCAGTGTTCTATACCACCAGTCACTGCACATGTTTACGGTACCTGTGTGTGTGACAGCTGCACATTTGTAATACCAAGCACTGCATACCTGTTCAGTGCACCTACCTACGTGACCGCACGCAGTCTTACACACCACGAGTCACTGCACCTGTTTATGGTACCTGTGTGTGTGTGACAGCTGCACATTGTATTAATACCAGTCACTGCATACCTGTTCACTGCACCTGTGTGACTGCACATTGTATTAGTCAAGTCAGTGCATACCTTTCACTTCATCCCCCCCAATATGGGCAAAACAGGCAGAGGCAGGCCACCCGGCAGGTCTGTTTGAGGTCGTGCTGTCGTGATTTTGTGCGGCCCTGGACCAAAGTACAGTGTTCAGAAGGCGCGTGCCATCAACCCCTTAAAACTGTCAGGACATAGTTGACTATGTAACACAGAACAACAGAACACCTCAGCTTCCTCAGCTTCGGCACGGAACCGTGACATATCTTCCTCCTCCTGCTCGGATTCTGGCACCCCACTTAACACTCAGTTGGCCACCACCACTAAAGTGCCATCACCCCAGGGCTCAGCGATGTGGACATTTTTTTTGTGTGTCTGCCTCAGATGAGAGCAATGCCATCTGTACTCTCTGCCACCAAAAATTGAGCCGTGGAAAAACCAAGACCCTTGTAGGGACAACTTCCTTACAAAGACACATGATGACAAAGCACAAACTGCAATAGGATGATGACCACCTGAGGAAAAGCAGCACACAAACGCAAAGCCACACACCACAGTGGAAGATACCAGGCTGCAATTATTTCTCAAAAAAGGCGTTACCCAAACTGTCCAGACCACATGGTCTGCAAAGCACGATCAGGCCTGCCCGAAGACTAAGTCAGTCCCCACACACAGCATCTCTGCCTGCACACTGTGTGACTGGCTGCCCCAAGACTAAGTCGTTCCCCCACACAGCATCTCTGCCTGCAGGCCGCTTGACTGCCTTCTCCACCACCACTAACAGGGTCCAGGACTCCATGCGGATTCCTGAATTTTTAAGGCCGCTGCTAAGCAGAGGCCGCTATAATAATTTTTCTGGTGCGTGTACATACCTGCCTAATTTTTCTGGCTGCCCTGCAGCTGCAACAACAAAACAAAAGGCATGTACATGTGTCAATTCCCCTTTGTGATTGTTGACGCGGTGTAGGAGCTTGCGTACAGGGCAGCCATCAGGGGGGGACAACTGACACTGTAGTGAGGGGCCCAGGGCTTCTGGGGGCCCCGGGCCCCCCAAAGCGCTGTAAGTGCCCCATGTGCTGGCTGCGGGCCTGTGGCTCCCTAGCCAGCACACTGCGTTCCAGCAGTGAGAGAAGAGTGACGTCACATCAGCACTTGAACGTGGGGAGCAGATGAGTGAGCCCGCTACAAAGAAATTTCTATACTGGGGCACTACCTGTATCTGGCTACAGGCTACCGATACTGGGCCACAACCTATGCCTGGCTACCTATAATGGGGCTGGAACCACCTATACTGGGGCACCACCTATACCTGGCTACCTATACTGGGGCACCACCTATACTTGGCTACCTTTACTGAGGGCACCACCTGTACCTGGCTACCTATACTGGGGCACCACCTATACTTATACTGGGGTGCCTATAGCTTGCTACCTATACTGGGGACACCTGTAGCTGGCTAATCTATACTGGTGCACCACTGATACCAGGCTACCTATACTGGGGCATCACCTATAGTTGAATACCTAGGGGCACCTGTATTTTGCTGGCCTATACTGAGGCACAGGGCTGGCGCTAACATAGAGGCAAAGGGGGCAATTGCCCCAGGGCCCCAGAGCTTGTAGGGTCCTCCAGTGGCTACAAGAGGAAAAACATTTTTTCAAAAAGACCTTATAGTTTTTGAGAAAATCGATTTTAAAATTTCAATGGAAAAAAATACATATTAAAAAACCCACCGACTTTAAAGGTTAATAGCAAATCCACCTTAAATGCTAGAAACCCTAAATGTGCAGGATATGTTAAGGAGATCATTGGGAATAAGAGGAAAAAACAATTTTCCAAAAAGACCTTATAGTTTTTGAGAAAATCGATTTTAAAGTTTTAAAGGAAAAAAGTATACTTTTAAATGCGGTAAATGTCACTTTTAGTAGCAAACCTAAGGGTAGTGTAATTTTACATGCATCAAAAGAAAGAGCAATAAATTTCCTGACGGGGTTTCCAGGGGGTCCATACGCAGCCGCAGCTAGTGGTGCTCAAATACCCCTTTTTAAAATTCGAGTTTGGTCAAATTCGAATAGTAAATTATTCGAGGTCAGTCGAATATTCGAGTCGAATAATTTTTACTATTCGATTCGACCTCGGACTTCGAGCTCACTATTCGAGTCGGTATTCGAGCTCATTATTCGAGCTGACTATTCGAATTGGCCTTAAATAGCTTCCAACACTTGTTTTGAGGGTGAATGATGCAAGAAACATCTTTTTTTCCAAGTAACAACAGCAAGTGATTATGTGGGGATGTTCCTTTAAAAAAAAAAGGTGAAAAGAGAAGTTGTGTCCAGAATTTTGTTCAGTACTGTATATACTTCTTCTTCTTCTTCTTCTTCTTCTTCTTCTTCTTCTTTATCTTCTATCTTCTTCTTCTATATCTTCTTCTTCTATATCTTCTTCTATATCTTCTTCTTCTTCTATATTGTCTTCTTCTTCTTCTTCATCTTCTTCTTCTTCATCTTCTTCATCTTCTTCATCATCATCTTCTTCATCTTCTTCATCATCATCTTCTTCTTCTTCATCTTCTTCTTCTTCATCTTCTTCATCTTCTTCATCTTCTTCTTCTTCATCTTCTTCTGCATCTTCTTCATCTTCTTCATCTTCTTCATCTTCTTCTTCTTCATCTTCTTCTTCTTCTCCTTCTTCTTCTTCTTCTTCTTCATCTTCTTCTTCTTCATCTTCTTCATCTTCTTCTTCATTTTCTTCTTCTTCATCTTCTTCTTCTTCTTCTTCTCCTTCTTCTTCTTCTTCTTCATCTTCTTCTTCTTCATCTTCTTCATCTTCTTCTATATCGTCTTCTTCTTCACTTATTTCTCTTTTCAATTTTTTTTTTACAGAAATGCAGCTATTTTTGAGCGTAACAAATAGCTGGTGGCGCACGCATGTTGGAAGCGCCATTGTATGTGCTCCCTGGCAGTGGAAACACACAGACAGCTGGAGGTAAATTCAGCAGCAGGAGGAGGAGGATGAGTGTGTGGCAGCAGGCAGTCAATGAGGCAGGCAGCGTGACATAACAGCCCTGGTACCTAGCGGTGATACCAGGGCTGTAAATAAACACAGCAGGCAGGAGGTCCCAGACAGCGGTCGTGCAGCCCACATCGTGTCCAATACACAACTGGGACAACACAGTTTTCAACCCGGGCACCTCAGAAAAATTAAACCTTTTTTTTTTTTTTATGGTTTTTTGGTTTTGTTTGTACAACCAATTACACAGATATATAGCTATTGTTTGACATAATAGCTGGTGGCAGAGTGGCAGCAGAATGTAATTCTGCAATTTCTGTGTACCCTGGCAGTGGGAAACACAGACCGACAGCAGCAGCAGCAGGAGGAATGGAGGAGTAATGTGAGCAGCTATTGTTTGACGTAATAGCTGGTGGCAGTGTGGCAGCAGAAGGTAATTCTGTGTACCCTGGCAGTGGGAAACACAGACAGACAGCAGCAGCAGGAGGAATGGAGGAGTAGTGTGAGTGTGGCAGCAGGCAGGCAGCGTGACATAATAGCCCTGGTACCTAGCGGTGATACCAGGGCTGTAAATAAACACAACAGGAGGTCCCAGACAGCGGTCGTGCAGCCCACATCGTGTCCAATACACAACTGGGACAACACAGTTTTCAACCCGGGCACCTCAGAAAAATTAAACTTTTTTTTTTTTTTTATGGTTTTTTGGTTTTGTTTGTACAACCAATTACACAGATATATAGCTATTGTTTGATGTAATAGCTGGTGGCAGAGTGGCAACAGAATGTAATTCTGCAGTTTCTGTGTACCCTGGCAGTGGGAAACACAGACCGACAGCAGCAGCAGCAGGAGGAATGGAGGAGTAATGTGAGCAGCTATTGTTTGACGTAATAGCTGGTGGCAGTGTGGCAGCAGAAGGTAATTCTGTGTACCCTGGCAGTGGGAAACACAGACAGACAGCAGCAGCAGCAGGAGGAATGGAGGAGTAGTGTGAGTGTGGCAGCAGGCAGGCAGCGTGACATAATAGCCCTGGTACCTAGCGGTGATACCAGGGCTGTAAATAAACACAACAGGAGGTCCCAGACAGCGGTCGTGCAGCCCACATCGTGTCCAATACACAACTGGGACAACACAGTTTTCAACCCGGGCACCTCAGAAAAATTAAACCTTTTTTTTTTTTTTAATGGTTTTTTGGTTTTGTTGTACAACCAATTACACAGATATATAGCTATTGTTTGACGTAATAGCTGGTGGCAGAGTGGCAGCAGAATGTAATTCTGTGTACCCTGGCAGTGGGAAACACAGACCGACAGCAGCAGCAGGAGGAATGGAGGAGTAGTGTGAGTGTGGCAGCAGGCAGGCAGCGTGACATAATAGCCCTGGTACCTAGCGGTGATACCAGGGCTGTAAATAAACACAACAGGAGGTCCCAGACAGCGGTCGTGCAGCCCACATCGTGTCCAATACACAACTGGGACAACACAGTTTTCAACCCGGGCACCTCAGAAAAATTAAACCTTTTTTTTTTTATTTTTTTATTTTTTTTTGGTTTTGTTTGTACAACCAATTACACAGATATATAGCTATTGTTTGACGTAATAGCTGGTGGCAGAGTGGCAGCAGAATGTAATTCTGTGTACCCTGGCAGTGGGAAACACAGACAGACAGCAGAAGGGCAGTACACAGCAGCCCACTGTAGGTGTAAAATGTGTGGCTGCAGGCGACGTAATAGTCAAACTGAACCAGGCTGGCTTAGTGAGCAGGAGCCAGGAGGTGGTAAAGGGTGGTAAGGCACATTAACGATGGTTCTTATCCAGTTCATGTCCCCCTCTCGCCGACAACAGGGGCCAGGAACTCGCCTTCCACCCACGCCTGGTTCATCTTGAGAAACGTCAGTCTGTCCACAGACTTGTGAGACAGACGTGAGCGTTTCTCGGTGACCACGCCACCAGCTGCACTGAAGCAGCGCTCGGACAGCACGCTGGAAGGGGGGCAGGACAGCACTTCCAGGGCGTACTGCGCCAGCTCGCTCCAAATCTCCAGGCGCTTGACCCAATACTCCATAGGATCAACAGGGGCATCGCTGTCAAGCCCGCTGTAGGACCCCATGTAGTCAGCCACCATGCGGGTCAGGCGCTGGCTGTGACCGGAGGAGGATGCTGCTGCATCATGCACCTCCTCTCTAGTCACTGCTGCCGGAGCCTCTACAGTCCTGTAGAGCTCGTGGCTGAGAGACAGCAGGTCTGTGGGGCGCTTGCTGCTGGATGCAGGCACCTGCTGCTGCCTCTGTGCTGGCTGCTGGACAGTGGGGGTGGAAGGCTGGGGGAAGGCTTCCTCCAAGCGCTCAACAAGGGCCTGCTGCAAGCTCCTTATTTGTTGCGCTGGGTCTCCTCCTGCAGGCGGCAGGAACTGGCTCAACTTCCCCTTGAGGCGTGGGTCCAACATCATGCTGATCCAGATGTCCTCCCTCTGCTTCATCTGGATCACCCTGGGGTCCTTGCGCAGGCACGCCAGCATGTGCGCTGCCATTGGGAAGAGGCGGGCCACGTGTGCTGGCACATCGACGGCAGTGCTGTCCTCCTTATCCTCCTCCTCTGCCGCCTCATCCTCTCTCCACCCCCGCACCAACTCAGCTGCGCTGTGCTGATCCCCCTCATCAGCAGCAAGGTCAGGGACCTCCACCAAGTCCTCCTCCTCCTCCCCCTCAGAGGTGGACTGTGCAGCTGCTTGCCGCTCCTGCTGGTCCAAGGCTGCCGCTCCCTGTTCCAGCAAAGCATCGAGGGCCCTGTTCAGCAGACAAACCAGGGGCACCCACTCGCAGACCATAGCATGGTCCCTGCTCACCATGTTAGTGGCCTGCAGAAAGGGAGCCAGCACTAAGCACACCTGCTGCATGTGCCTCCAGTCATCATCGGGGACGATGAACGGGATGTTGCTGGTCTTGTCCCTTCTCCGAGCGGCGGAAACAGTGGCCAGGGCAAGGTACTGGTTGACAGCGTGCTTCTGTTCAACCAGACGCTCCAACATCGCCAGGGTGGAGTTCCAGCGAGTTGGAACGTCAAGGATCAGCCGATGGCGTGGCAGCTCCAGCTCCTTTTGCACGTCTTCCAGGCTCGCACAGGCTGCAGCCGAGCGCCGGAAGTGACGCACAACGTTCCTTGCCGTTTCCAGCAGTTCGCCCATCCCCTGGTAGGTGCGCAAGAACTTTTGCACCACCAGGTTCAGCACGTGGGCAAGACAGGGGATGTGGGTCAGGTTTCCCCTGTCTATTGCGGCAACCAGATTGGCCCCATTGTCGGCCACCACCTCTCCGACTCTGAGGCCTCTGGGGGTCAGCCAAATCCTCTCCTGCTCCTGGAGTTTGGCCAACACATGGGTTGCCGTCAGCTTGGTCTTCCCAAGGCTGACCAAGTGCAGCAGCGCTTGGCAGTGGCGGGCCTTCACGCTGCTGCTGAGGCGGGGGGTTTGGCCAGGTGTGCCGGAGGATGGCAGAGGATCGGAGGAACCTGCTGCAGTTCCCCTGACCCTGCGGGGGGGCACCACCCACTGTGTTGCTGCTGCTGTGCCCGCTGCTGCTCTCCCATCCTCACCCCCTTCCACCAAGCTGACCCAGTGGACAGTGAAGGACAGGTAGCGGCCTGTCCCGAAGCGGCTGCTCCAGGAGTCCATGGTGACGTGGACCCTTTCACCAACCGCGTGCTCCAGCCCTTGCTCCACATTGGCCATCACAAAGCGGTGCAGTGCAGGAATGGCCTTGCGGGCGAAGAAGTGTCTGCTGGGGAGCTGTCAGTCTGGGGCTGCGCAAGCAAGCAGCGCACGCATGTCGCTCCCCTCCTGCACAAGCGTGTACGGCAGGAGTTGGGAGCACATGGCCCGTGCCAGCAAGCCGTTCAGCTGCCGCACGCGACGGCTGCTGGGAGGCAGAGCCCTAACCACCCCCTGGAAGGACTCGCTCAAAAGGCTCTGGCGTGGCCTTTTGCTGGCACGGGAATCAGCAGACACAGCAGAGGAGGCCACTGAGGACTGGCTGCCAGAACAGGCCTCAGTGTCGGCGGCAGGAGTTGCAGAGGGGGGAGGAGCAGTGCGTTTCCGCACTCCTGCTGGTGCTGCTGGAGGAGCAGGAGGGCGGGTGGCTGCTGTTGCTGCTGCTGCTGAAGGCTGTGCAGTGATGGGTGTGGTGCCACTGCCAGCACCAGATGCCTTCAGCCTCTGGAACTCCTCATGCTGGTGGAAATGTTTCGCAGCAAGGTGGTTGATGAGTGAGCTGGTGCTGAACTTTAAGGGGTCTGCACCTCTGCTCAACTTCCGCTGACAGTGGTTGCAAGTGGCGTACTTGCTGTACACTGTGGGCATGGTGAAAAAACGCCAGATTGGTGACAAAAACGACCCCCTACGGCATGGAACCGCTGCTGCCTGTCTCCCTGTGGTGGTTGGGGGGGGGGGGGGGGCTTGGGTGCGGCTGGTGGTGGTACTGGCAGATGCTGCTGCTGCTGCTGCTGCTGCTGAGCCTGAGACACCAGCAGGCTGTGGGACCTGCCTACTGCTGCCAATGCTTGCAATGATGCGCCTCCTTGCAAGGCCCACAAGCGCATCCTCCTCCTCAGAGCTACTGATGACGACATCCCCTGGAGCTGGTGGCACCCAGTCTCTGTCTGTCACCGTGTCATCATCATCCTCCCCCTCCTGAAACATGTCCTGCTGGGATGATGACCCCCCAAACTCCTCTCCTGATGCATGGATGGGCTGCTTGACTGTCGCCACAGTCTTGCTGTCCAATCCCTCATCCCCCAAAGTGCCCATCAGCATCTCCTCCTCAAGATCGCCAACAACAGCAGACAATTTACTCATGATGCCTGGGGTCAAAAGACTGCTGAATGACAGGTCGGCGAGTGACGGTGAACTGGCCTCCTCCCCAGGCCCTGCTGGGCGGCTGCTGCGAACAGGGGTGGTGGTGGTGGTGGTGGTGAGGGTGGAGGCCTCGGATGCAGAGCTGATGGCGGGCTACTCATCCTCCGTCATCAGTTGCACCACAGTGTCTGCATCCTTTTCCTCAATGGGACGTTTCCGACCCGGCTGGAGGAAAATCGGAGCAGGTGCTACACGCTGCTGCTGCTGTGTCTCTGCAGCGTGAGTTGCAGATGCTCCTGCTGGGCGGCGCCCAAGGCGTCCACGGCCAGTGGCTATGGGAGGAATGTTAGCCACTGACGCTGCTGCTGCTGCGGAACTGTGCATGGTGGCGCGCCCGCGGCTTGCCACAATGCTGCTCCCTCTCCTCCTGATTCCCTTGCTGCCCTTCCCCTTGCCCAAACCGCGCTGGCTGCCACTTCCAGACATCTTCGATGTTTTGGGCGTAAACACAAAAGTTTTTGAAAAGGGCGGGTGAAAAGTGGGGTACTTTAATGGAGTGGGTTGGTGGGTGAGGTGACTGAGTGAGTGTCCCGACTCCCTAGTACAGTAAGTAAGTAGTAACAGTCAGGAAGTACAACTAGCAGTTACAATAATCAGTAGTAATCACAAGGAAATAGAGTGTGTGTACACTACAGACAGTGAGTGCACGCACGCGCAAACACGCGCAGGAGCTGGCCTATGAACAGAGAGTGAGTGAGTGTCCCTAGTACAGTAAGTAAGTAGTAACAGTCAGGAAGTACAACTAGAAGTTACAATAATCAGTAGTAATCACAAGGAAATAGAGTGTGTGTACACTAAAGACAGTGAGTGCACGCACGCGCAAACACGCGCAGGAGCTGGCCTATGAACAGAGAGTGAGTGAGTGTCCCTAGTACAGTAAGTAAGTAGTAACAGTCAGGAAGTACAACTAGAAGTTACAATAATCAGTAGTAATCACAAGGAAATAGAGTGTGTGTACACTACAGACAGTGAGTGCACGCACGCGCACACACGTGCAGGAGCTAGCCTATGAACAGTGACTGAGTGAGTGTCCCTACTACAGTAAGTAAGTAGTAACTGTCAGGAAGTAGAATTTACAATAATCAATCAGTAATCAGAAGGAAATAGAGTGTGTGTACAGTACACAGACAGTGAGTGCACACACACACGCAGGAGCTAGTAGTCTATGAACAGTGACAGTGAGTGTCCTAGTACAGTTACAGTATATAACTATTCAGAAGGAAATAGAGTGTGTGTACACAGACAGTGAGTGCAAGCGCACGCAGGAGCTAGCCTATGAACAGTGACAGTCAGTGAGTGTCCTAGTACAGTTACAGTATATAACTATTCAGAAGGAAATAGAGTGTGTGTACACAGATAGTGAGTGCAAGCACACACAGGAGCTAGCCTATGAACAGTGACAGTCAGTGAGTGTCCTAGTACAGTTACAGTATATAACTATTCAGAAGGAAATAGAGTGTGTGTACACAGACAGTGAGTGCAAGCACACGCAGGAGCTAGCCTATGAACAGTGACAGTCAGTGAGTGTCCTAGTACAGTTACAGTATATAACTATTCAGAAGGAAATAGAGTGTGTGTACACAGACAGTGAGTGCAAGCACACGCAGGAGCTAGCCTATGAACAGTGACAGTCAGTGAGTGTCCTAGTACAGTTACAGTATATAACTATTCAGAAGGAAATTGAGTGTGTGTACACAGACAGTGAGTGCAAGCACACGCAGGAGCTAGCCTATGAACAGTGACAGTCAGTGAGTGTCCTAGTACAGTTACAGTATATAACTACAATACAAAATACAATCACTAAGTAGTAGAGGACAGCAGAAATACTGTCTAATACTATCTAATACTGTCTAAATACTAATGAGAAATAAACTAACAGAGGACAGGAGGACAGCTGCCCACACAGGCAAGGCCCTGAGGCCTAAAGCTGTAAGCCTGCAGCAGCTGTCTGAGTCTCTCTCTATGTAACACAAAAGCTACTAACTAAAATACAATGTCTATCTAACTAACAACAATATAGGTGTGTATAGGAGGTGTATGTGAGCAAAAATGCTAGGTAAATGACCACAATAGAGCTCTTGCTAAGCCAAAGCACAAAGGAGCAACTCTCTCTCTATGCAAGTCTCAGGCAAGGACGGAGAAACGGAACATGGCGGCCGCTATTTATAGGGTAGGGGCTGGCCAGGGTCCCCCTCTGTGATTGGCTGCCGTCAGAGGGCCTGGGAGCCCTCTGATTGGCTCTAAGGACATCAATCTGGGCTATGATGCTATTCGAGCTCTGTATTCAAGCTCGAATAGCGCCGATTGCTCGAATAGCTCGAATAGTAAATGGGCTATTCGCGTTTACTCGAATAGCCCATTCGAATAGCTGCAGCTATTCGGAGCTCGAATACCGAGCTCGAATAGCTGAAAAAGAGCTCGAATATTCGAGCTACTCGAATATTCGAGCTCTGCTGAGCACCACTGGCCGCAGCACTTTGGCCAGGGATCGCTATACAGCTGCAATATGGCTGTATGAAGATCCCTGGCATTTTGTGTGGGAATTTTTTTTTTAATTATGTGGCGGCCCCCCTCCTGAAACTTTTTAACTCTTTGTCCCCAATGCAGGCTGGGGTAGCCAGAATGTGGAGCTCCAACCGATTGGGGCTTCACACCCTGACTATACCAGCTGCAAAAAAGGTCCCTTAATGCCGATTTTTGTTCCGGGGTATCTGTTGAGGGGCCCCCCAGGTTTATTTTGCCCTGGGGCCCCATTGTTGCTTAAACCGACCCTGCTGAGGCACCAGCTATACCAGGTTACCTATACTGAGGGGCATCTACACCAGGCTACCTATACTGGGGCACCACCTATAGCTGGCTACTTATACTGGGGGTACCTATGACTGGCTACCTATACTGGGGGAACCTTTACCTGGCTACTTATACTGGGGGAACCTATGCCTGGCTAGGGCAGGGGGATGAGCTGAGACAGAAGGGGACAAGAGGAAACACGGGAATAAAAGAGGCACAGAAAGAACAGAGGTGGACAAAAAAGGGACAGGGAGAAAAGAGATGAGATGGGAACATGAGGTCACACAGAGGGACACAGAAGAGGCACAAACTGAGGTGAGACAGAGGGGGACAAAAGAGACACAGGAAGAAAAGAGGGGGACAAAAGAGAAAGGATAATGGATAAGATCGGACCTACAAGTCCCTATCTCATTTGTTAACCAGGGACTACCTGTATTTTGCTAGCATTTGGCTCCACCCACATGCCATGTGTCACACCCGCTTTTTGCCGTATCACGCTGTGCATGCCGCTTTCTTCAGTGCACATTTTTCGCAGCAGCACACTTCACACACGGACACGGGAGTGGGGTGCCTAGCACAGCAACCAGTGGGTGGTTCCAGGAAGGGGGGGCAGGCCTGATGATGTGTGAGGGGCCCCAACATTTCTGATGGCAGCCCTGCTTGCGTATCACAATGAAGCAATGACCACCGGCTATATGAGTGTCTCGGGGGGGAGATAATAAGGTTGTTGCTTCATTGTGGACAGACCAAATTTGATCAGCTTGACAGTCACTTTTGTTTTGTCATTGAGCTACCTCAGCCCGACGACCATATGGGTTTGAAAACCGCTATCGCCTGCACTCTAACCATGGTGTGCACCAGTCCAGCATGGCCGTCACTACGCAAACAGCTGTTTGCGGTGCGTTACACATTGAGTTTGGTGTGTCAGTGTGAAGCAGTACACTGATTACACTACCTGATTGATGTATACACATGCAAGATGTTTTAAAGCACTTTAGGCCTCCAATTTAGCATGCAATATGATTTCTGCCCTTAAAACGCTGCTGTGCGTCAAATCTGGATTTTCCCCGGGAGTTTTGGCGTGTATCCCACTCCTCCATGCAAAAACTCAGGAGTTAGGCCCCTTGAAACATCTTTTCCATCACTTTTGTGACCAGCATAAATGTTTGTAGTTTTCAAAGTTTGCCTCCCCATTGAAGTCTATTGTGGTTCGAAAAGTTCCCGCAGACCGAACTTTTTGCGGAAGTTCTCGTTCGAGGTCCGTGAACCAAAAATCGGAGGTTTGAGCCATCTCTAGCGTTAATGTAGTTTTTGACCTGCATCAGGGATGCGGCGAAAATGTCACTTCCATCGCGCCGCCGTCACTTCCATCTCCATAGACTTTCATTCCTTGCCAGTGCCGCCTCGGTGTGCAAGGGCCCTGACTCTCAACGATCTCACTATTATGAGACTTTATACTTACTTAGCAGGATGCAGAGCTTTAATCATGATCTCTTGAGGTGCTTGAGCCCCGATAAACTTCAGCAGAAATCTCTGCTTCATCATCATCAGAGAGCTATATATATTAAATGCAATATTGTATTATGAATAAAAACATGATCTATGTATCCATCCATCCATCAATGTTCCTGTCTCTGCCTCTCTATCTTCTTCTGTCTGTCTATCTACCTATGGCCTTTATGTGGTGTCCGTACAGGAGTGAACGCGTGACCTCATCAGAGAAGGTACAGAAGGACTGATACATTTCTTATTAAAATTCCTTGCGCGCCCGCCAGCCCATGACCCGGGAGCTCCCATGATCAATATTTCTCCACATCTACTAAATCACTTATTCAGTATTATTAAAGTACCTTCAGTCTCGGCGTAATATACACATTCTCAGGGCAAGATGATAGCAGGATGGGGAGGGGTCAAACGTATAACAGAATAACACGGGCGCCTTATTGTCACGAGACGCCGCTGAAATATGGGCGGTCGTCTTCCGCTACGCGGAGAAAGATATTAAAAGGAAAAAGCCTGGTGGCAATTAGGACGGGATTTACAGTACATGCTAAACAGTTTTCTTGATTGTATTATTTCTACTTTTATATCGCCAATTAGGAAATCCCCCCCCCCCCCACCCATCGTATTAAAGCAGGGGAGGAAGAAGGAAAATATCTGGGCCGAACAAGCAAGCTCCACAAAGTGCGTCTGCAGAGAGAATATGGCCTGAATATCATTTTACATATTATTAGGCAATTTGCATAGCATTTCCCGTTTTTATCTAGGCTGCTCGTAAGCCGTGAAAAAATGTCTAACTATGAGATAATTTATAGCCTCGGAGTAAAGGGTGTATCCCCTGGTAGAATGGTGGAGACGGGGTATAGACGGTACAAGCGCTAATGTAACTCCTTCACACAATAATCATCAGCCCCTAATGTTCACAACCGTCCCCAATGGCACCCGCGCCTTTCTGTCCAAATATTGGTTTCTTTCTTTCAGCCAAGGTATTTGCATAGCCTGTCACCACGGTGCTGCGGTACGTGAAGAGTACCTGTCACCTGTGAGGCTGTGGATGGTTGACAAAGAACCACTCTCTCTATGTGAAACTGTTTTAGTAAATCTGTACGGACCCATTCACACTTGTGCGCTTTATTAGCGATTTCAGCATAGCTGAAAATCGCTAGCCTTTTGAAAAACGCTTGTACAATGAAGAGTAAATGGAAGTGTTCTCTACACGGTGGCGCAGTGGTTAGCGCTCTTGCCTTGCAAGCGCTGGGTCCCCGGTTCAAATTTCAGCCAGGTCAACATCTGCAAGGAGGTTGTATGTTCTCCCCGTGTGTGCGTGGGTTTCATCCGGTCACTTCGGTTTCCTCCCATATCCCAAAAACATACAGATAAGTTAATTGGCTTCCCCCCAAAAAATTGGCCCTAGACCATACATGCACTATACCCTAGGTTCTCAACATGCGGTACGCGTACCCCAAGGGGTATGTCTGATGGTTCCAAGGGGTACTCCTGCTTGATATACTTAACCAAGTATAACAAATTTAGAGTTTTAGAAAATGATAAATCCTACATAAACAACACCAAATTAGTATTTTAGCTAATTAAAAGCGATAGTAAATGTTTGGAAATTGTTTAGAACCAATTATGTACTACGATTAAATATTTATTTGTCAAGGGGTACTTGTGATAAGGTTTACTATGCTAGGGGGTATTCGGCGAGTACAAGCTTTTAAAAGGGGTACATACCAATAAACTGTTGAGAAACACTGCACTATACGATACATACAAATGACTGTGGTAGGGACTAGATCGTGAGCCCCTCTGAGGGACAGTTAGTGACAAGACAATATACTCTGTACAACGCTGCGTAATATGTCGGCGCTATATAAATACTTAAATATTCTAAGCGTTTTTCAATTTGCTGAAGTGCAAACGAACGCGTTGCCTGCAGCATTTTGTGCGATTCTGAGAGATTACCGATTCAATGTTAAAGAGGATCTGTAACATGAAAAGATCCCCTGGGGGGTACTCACCTCGGGTGGGGGAAGCCTCAGGATCTTAATGAGGCTTCCCACGCCGTCCTCCATCCGTCAGGGGTCTCGCTGCAGCCCTCCGTGGAGTCCGTGCAGCGGTGACGTCAATATTTACCTTCCTGGCTCCTGCGCAGGCGCTCTGACGGCTGTCGGCTCCGAACTACACGGAAATACCCGATCGCCGTCGGATCTGCTCTACTGCGCAGGCGCAAGTTTCCTGCGCCTGCGCAGTAGAGCGGACCCGAATGAGATCGGGTATTTCCGTGTAGTTCGTAACGGAAAGCCGCCACAGCGCCCCCGCTGGAGCCAGGAAGGTAAATATTGAACTGACAGTCGGCACAGTCGCCGGCTGTTCGGAGGGCTGCGGCGAGACCCCCGTGGGACAGAGGACGGCGTGGGAAGCCTCATTAGGTTCCGGAGGCTTCCCCCACCCGAGGTGAGTACCCCCCAGGGGATCTTTTTAATGTTACAGAGTCTCTTTAAGGAGAACCTGAACTGAAAATAAAAAGTCAACATAACAATATACAGGTCATACTTACCTCCCGTGTAGCCTACTCCTCAATCTCTTCTCCTTTCCTGTGTCCTGTTTGTGCACTGTGATCAATGGAATTCCCCGTCCTCCATTTTAAAAATGGCCATTACCCCATAACAGCTTCCTGGTCAGCACACTGTTAAACTGTTAAACTGTAATATCACCCACTTGAGCCATAGGGAAATATGGACATTACCTTGCACATTCAGTTGTAACTGACAGCTGGTGATATATAACTTACAGCAACTGGTATATTTCAGTTCTGACAAAATCTTGTCAGAACTGGAAGGGATCGCTGTAAGAAGAAAATGGTGAGCCTCTGAGAGGAATTGATGGTGAGGTTAGTATGTAATATTCATTTGCAGCTACATCATGTGTTTATTTTAAATAATTTTACTCACTTCAGATTCCCTTTAATTATAGGAGCGCTGGTAAATCACTCTTGAATTGTTGGTCTGTTCACAATCAACCGAGTTTGTCCAGCGATTGTACCCATCAAACCTTGCGGTTTACCCACACAACTCTTCTTTTTCCTGTGCAGTCATTTCCTGTTTATGAAAGACTCAGGGCCCACTCACACTTGTGCGTTTTCAAGGCGATTTCAGCATCGCTGAAAATCGCTAGCGGTTTGAAAAACTCGTCTACAATGAACGTATATAGAAGTGTTCTCATCTAAGTGAATTGCGATGTGCTGAAATGAAAACTCGTTGCCTGCAGCGTTTTCTGAGTGATTCTGGAGCGATTCTGCAAGATTTAATTGAGCTAGAAATGGCAAAATGTTAATCGCTGAAAAAACACTTTCTATACAGTGAAACATTGCTCGGAAATCACTAGGAAAAAATGCCAGAAAATCGCTCAGCGTTTGCGTTTAGCTATTTCTTGTGTGAATGGGCCCTTAGACACAGCTTATTGAACTAAAAATCGCAAAACACTAATTGCTGAAAAAATGCTGTCTGGTTTTTTGGGGGTTTTTTTGTGAAATATTGCTGGAAAATCTCTACGAAAAAACGCTGGAAAACTCCAAATAATCGCTTAGCGATTGCATTTATCGGTTTCTAGTGTGAATGGACCCTAAATGTGAAGAGAATAGGCACTACGTCTTCAACACGTTTAACCTTCACCCAGGTGCAGGCACTGTGGCATGGCAGTGGGGGTGAATTGGGGTGGTGGTGACAGCTGTTTTGGTGTAACCCGCTTCCTCAGAAGCCAATATTATACATGTGTATGAATGACCTCTGAGGAAGTGCGGGACCACGAAACGACTCAGGCCTATTCACCTCCATTGCCATGCCACACTGTCTACACCCAGCTGAAGATTAAAGGTGGTTTTATTGAAGGTGTAGTGTCATAGACACCTAAACTTCCATGGCGCCCAATATTTTTCATTTTTATGGGCTCATATATCGGCACATTTGCTGTATGTGGTTAAGTTTAGGCATTGGTTAGGGGTCGTTTATGGTTAGGTGTGGGTGGGGTGGCTCTTAAGCTTAGCCATCGCTCTGTGAGGGGGGCAGTTAGGGCTAGGCATTGTACGGAATGTTTGTTACTGAGAGTTTTATGCACAGAGGGAGACGTTGCTTGCTTAGCAGTTGGAAAAAGCTGCTATTTCCCACAAGGCAATGAGGTTCACAGACAGGAAACGGTCAGGACCATTGTCATGACATCACACTGTGGGAAGGGTTTCACCACAATATCAGCCATACAGACTTCCCTGATAATCTAATCAATAAAAGGAAATGATTTCTCATAGGAAAGGGGGTATCAGCTACTGATTGCGATGGAGTTCAGTCCTGGGTTTCAGTTCCTCTTTAAAGGGACTCAGAGCTCAAATAAATAAAAAGATTTATACATACCTGGGGCCTCCTCCAGCCCCATCCACTGGGTTCACTCCTACGTCGCTGTCCTCCGCTGCCCGCAGCTTCGGGAACCGGGTCCTGTCACTGACGTCAGTCAGCTCCAGTCTACGCAGGAGAAGTGCGCTATTTGCGTATCTCCGCTGCGTAGACTTGAGCCGACTGACGTAAGTGACGGGACCCGGTTCCTAAAGCTGCGGGCAGCGGAGGATGGTGGCGTGGGAGCCATCCGAGCAGATGGGGCTGGAAGAAGCCTCAGGTATGTATACATTTTTTTACTTATTTAAGCTCTGATACATTTTAAGCCTCATTTAGCCTAAAATGTCCACCAGCAGAGAAGAGTGGTTTGCAGGCAGTAATCAGAATGTAGCGTTATGCGGGAGAGACAGCTTGGCCTGGTGGTGATAACCTCAGAGGACACAGAATCACAGCACTAAAGATGAAAAAGTTCCACCGCCATAATCTGGTGACCTTCTCCTTCATTAATTCACTGAATCAGGCAGAGCTTCCTCCTCAGGCTATTCATTGTCTCTGGAACATATGTTCTAAATGTTGCCTATTCTAGTAGGCTCTGCCATTGTTCCGGGTGGACTCATAATCGAGATAAATTACAATTTTAACTAGTCACCATTGAAATGAAATAAAAAAAAAAACAAGAAGAAAAAAAAGGGTGGAATTCAATGTATGTCCTTGAGGTAGAATAATATGGAACATGGAGAAAAATGGTGTTTATTAAATTGATTGTGTGTTGGAAGAAGAATTGCACGTAAGAGCTTAATGAAATATTTATGGTGGGAAGTGATAAGCGGTGGAGGATGGGGGTCTCACCGTAATGGTCCTTGGTTTAAATTCAACTCCGGGTCAGAAAGTCGTCTCGCATCCCATTAAAGTCTACTTATTCAGGTATAAAAACCTAACTGTAGGCAGTAAACCTATATTAAACACCGAAATGAAATATATAATTAGAAATGTGTTATTTGTCTATAGGTGTGGAAGCCTGTCCAGCCAGATCTATGAGTCCAGTCCGCTGGCATTTGAAAGTCCAACATGGACAAGTTCTTGACCTCACTCTGCTGTCTGCACCCCAAGGGTGGACAGTGTGGTCAGGGACACAACTAGCTTGCTGATTGGACTGAGAAGAGTAGCAGCAAACTGATTATCATTGAATAGTGTCCCTTAGCCTCTACCTCCCACCCACCCTCCCCCCTCTCTCTCTCCCTTCCACCCTCCCTACTCCCACCCTCGCCCGCCATCCATCATCCTCCCCCTTACCCTCTATCCTTCCCTGCCTCCACCTCCATCCAGGGCTGGCACTGCCACACAGGCAAAGGGGGCAATTGCCCCAGCGCTCCTGACATCTGGCAGTGTCTATCGGGGGAGGGGAGCCCCCCACTTAAGTTTGCCATGAGGCTCCTTAAAAAAATGGGATCTGTCTCTCTAAAAAAAAAAAGTTAAATACTTACCTAAGGAGAGGGAGGGCTCTGGGTCCTAATGAACCTTCTCTCTCCTTTCCCAGTGCCCTCGGTACAGCGCTGGCTCCCCAGTTTAAATCCCCCGCCGCAGGGGACTTTGGAAGTCTTCGGGAGCGGAGTCCTCCTGAAGACAGGCGGCTCCATACTGCGCACACGCGAGTGCACGAGAGAGAGCGCTCGCACGTGGCCGGTATTGAGCGGCCCACTTTCCGAAGCTTCCTTCACCAGCGGAGCGAGCCGTATTTATGAGCTTATCTGCCTTGTCTGCAGTGGCAGTCAGGTGACACGGGGAGAGATCAAATTACACTGGTGATTAGTCACAGATGAGGGGGAATTAGACAGGCTAAACTCTCTAAATACACACAGGGTGCATTTCTCTATGTTTTCCCTTTGTCCTGTGCAAGAGTTCAGGTCCACTTTAAAAGATGGAATTTTATATTATACATGACGATGCTTATATATATATATATATATATATATATATATATATATATATATATATATTCAATCCCTCACATGGCAGTGCATTTGACAAGGCGCTGCTCCTATGTAGACTGCAGGAACGGCATTACCTATGTGTGAAGCATAGACTTCAGTTACCTCTCCCTCGGATAATTGTCATTTAGTGGCTGTATGCAGTTGTCACACTTGTGACAAGATCCCAGGGAAAGCCTTGCCTGTTATTCTCGGGTAGCGGAAAAAGCCTATGACATATTTTTGGTGTAAATTACGCTTTTGGCCTGAGGGAATATGTACTTAGCAGTCAAATGTGCCAAAGCTGATCTTGTCAATAGCTACATCGGGCAAATAGTGTCTGCAAGGCATTGTGTGTTTTAATACAGAACGGGCCTTTTGTGCGCCCCACCACACCGCCACGTGTAAACAAAGTTTTTTGGGTACAGTGCCTGAGACGGAACATTTCGGTGCTATATTTTATACATGGATCGCTGGACAGAGTCCACTGTTTCTATTCCTAACTGTGTGGAATTTCCTTAAAATGGTCCCACAGGAAAGACATCAAAGAACGCGTCTCGCTGCAGTCGCACAAAGCGTGTTTTCCCGCACGCATGGCCATCAACTCCAAGAACTTCAAAAAGAATAGCTTCCAACAAATAAACAGTTTGTATGATTTATCTGACAGCAAAACAACCTTGTCACTCTTTAGTGGAAACAGAAAAAAATAACAGACTGAATTCATAATGGGATGTTAAATATTCGTCCAGTAAAGGAAATCTATATTTTAAGAAATACAGAAGTTAGCATTGATGATTTCCTTCCAAGAAACGCTGGTTTCCTTTTTGTCGTGGTGACGATTCTCTGCTGTAGACTAGAGTATAAGTTTGCTTATGAAGTGAGCTTAGCGTTGGATTTGGATGTTGGCTTTGGATGTGGGGCCATTGCCATTTCCTCTATAGATGATCATTGAGATGCTATTTTTTACTGCAAAAAAATCTTTCTTATTACTTCTCCTTATACCTTTCAAGTATTGGTTTCCAAATACATTACACACTAATACATTTCACACTTCATGAGCTTTTCTAAGCACTCTGGGCCAGATTTATCAAGAGTGTCTGAGACAAAATATTGGTAGGTTTTTAGAAATCCATGCAGAACTGTCTCAGGCATCTTGAGAAATCATTAGATAGTGCAGATTCCTTCTAAAACTGTTGTAAAATAGGAAGAGCTAGGAAGGTCTCTCAGACAGTGCAGTGTGTGAGGGGAATTGCTGTTGCTGAGGTAACCAACACACCTGCTGTATTGATAGCAGCAGGCTCTGAGAAGGAATTCAGAAGGGGGAGGAGCACATCACAAATCATGTCTAGCCTGCAGTTCTACATCTGTAGAACTGCTATCAAGCACTTCTTAATCTGTGCCAGTTTAAACATCGAATTGCACTTTTCTTAACTGTAGTGCAGCGCTAGAAATCCATGCTAAATTACCACTATTACCTTGGATTTAAGAAGTTTCTTATTATCATGCAGAACTGTTCTCCCTACTAGTTAGAGCAGATTAAGAAGAAAAAACTGTTGGTAATGCGTTGATAAATCTCCCACTCTGTGATTTGAAAAGCTCTTGCTAATGTTATCCTATGTGTGTGTTCACACTGGAATGATGTGTTTTTGTAAAAATCCCCCACAGCTTTGCATTAGCAAGAGCTTTTCAGATCTTTGAGGGCGGGTGCACACCAAGAGCGCTTCTGAGCGCTTTTTAAAATCCTTGCGCTTCAAAAAACGCCTGGCTAATGTATTAGAATGGGATGGATCACACCAGAGCGATGTGCTTTTTTTCCTCAAACGCAAACACGGGTCCTGCAGCATTTCTGCTGATTTTTGAGGTCATTCACCCTTAATGTTAAGTATAGGAAAGTGGAAATTCGCTCTAAATAGCGCAAGATCAGAGCGATTTTCCAAGTGAAGCTGTTCAGTTTACAACTCTACTGTAACAAAATATAAAAAAATGCAACACTAAAATGTTCCAAAAATCGCTAGGCATGCTTAGAAAATCGCTAGGCACATGCCTAGAATCCCCTTAAAAAAATCACTTTAAAAAAAGCTAAGCGTTTGCTCTTGCGCTAGCGCGTTTTGGTGTGTCACTTTGTCACTTTGTCTTTGCTTACATAATTCTGGGTTTCTGCAACGTATCTTTTTAGCATGCATCATTTTTTTTACCATTTTATTTTATTAAAGTTACTTTAGATTTCTAATTTATTTTTACATTATACACTGAGGCTGGTATCACACTGCAAACTGACGCCAGCAAACTGACGCCCACTGCAAAGCATCGTGCTGCTAGAAACTGGCTTTCAGGGAACAACGCGTTAGTACAAGGTGTTTCCTATCTGGCCACCAGCTAAGCAGGAAGTGATGCGCGTTTATGGTTATTTCCTGCTTCAGTTATGCAGGAGTGCACAGAAGCATATTGTTAAAATATGCTTCCGCAGATGTGCTCCACAAAGTCGCGACGCCAACATTTTTCAAATCCCTGTGCCGTCATAGAGTAACATGACTTCTGGTCCAATGTAGAGCGTCGCAAGTACGCGCATTAACTTTTGTCCTAGCATCAGGGATGTTGCGAAAATGTCACTTCCATCACATAGTGCTGTACCGTGGCAATAGGACTCTCCACGACCTGTGGTTATGAAAGGCTCTTACTTACATTGAGGGGCAAAAGTATAGTGAAAAAATATGCCTAAATATTCAGTACAAACAATGTATTCTAGGGAAAAGTAGAAGTGAGAGTAAACTGGCTTCTGATCTTTAGGCCAGAGGCGTACCTAGGGGGACATATATCCTTGGGCACTGCACTGTGAGGGCACTCACTCAGCATGGCCACTTCGCCCTCACATACGTTATCTAAAGGGGGCCCACCTGGCTATTTAAAGGGAGGCACATCTGGCTATCTAAACTGGTAAAGGCATAGGAAAACGCAGGGGGGGATAACAGCTGCCCAGAATCCCCCCTCAGACGGGGACGGTGCAGTGTCTGAGGACAGGCACAAGCTGAGACACCAGAATATCTGCAGGCATCCTGCAGCTCACAGCACTGCCCCCTTTCTTTCCCTGCTACAGTTGACTTTGGGGAACTTAACATAGTTAGGTATGAGCACAGCCCTGTGTCCTGCTGAGTGAATGCTTCACTTTTCCCCTTCATTAGCAATGTCGGCTGTCCTCATTATTATCTGTATCCAAACTGCTCCTGATCGATCTCGTAGTCGACTGGGAGCAGATTGGACATTTAGGAAATAATTGTCTAAGTCGGACAGGAAATTGCATTATGTGTACCCAGCATGATGTCCTACCATATTATTATACTGTATTGTGCGTTGCTGAGGGAGACCTTTTTGGAATCCCCCTCCCCCCTCTGAAAATCCTGGGTTTGCCTCTGGGAAGGGTGCACATTTGGCTATCTAAATGGAGGAAAAGGGGGACACATATTGCTATCTAAGCAGCATTTGTACATTTGACTCTACCCATGACTACGACTGCATTTTGACACTCGGCCATCTTTGTCCTCAGGCACTGAATACCCTAGCTACGCATCTGCTTGAGGCTACCTATTGGTCACTGAAGTCACCCATCCTTCAAAAGGCCAATAGAAAGACTTCAAAGGGCAATGCTCATTAGTATATTATTCTTCTATGCATAACGCTAGAAGAATTTTTCTTCTCACAGTTTTAACCACCAAATTTTTATTACCCAGCTTTTTTCAGTGTTACTTGACAGTGAAACAAAAAGTGTGTACAAGGTTCGGTACAGTACGTCATAGGTTTGAAATTACTTTTTACATACTTTTCAGTACGTTTTTATTGATGCTGAAAAGTCATTTCATAGATCCTTGCGTGGCAAGGTGTCTCCACTCTCCAGTACACTGTACAGTGTACTGGTTAAAGACACCACCTTTGACATAGGAGACCAGGCAAGGCTGGATTCACCATAAGGCACTGTAGGCACATGCCTACAGGCGCACGATGATGGAAAGGCGGCCCACTCCGCTCCCTGAGCGCCTCTCTCCCATCTTCCTTATGCAGAGGCCTGATGAGAGTGTAACTGAGAGGTTACTCACCCAGCTCTCTGCATTCCACTGATAATGGCACCTCCCAGCTACCTAATACTTGGAGGCCCTTCTAGCTACTTAATATTGAGGATACTAAGGGGCACCTGTAGCTACCTATGACAGGCAAGGGAAGTAAGGGAGAAGTGACAGCTGGGACAGCCAGCACACTTGCACTGCAGTTCTGAGGGGGTTTGTAGGTTCATGGAGGGTACAGTCTAGGGTGCCAGGAGATCTGTGCCTATAGGCTCCTGTGATGTAAATCCGTGCCTGAGACCAGGGATTGAATTCTAGCTAAAGCCAGCATCAGGAGTCCTTGATCAGACTCCCTAGTGCTCCATGGTGGCCTGCTGAGTGGCCTGCTGAGTGTGCCCTTAGTTGCTGCAGTTCTCAAGTCCTTTGAGTCTTACAAAAGAGTGGGGGGGGGGGGTCCGCTCAGGGACGTTTGGGGGGGCTGGAGGGGACGCAGCATGAGGGGAAAGCCATGGCCACACTCGGCGGGGAGGGGGGACGGTCCCCCCCTCCCTCACCTCGGGCTTTCCCCTCTGCGCTCCCCTCCAGCTTAAATTAGTGTCTGGACAGCGGTGGGCAGATACATACCTTCCTTGCGTTCCACCGGGAATGTTCCTCTTTGTAGCATCTGACGGCACTTCCTGTATAAACAGGAAGTAACATCAGACAATAGAGTGAGGAGTATCCGCGGTGGAACGCAAGGAAGGTATGTATCTGTACGCTGCCCGCCGCTGCCCAGACACTAATTTAAGCTGTAGGGGAGCACAGAGGGGAGAGCCCGAGGTGAGGGAGGAGGGGGGGGGGGGACCGTCCCCTCTCACCGCCGACTGGGGCCATGGCTTTCCCCTCATGCTGCGTCCCCTCCAGCCCCCCAAAACGGCCCTGAGCGGGCCCCAAGGAGGGCGTCAAAATCTCTGCAGGGGGGCCCAGTGGCTCCTAGTTATGCCCCTGACCACGTACCCTATGCTCCAGGGCCCCATAGCGGCTGCTATGTCTATTTCTATTCCCCTGGGCCCAGAGCTCCTAGAAGGGGCCCACCCACCTATGACTTTACTCCCTTTGATAAAGGGGTCCATCCTTCAGATCAGGTGGTTTTGTGGCTAAGCTCGTTATGGGTGGGAAGATATTGATGGCCACACTTGTTATATGACCCTTGTGAGATGGGCCGCAAGGCCGTGAGGGGCACAAGGGCTTGGCAAGGGAAAGGGTGTACATGTTGAGGGACCCCATAAACGTTTTGCTGGGGCCCGCATGATCTATAGTTACGCCCCTGGTCCAAAGCTACAGAAATGTTTTAGTCGGGATCGCACTTTATGAAAGCTCCATCTTCCCAGTGTTTTTTCTGTCCACGCTTAGCAGGAAATCGATACATGTCTTAAGGCGGCATGCCTATTATACTTGTAGATCCGTAGGGCTGAATATAGAGGCTTCTTTCCATAGCGTTTGATAAGAGGAGATTTGCCTTCCAGTCCCTCCATAGAAGAGTCTGTAGGATAACAGGCTGCTAGACAGACACCCGGAGTTACATATTAATCATTTACATGGGGAAAGAAAAACCCAGGGATTTGACATTCGTCATATTAATCCACTTGTCCCCCCCCCCCCCCAACTCAAGATATGCCATGTACATAATGTATCAGAATTAAGACAACCAGCCTTCCCGGCCAATTTAACCCTTAGGCCAGCATGTTTTGCTCCACTTATTGCATTGTTAATAGATTTTCTACATTTGCACTAGACGGTTGTGAACGATGTCTCGAGCCTTTTTTTTTTCTTCTTATGCTAAAACACAGGTTCCCGTGGTCCGCCCTTAAGTAGATAGCTTTTCGAAAACTGCTGGAGCCTCAGCCTCTTGACAACATCCCAGCTGCAGACTAGCAATCGCAGGCCTCTCGTGGCACTTTTAATTATCGACACCGGCGATACCAACAGTAAGTGTGTAATTACGTGTCAGTTTCCTGGCTGTTGGGTATGAAAAGTAGAACTGGTTGCAATGATGATCGTTGACGCTGTAGACTCCTATTTAAACAATTCAGAATGTGTAACTGGCACTGTCATTAAACAGAGAGAGCCTGACCCCAACTGTCAGTTTTTTCGTCTATGCAGATTCTTTTTTCCCTCCTCTTTTCTTCTGTCTCTCTCTCGAGCTGTCTGTCAAATGATCTTGGTTGGTCTGAAGACAGAAGAAGGGGTGCCACGACTGGGATTACAGAAGTGCTGCCTGTCTCGGACTCCCTACTGAGATGCTCTTTCAGCCTAAATAAATACTACTGCGGCGATGGTAAATAAACCTTGGACACTGCAGGAAATTATATAGACTTTTACTGATGAATAAATAAAGATTGAATATCAAACAGAAATCTTAGCCGTAGAAAAACATGAATACATTTAAAGCCCATCTCCATATACTTAATGAAATGAGGGGTTGGGGGAGGGGGGGGGTGCCATGGCTTAATTTTGGAGTGTTAGGGAATGTCACTTGTGTATTGGTTGGAATAGAGTCACCTGGGAATTACAAGTTATACTTGATAGGTTGGATTCTAGGGGGACGAATGGTATCATTTTGTGTGACATTAATGTAAAAAAAAAAGCTTAAAGGGGACCTGAACTCAGAACTCCTTACAGCTCTAAAAGATTCACAACAGCCTAATACATTTTAAACAAAAAACATTTCTTTGTTACAGCTGGTACTAATCCTAAAAACAATCTGCACAGCGTCTACTTCCTGATTCATGGAAGCAGACATATTGTTTACAGCTTGTGCTTTCATATCGGCTTATCTGTCATAGGCAGTCATGTGACACAGGGGAAGATCAAATTACAACTAGTGATTAGACACCAATGAGGGGGGATTAGACAGGCTAAACTCTCTAAATACATTCAGGGTGCATTTCTCTACGTTTTCCTTCAGTCTTGTGCAGCAGTTCAGGTCCACTTTAATAAGATAAGGAAATCTGAAGTCACCTAGAAAGCAAAAGTTTGATATTTACCTCAGTAGTGGGAAGTCCCTGGAACATCTAGAGCAGGCTTTGTCAACCAGGAGATTCCCTGGAATCCCCGGGTTCCCTGAGTACTCTGCAGGGGGTTACCCATCGTGGTGGAAGTATGATAGAGAGTACACTATAATAGAGGGTACTGTAACAAGAAGCGCTAAATTAGGGGGCAGAATAATTATGAACACATAAATAAAAAGCATTAGGATAAGGAGACTGTGAAATGAATGGCAGTGTAATAGTGGGTAGTGAAATAAAAAAGCCTCATTTACTTTTACAGACCATCTCTTGCAAAATAAACGCAGGGGTTCCTCAAGATCAAAAAGTTATTTACAGGGTTCCTCCAGGGTACAAAGTTTGAGAAAGGCTGTTCTAGAGGCTTCCCCAGGGGCGTAGCAATAAGGGCTGCAGAGGTTGCGACCGCATCGGGGCCCTAGGGCCAGAGGGGCCCCAAAGGGCCCTCCCTCAACTACAGTATTAGCTCTCTATTGGTCCTGTGCTCCTAATAATCACTTCTATAGATACCTTGAATAGTGGTAATCATTAACAGACTGTTCCCCATCCCCTTCTTGCACCTCTGACACTGTAGTTGCCATTGATAGGTTTTGGTGCGACATATCAATTGTTATGTATAGAGTGCTGGGGGGGGGGGGGGGGGGGATTGGCATTGTAAAACTTGCATCGGGGCCCACAGCTCCTTAGCTACGCCGCTGGGCTTCCCTGAACCTTCTTCAGCTCTCTGTTCCTCCTTCTGTCCAGGAACCCAACCATGGATCAGCTCATCTCACTGGGCATGCATGCGGCAGAACAGTCTGCGCCTGTGTCATAAACTCTTCATCTTTGCAAGTCTGTGATGGGTCTGTGATGGTTCTAGCAATTCAGGAAGTCAGTGTGATAGTTTAAAGGATACCCGAGGTGACATGTGACATGATGAAGTTATGCCTAATGATGTTGATCCAGGGATTTTATCTGATTGCCATCTGGATTCAGGAAGGAATTTTTCCCTTTTGGGGCTAATTGGACCATGCCTTGTGGGGTTTTTTTCGCTTCCTCTGGATCAACAGGGGTATGTGGGGGACGGGCTGGAGTTGTACTTTGTACTGGTTGAACTCGATGGACGTATGTCTTTTTTCAACCAAAATAACTATGTAACTATGTAACTATGAGATAAACATGTGTATGTACAGTGCCTAGCACACAAATGCCTATGCTGTGTTGCTTTGTTTCTTCCTCTGCCTGAAAGAGTTAAATATCAGGTATGTAAGTGGCAGTTCCTGTCTGAGTCAGGACTGCGTCAGACTACAGTGTGACCCTCACTGATAAGAAATTAAAACTATAAAACATTTTCCTAACAAAAAAAGGCTTCTGAGAGCAGGAAAGAGATAAAAAGGTTCAATATTTCATAGGTTTTAGCTCTGGTATACTTCAATGAATGTGTCATTGAGCAAAAACAATAAAACAGTAAACATTTAAAAAGTAGATTTAAATATAAAATAAAACTGTGGAGTATCTTAAAGAGTCATTTTTAGGAGAGGGAGGATAGATACAATTGTTTATTTAATTAGTTTATTTTCACCTTTGGTGTCCTTTAAGTTCCTCTTAGTTACACTAGCTGCTTGGTGCATTTGAATTACTGTTGATCTTCTGTTGTGACTATTGCCTGAACTCTGACTACTCTTGGATTGCTGCCTGGACCGACAATGCATTGTGTCTGACCCTGATCTTGCCTAATCCCTGTGTACTTCAATATACCTGATTTGCTGTGTAATTCAATATATCTGATAAAACCAAATTGGTTTTATGATATGATAAATGTTAGTTGTTTTTTTTGTTGTTGACCCAATGTGAATCTTGAATGATGTTGTTTTAATTTAGGGCACATCACTGACCTGATGAAGCACCGTGAAACGCGTTGCCTACTGTGCCAAAATTTATTTTATGTTCCCTACTTTGTCTAACCAGTCTGCATTAAGGTAGGCTGACACCCACATTGATTTTCTCATGCTTATACCAGTGATTATTACTTGGTCGCGTCCTACTCCTGTTGTCGCTTGCAGTAAGCAGTAAAAAAATTGTCAGATTTGACAGGTTTTGGAATAACCCATCTCCTCATTGGGAATTCTCAGGGTTTTCTTTATTTCAAAAGCACTTATTAAATGGCAGTTGCTCAGTCTAACTGCAAGAATGGCGTACAAATATGCAGGGAGCCGGCAGGGGCGTAACTAGAAATCACTTGGCACCCCTGCAAAACTTAAGCTGCCTCCCCACCCCCCAAACAGAAATTGGAAAGGCAGCCAGGCGGAGTATTTAAGAAAAAAAACACTTACAGTATTGGTATTGGTGCCCCCTAGTATTGGTAGCCTGGTATAGGTTCCCTCGGTATAGTTTAGCCAGACATAGGTGCCCACAGAATAGGTATCTAGGCATAGGTGTCCCCAGTATAGGTTAGCCAGCTATAGGTGCCCCCAGTATAGGTAGCAAGGCATAGGTGCCCCCAGTATAAGTAGCCAGGCATAGGTGCCCCCAGCATAGGGTAATCAGGTATTGGTGCTCCCTGAGTAGGTAGGCAGGCATGGGTGTCCCTAGTATAGGTAGCCTGAATGGTAGACCAGCGGGCACAACTCCCCCTCCTTCACCTCGGGCCCCTCAGCACTCCTGGCTCACCCTCCAGAAATAATAGCAGCAGCAGCAGCAGGAACTTGCCTCTTCCTGCTTCCAGGCGGCAACGTAGCTCTGCATGCAGCTGTCTTGTATATCTCCAACGCATTGAAAATGGCACCATCTTTGGAGATGCGATAGAATGGAATTTATTATTCAAGCCTAAAACTAGTCATAGGAGGATTAACAGCAGCCCAAACCGGCAGGGACTTGCCATATAGACTTCAGCATAAGCCGAATTTTTGAGCATAAAAAATGTGCTCAAAAGTCTCCCCCTTGGCTTATATGCGGGTCAATGTCCCCCGGGTGCCCTCCTGACTAGTCACTGTGGAGTGAAAGGAAACATGCAATGCTCCCACACTCATGTGCTGCATCCCCGGCTGTCTCTTATGTTCCTGCACTCCTGCGGCAACTGTGTAATCCGGCATTACAACTGACCTGTGTCCCCTGGGCAAATTGTAGCTGAGAGATACCGTCACAGCTCCACTGGTGCACAGTTTAAAACAGAGTTTCCTCTTCCTCCAGGGCTCCCCGCTGTGTCCATTTCCATTGTAGCTCAGAAGCAGTGCGTGTATCAGTCAGGTGCAGATTTGGGGTTTCCTTTGTCTCTCTGTACCGATCGCTGTTTCTCCAGGTGCCACTAGATTGCGTCATATGAGACAAATTAAAACAAAGGGTACAGTACTGCGCCCTACACCAATAGAGCACCACTGGTCTTTGCCTGGATGGCCTATACTCAAAAACTGCTCTGGTGCTGTATATGATGATAATGATAACCGTTAAAAGTCAGTGCTAATTGTGGGAGTCTGTCTAATCTAAACACAGTCTCAGAAAGCAAACTTAATTACAGAAATCTATCTGTTCTGCAGAACTCTTTCCAAATTTTTTAACACAAGGGGATGACTATGTGAATCAGATAATGATTCTGCAGGGGATGCAATCCATGAGAAGTATGCAAGCAATGGGCAGCGCTCACAGGCTGCAAGTGAAGTGAAAGCTCCAGAGATATGCCCAGCCCCTTAAGGCTAAATACACACCTTGGATACAAATCAGATGCAAATTATGTGCGAACACTAATCTAAATACTAACATTTGAATGCAAGCTGACACCCATGGAGGCAGCTAGCCTGAAGTATACTTAAGTTTTGTACAGCAGAAGGAAATGGCAGCGCTTCCAAACAGACGCTGCACCTGAATTGACTACCTGCACAAGTATGCAGAGCTCGAATAACTGGCAGATTACACACCTTGCATTCAAAACGGGTACAGTAAAGGAGGGCGTTATCTTCAGCATAAGTTGTGCACAAATTATCCCTACTAGACTCTCCCACGGCGGTGACGGGCCCCAACGGGAAATAACCTAACCACTAGTCTAACAGTGAAGCATATCAAATAGTGAAGCATGTTTAAACAGTTCACTGTAGTAGGGATAACTTGTGCACAACTTATGCTGAAGCTAACGCCTTCCTTTACTGTACCTGTTTTGAATGCAAGGTGTGTAATCTGCCCGTTATTCGAGCTCTGCATACTTGTGCAGGTAGTCAATTCAGGTGCAGCGTCTGTTTGGAAGCGCTGCCATTTCTTTCTGCCATGAGAAGTATGAGTCACATAGCAAGTCATTCACATCTGAAAAAAATTCTAGATCCTATGTGCATGTTTGGAAAGAATTACATTGGCAATATGAAAATCATAACACAAACCTGTAGTCAAACTTAAGAAAAAGAGTAGAAACAAACACATGCGTAGTACAGCTCCCCTGCATGTTTTAGTTTGTTTTACGGAATTGGTGATTTTTTTTTTTTTTTTTTGGGGGGGGGGGGGGGGGGGTTGTGTCTATGAGGTAATCTAATCATTGTCTGCTTTAAAATCTGCTCATTACCCAGAAAACAGACAGCATCCTAAAATAAACAGGGAGTCGGTGTAAAGATTTGCAGAGAGGAGCAGCAGATTGGAGGTATCGCGAGAAGAACAAGCAAATCTAGCTGTGGGTGACATTGCTTGGCTCAGCCAAGCATATAGGTTTATGAGAAGGGGGGGGGGGGGGTGGAGACAAAGCAGTGGACACTTGTGGTGCAAGAAACTCTCCTTCTCTACAAATCTCCCCCTGGTTAAATGATCAGCAGCTGCTAGCTAAATTTCTTCTTCCTCTTACTAGATCAGTGCTAATTTGCATGCTGGCCATTGCTGCTAGTGACACTTTTTCAGAAGAGAGGCCATGGTGACTACAGCTGGTTATTTGACCCATCCAATGAATTATTATCCATTCATCTACCCAAGAATGGCCGGCCAACAATCATTCATTGCTCCCCCCGGACATGTGACCCCCGGCAACATCTCATGTCTAGAATCAAAGCCTCCCGGGAATCCACCCTTTACCTGTTCTCTTTTTTTTTCCGCGTTTGAGAGAAGTCGTTATTCTAGAACTGTAAACAGCATTTAACTTCTTGCCTTCCTCACCGTCTCCACGTTACAAAAGCTTAAATCAGATTAAAGACACTATTTGCGAACAGAATTGAAACAATCTCAATAAACAAATTAAAAGTAATAAAAAGGAATAGACTCCTCAAATCTCATAAGAGCTTGTAAGTCTCACAATAAATACTCCTTCAAGTTGCCTACAAATCGCATTATCCTAGCCTCTCCAGGCACTTTAATGTATAGCTTTTTAAAACTCAAATACATTCCATTAGTAATGAGATTACCAAAGAGAGGCTCTGGGAATTTTGACCTTCTCCCCGCATTGCATCACTTTCATTGGAGAATATATTAATAAATAAAAATAAAATTTGCCTTGAAATTATAAACTGGAATATATTTCTTCTTCAAGGACAGTAATGCGGGGGGCTCATTGGCGGCGTTGCGGCGCCGGGCGTATTAATTGCCACCCGAGCCTCACACTTGAAAGTAATAAATAGGGACATACTATATTCTCCGAGGATTAATTTGTAGTAATATTTTATCAGCTGTGAAAAGGGCAATTTTTTTTTTATATATCGAAACGTAAGAGGAAGCCCTATTAGAATTTCATTGGAAAACAAATTCTGCATATATTTGCCGTTCCTAAAAATATATGGCGGTTTTGATATAAAAAAAAAAATTGAGTGGAAAAGGAAAGAACTGAGGGGGGCATCAAGAAACAGAATGCATGCAAGAAACAAATATTAGAGGATAAGAAGGTAAGAAGACGATGTACGTATTTAGAAAACACTGTCGGTTTTATTTCCTTCTTCTGTGTTATTGCTTAAGATGTGACGGGTGGCCTGCTGTGAGCACCTGTAAACGACTGTTAATAACTATGAATACTGAAAATTATTTATCAGTAGTCGTATGAACAGTCATTCCTGCCAACAGGAGGTACAAATGACGGTTTCATCTTTGCCTGTTACAATGTTTACCCCCTAGGAAGTTGATATGTTTTGTTGTTATGGAACATTGAGTCACAACACAATTATGATTAGTTTACACTGATGCCAGAAATAAACTCTTTAATATCAAAGAGTCCAGACCTGATTCCAACAGAGAATTTTGTGAATGGGCTGTTGACTGAGAAGTGCCATGTAACACAAAAAAAAAGGTTTTGGATAAAGAGGATACCACTCATTGGCTTACTCAATAGATTAAAAAAGCAAGTTTTCAAAAATATTACATTTCTGTTTTTGGTTCTCATCTCGTATTCCGAATGGAATCTTAGGTCAAATGCTGTTATTAATTATATTAAAATAGGTGTTCAGTACAGGAAAGTCTGATACTTTGGCTAAATGAAATTGTTTTAAACGAAAACTACAGCATGGTACATAGGTGATGCGGTTCAGAATAAAAATCCAGGTTAAAGTGCAAAAAAAAAAAAAAAAAAAAAAAAGCCCCATTGCAAATATCATGCCTGTTGCTTGGTAAAAGTGTAAAGTGTAGTTAAGTAGCAAGTAGGCGAGGCAAAGTGTCCAAAAGTATAAAGTGTTATGCTGGCATCTAAACAAAAGAGGTGAAAGGAAAAATGGCCGTGAAATAGCAGTAGCAGAATATCAGTAATTTTACTGATATTCTACTATCTGCTATGATAATTTAACCTATATTCTACTATCATTCTCTCTACTCTATTTCTCACTTAAACCTTCCCTTATCTATGCCTAACCCTAACAAGCCCCCACCTACTTCTAATCTACCACCCCCAGAGTTAGGCTACAGTGTAGCTAACTGCTCCCAGCATGCCTTTGTACAGAACGCCATTCCCACAGAGTTCCGCTACAAATAAATGGAACTCTAATGCCGCGATTTTACATTGCAGTTTAGCTATGCTGTAGGCTAATTCTGGTGAACTATGGCTCCCAGTCCCATCTTGCCAGCCATTCCTTCAGCCTATAGCAGAACTCTGCCACCACTATCTTTATTGGGTGCCCTCCGCATCTAAATTTACAGCTATAGCCGGTATTTCTGTATTTTAATATGAGTGCCTATGGCAGTGCCCAAATTTCTTATATTTCACTTGTGCCCAAATTGTCAATTTCACAGCAAAGTGAAGGCACTCATGGTGCTAAGACTGCCTACTGAAGACCCATATTCTTTGGTCAGGCCACACAACAGTGCCTTATGACCACTCCTCACCAATGAACAATAGTTAGGCATTGAGATGGATGAAATGACTCTTGAAAAGGTTAATGGGATGATTCCTGGTGGTTGAGATTCCAACTGCCAAGGTTCTGTAATGAGCGAGACCTGGAGCCTGGTGGTGCAGTATTGTTGGGTCAAGTTGGATTGAGTAGGAAAGTAAGATATACTCACAAGGGTGGGTTGCACTTCTGTAACCACCGACAGAGCCTACGGGAAATTAACCGTTCCCATTTGGTATCCCAGATCCGCTAGGGAGGTACTGGTCGGTCGCTGTCCTTAGGTATTTGGACACATGGTGTACCATATACTACCCCGAAGTGTTGGACTACAACTGAGAGAACTTGTTGGAGGCACCCAGAATATAACTATCTTAAAGAGAACCCGAGGCGGGGTTCTTACATTGCAATCCGCATACAGAGGTTGGGTCTGTCTATAGAGCCCAGCCTCTGTTGCTAGTTAGTTTCCTCCAAAACCCCCCCTGCGCGCCGTTAGACCCCATAAAACACAGCCGCGCTATGCGGCTGTGTTTACCTCACGAATGTCAGTCTCGCTGCTCCCCCACCTCCTGAATCGCTCCGGGTCCCCACCCGCGTCCCTTCCCTCCAATCAGCGGGGAGGGAAGGGGCGTGGGCGGGGACCTGAGCAATTCAGGAGGCGGGGGAGCGGTGAGACTGGCATTAGTGAGGTATACACAGCCGCGCTGGTGACACGCTGCGTGTCGCCAGCGCGGCTGTGTTTTATGGGGTCTGACAGCGTGCAGGGGGGGGAACTTTGGAGGAAACTAACTAGCAACAGTGGCTGGGCTCTATAGACAGACCCAGCCTCTGTATGCGGATTGCGATGTAAGAACCCCGCCTCGGGTTCTCTTTAAATCATAAGGTGTAATTGGATCTTACCTCCATAAATGGACAAAACATATACAGTAGGTAAAATTGGTTTTAATGATGCACAAAAAAGACAATGCGTTTCTCGACTACTTGCCCGCTTTCTCGGGGCATTAACAAAGTGCCTAAGTGTGTAGCAGTCACAGCTGTGAAACACGTTGTCTTTTTTGTGCATCACTAAAACCAATTTTACCCATATTGGTCATTTATGGAGGTTAAGATCAAATTACTCCTATACCTTATGATTTAAGATAAAAGTTGTTGGAGGTGCCAAGAATATAATTATCTCTTGAAAAGGTTCCATCTTTTCCTCATCTTCTCCTGGACCAGCATTCCCTCCTTCATTACCTCTTCTTTCATCTATGTCCTAGTGATAGAAACAACTGAGAGGGAGGATGTCTTACTTTCTTAGCTAAAACTGTGATGTTGTGTGCTGCTCAACTGACTTTGACAATGGTGAATGACACACCCACACACCCTCCTCCTGACCCCCCATAAGCATCTCTTAGGGCTCTTTCACACTACAGGCAGCAGTAAAAGGCTAAAACGCTGCGTTTTGGCTGCTGGCGTTTTTAAGGCGTTTTTAAGGCGTTTAACGCCAATACATTACTATCAATTTTATGAGAAACGCCGCGGTCAGCCCTAAAAAAGCTCCTGGGAGCGTTGTAACGCAACGCTCCAAAATGCAGCATTAGATGTGAAAGGTAAAATGAATGTCTATGGACTTTCATTTTACCTAGGAAAACACCAACTTCGGCCGTGGCGTTAAAACGCCGAAAAAGCCCTCTGGTGTGAAAGGGCCCTTACAGCAGGTAGACAACTTGCATGGCGTTACCAATCACTGCCTGATCACAAATGACAATATTTGCAACTTCCTCAAATGGGATTAAAATGGAACATACGTATTGGATGTTTACCCACTCAAAAAGCGAAGTACATATTTGGTCATGCGGTCCATGACTGCACTCTCTCTGCTGGCAAAGCCATACCAGTACATATAATTTTGAATTCCAATACTTGGAGACATCACAAACGAGCCTAATTTGAGGCAGGTTTAGCAGCCGACCAAGCAAGCACCACAGGAGAAGACTGTCAGAAATGTTAGCACACTTTCCAGGCGTTATCCAATGTTGTCCATAAGGATGGATAGTCTGTTCACAAGCATTGAACTAGCAGGTTCACCACCTTAACCAAGCAACATACGGGTGTCATATGTACAAAATTAAAGGACTACTGTAGGGGGTAGGGGACAAAAAAAAGAGTTGAACTTACCCGGGGCTTCTAATGGTGCCCCACAGACATTCTGTGCCCGCACAGCACCTCACCGATGCTCCGGTCCCGCCTCCAGGTCACTTCTGGAATTTCCAACTTTCCTGCAACAGGGCAGCCCTTAACCCTCCTGGCGGTTTGCTAAAAAATCGCCAGGGGGCAGCAAATCTTTTTTTAAATTTTTTTTTTTTTTTCATGTAGCGAGACAAAGTCTCGCTACATGATAGCCGCTGCTCAGCGGCATCCCCCCAGCCCCTCCGATCGCCGCCGGCGATCGGCGATCAGGAGATCCCGTTCAAAGAATGGGATCTCCTGGAGGGCTTCCCCCGTCGCCATGGCGACGGGGCGGGATGACGTCACCGACGTCAACGACGTCGTGACGTCATAGGGGATTCCGATCCACCCCATAGAGCTGCCTGGCACTGATTGGCCAGGCAGCGCACGGGGTCTGGGGGGGGGGGGCGGCTGCGGCGCGACGGATAGCGGCGGATCGGCGGGTAGCGGCGGCGATCGGCCACTGCACGCAGCTAGCAAAGTGCTAGCTGCGTGCAGCAAAAAAAAAATTATGCAAATCGGCCCAGCGGGGCCTGAGCGGTGCCTTCCGGCGGCATAGCCCGAACTCAGTTCGGGCTTACCGCCAGGAAGGTTAAAGGACTACTGTAGGGGGGTAGGGGAAAAAAGAGTTGAACTTACCCGGGGCTTCTAATGGTCTCAGCAGCCACTCACAGATGAAGTAAACCAGAGGTGGGGACCGGAGCATCGGTGAGTGGCTGTGGGGGACCGTTAGAAGCCCTGGGTAAGTACAACTCTTTTTTTTCCCCTACCCCCCTACAGTAGTCCTTTAAAGGCTGCCCTGTTGCACGATCAATTACTTGTCAGCCTGGGCCTATAGCCCCTCAGTAGCTCTTGGCCTGAGTGCTACGGTCACATAGTCAGACACATTTAAACACAGTATGGGATAATTTTGCTTGCACCGTGCTATATGCTGAATGATGGTTGGGACATCCAAATGGTGATGCCGAAACTATAGGGGGAAGTGGGGGTTCACTGGAAAAGGAGGAGGCAACAGTGCAATGTGATGAAGCTGTAAAATTGCTTGTTTTTGTACAGTTGTATAAATCAAATATGCTATGCTAATTTCGAAGCTTGGACAATGTAAGCTGTTGTGTTTCTGAGCTCTTTTTGCGTTTGATGTGGGAGTGTATTGTGTTTTGTAGCCTTATTAACCTTGTTCAAAGAATACTTTAAGATAAAGCTAGTCTGTCGTAAAAGTTGCTAGAATCTTTTACTGGATCTTTAGAAGACAGAGTGAGCTGTGTAAGGAGAGATGGATGTGCTGGGGTTATTGCTATTTGGATTTGCTGTACTGGATACAGTTGAATGTAATCAATCAGTATAGGTTAGTAGTGTTGGGCGAACAGTGTTCGCCACTGTTCGGGTTCTGCAGAACATCACCCTGTTCGGGTGATGTTCGAGTTCGGCCGAACACCTGGTGGTGTTCGGCCAAACTGTTCGGGGTTCGCCCGAACTGCAGAATGCATGGCCGAACATGGCCGAACAGGGCCCCTGTTCGGCCGAACAGGGCCCTGTTCGGCCGAATACTGCCCCCCTATGCCCCCTATGGGGTCGCAGGCATAAGGGGGGAGCATGCCCCGATCGCGGGGGGGGTCGGAAATTCCCCCCACCCCCTCCGCTAGCGCTCCCCCCTCTGCCCGCTTCCCCATACAAAAAGTTTGAAACAAGTTCAATAGTACCTGGCTGGTGGCACTGGCTGGCAGTGGAGTGAGGAGGAGTCCGAGTAGCAGAGTGACGTTGAGGCCGGGCAGCGGGCGGTTCAGCGCTAGTACCCTTGTGGTACTTCCGCCCTTTCTCTGACCTCACGTCCTCTGCATACGAGGGTACGCATCACGCGTACCCTCGTATGCGTCATCACGCAGAGGACGTGAGGTCAGAGAAAGGGCGGAAGTACCACAAGGGTACTAGCGCTGAACCGCCCGCTGCCCGGCCTCAACGTCACTCTGCTACTCGGACTCCTCCTCCTCCTCACTCCACTGCCAGCCAGTGCCACCAGCCAGGTACTATTGAACTTGTTTCAAACTTTTTGTATGGAGAAGCGGGCAGAGGGGGGAGCGCTAGCGGAGGGGGTGGGGGGAATTTCCGACCCCCCCCGCGACCGGGGCATGCTCCCCCCTTATGCCTGCGACCCCATAGGGCCCCCAAAATGGGCATGTTCGGGGGTCCCATTGACTCCCATTGAGTTCGGCGTTCGGGCCGAACATGCCGAACATCTGGCCCATGTTCGGCCTGTTCGGCCCGAACCCGAACATCCAGGTGTTCGCCCAACAGTTAGCCAGGTATAGGTGCCCCAGTGTAGGTTTTCCAGGTATAGGTGCCCCCAGTATAGGTTAGCCAGGTAAAGGTGCCTCCAGTATATGTTAGCCAGATAAAGGTGCCCCAGTATAGGTTAGCCAGGCATAGGTGCCCCAGTGTAAGTTAGCCAGGTATAGGTGCCCCCAGTATAGGTTAGCCAGGCATAGGTGCCCCAGTGTAGGTTAACCAGGTATAAGTGCCCCCATTATAGGTTAGCCAGGCATAGGTGCCCCAGTGTAGGTTAGCCAGGGATAGGTGCCCCCAGTATAGGTTAGCCAGGTATGGGTGCCCCGGTATATGTTCGTTATCAGTGGGGGGGAGCAGTGGGCATGCTATGACTAAGCCGTGGGGAGGTGGTCCCCTCGCCCCCCAGACACCTCTCCCCAGCACCACTTAATACTTAATGAGCGCCACTGGAAACAGAGCAGTGGTCCTAGCATGGAGCCTGGAAGGTGAGATTTTACAAAGATCTTTTCTGCTGCCTATAAATCTCTGTAGTGGAGGGAGGAGACGGGTCCCCCCTTCCGGCGGCTGAGTCCCAGTGTGACCGCAGCTCTCCCCTACATTACTGCACCCCTCCTTCCTCACTGCATCCCAGGTCGAACACCTGCCTCGACCCCCTCCCCCCGAAACAGGGTTGAGTTTTTATTCTTTAGCTAGTGCCAGTTTGCAGCACTTTGCAACTTGCATAAAACATTTCCAATCTGTCCTCTCTCTTAGGGAAGTACAGTAAAAGCTTGGATTGCAAGTAACTTGGTTTAAGAGCACTTTGCAAGATGAGCAATAATGTTTATGAAATGATGACTTAATAAGCATCCAACATCTTGATACAAGCAAACAAAGTAAACTTGCATAATGTCATCACAACTTTGACTCTTAGTACTTAAAGGGACACTTAAAGAGAATCTGTACTCTAAAATTCTTACAATAAAAAGCATACCATTCTATTCATTATGTTCTCCTGGGCCCCTCTGTGCTGTTTCTGCCACTCCCTGTTGCAACCCTGGCTTGTAATAAACAATTTTAGGAAGTGTTTACAAACAAAAGACTGGCTTCTAACCAGAGTATCATAGGCTGAGAACTAACTTACTGTGTGACTCATGCAGAGCTTGGAGGGGGTGTGTAAAGCTTCTGCCAATGACAAGCAGTGCTGCACATTCCACACATTCCAGCCTCAGCCCCGACAGACACAACAGAGGAAAGGAGATACGATTTATTACAGAGACAGTGCAAGTAGGAAAGGCTGCAGTAAGACAGACCACATTAGAACAGTAATAGGAACTTATAGGACAGAAGAAATAAGGCTCAAAATTTTGTTACAGAGTCTCTAAGTCATCCCAAAAAAATGAGCTTTACTCACTTGGGGCTTCCAATAGCCCCCTGCAGCTGTCCGGTGCCAATGGCGTCTCCCTCCGATCCTCCTGGCCCCGCCGGCAGCCACTTCCGGTTTCGGCGACAGGAGCCTACAGGCTGGGAATGCGAGTGATTCTTTGCGTTCCCGGACACAATAGTGCCCTGTATGCTGCTGTAGCATATAATCATATACCATATAGCAGCATAGAAGTCGCTATTGCGGCCGGGAACTCGAAGAATCACTCGCGTTCCCAGCCTGTTGGCTCCTGTCACTGAAACAGGAAGTGGCTGCCGACAGGGACAGGAGGATCGGAGGGAAGACGGCGAGGGCACCGGACAGCTGCAGGGGGCTATTGGAAGCCCCAGGTGAGTAAAAGTCATTTTTTTGGGATGGCTTAAGTGACCCTTTAACCTGAGTGTAGGGACTGTACAGGATCACATTTCCACAAAATCCTCAAATGTAGGCAAAAGCAACTGCCATTGGATAAGTTCCTTGTTAAAGCTACACACACACACACACAAAAAGGTTGGTGTGAACCACCAGATAGCAGTAATTCTGTTAGTTAGAGCAGAGCCAGATTTATCATAAGACATTGTAGGCACGTGCCTACAGGCGCCTGATGATGAAAAGGCGTCTCACACCCCCCTCCCCCAGTGCCTCCCTCCTTCCTTTCCTACGCAAAATCCCGAGCTGAGCATAAATTAGAGGTTACTCACCCAGCTCTAAGCATTCCACTCATGCGATCTGCCTTCACAGCACACTTGCGGTGCAGTTTAGCAGAAGTTCGTAGGTTCATGGAGGGTGGAGTCTAAGGTGCAAGGACATCTGTGCCTATAGGCTCCTGTGATGTAAATCCACGCCTGAATTATAGTGAAAGTCTTGTTTACATTTTTTACTTTATACATTACAGTGCTTTGTATGAAATATTTTTCTTTAAAGCTGATCCTAGAAGAAAAACTAACTATAACAAGTAACGTGTCTATATATCTTATCTAAAGTTTAGATAGTTTACACAGCAATTCTAACTGCAAACCGCTTCAACAGTTTATGCTTATTTATTCCTGTGATACAATGAGAGCGGCCATGTTCTGTTTTTCACATTACACAAAGACAAGCTGATCTGTATCTCCGGCCCTCAGCTTGTGAAAACTTCACTCCTCCTCCCTCCTCCCTCCTGGCTCTGAAATCTCCTCATCCTCCTGCCCAGACTGAGCTCCCATAAGCCCTTGCTACTAAGGCTCAGTGCCAAGGCACTCTGGAGAAGCCGTGGGCGAGGTTTTTTTTAGTTTATAGGGAATTAGAATATTAAAATGAAACAAAAAAAGTATTTGGCTTGAGGAATGCCCTATAAACTATATGAAAGGAACACAATTATGCAATGAATAAAAGTTTATCTCTGATACACTTTAAATGTTAAACCTGGATGGAATGAATCAGCTGAGCTTCCATGAATCCTTATGGAGAAACTTGCTTTACTAGAAGACTGCTTTGGATTACAAGCAGGAACACATTATGCTTACAAACCAATCTTCCACTCATAGCCGGCCTTTGAGTGGCGTGGTCGCTCAGGGCGCCAACTTCAAAGGGGGCTCCTATAGCTGGTTAACTATACTGGGGGCACCTATAGCTGGCTACCTATACTGGAGGCACCTACGCCTGGCTACCTATGGGGGCGATGGAGACCTTCAACTAACTTCCTATACTGGGGGCACCTATGCTTGGCAACCTATATTGAGGGCACCTACACATGAGATCCTATACTGGGGCACCTATGCCTGGCTACCTACCTATACTGAGTCTGAGGGCTTTTTTTTGGGGGGGGGGCGCACTGCGGCTATAACACGTGGTGAAAATTGTCAGTGCTGTGCTATCATTTTAAATGGGGGGGGGGGGGGGGTTACAGTCCCACTGTTGTTCTTATTAATATTCCTGAAAGTATATTCAGGATAATGCACTCTTTCCATCATTCATGGTTATTAATAGTATTTTTTCTATTATACATATGAGACGTGTCATGGAGATCTGAGCATTTGGCGTGATGTGTCACGACATCAAAAAGGTTGGGAACCACTGTCCTAGGAGATATCTCAGGAGAAAAAGGTGAATTGCATAGGGGCGTGTGTGTGTGTGTGTGTGTGTGTGTGTGTGTGTGTGTGTGTGTGTGTGTGTGTGTGTGTGTGTGTGTGTGTGTGTGTGTGTGTGCGTGCGTGCGTGCGTGCGTGCGTGCGTGCGTGCGTGCGTGTGCGTGCGTGTGTGCCTACGTGTGTGAGTGCACGCAGAAAGAGGATGAAGGGGGGCACAAAAATCAGGTTTCACTCAGGGCGCTGTGAAACCTAAGGCTGGCCCTGCTTCCACTGTGCTGGGACAGGTTTTATATGAATCTTTCAGTGTCACCACACACGCAATGGTGGCCTTTATCTGTCATTTCTGATTTGCTCCCCATCTTCTGGCATCAAAACAGCCTCATGCTGGTACTACCAGTGTTTCTATAATGCCAATGTAGTGCTGCACCCAGGGGCATAACTACAAGTGATGCCCTACCTCCCCAGCAATACTTTGATGTCCCCTCTCCCTAGCACTCACACTTTTTCCCTGTCTCCCCTTGGTCACCCTGAGGGCCTATTTGCCAACATGGATGATGATCCTCATGGCCTCCCTAACAATAACAAGTGTAACCAAAACACCACCTAATCTAGAGGATAGCCATCTGAATCAGCGATAGGCAGGTAAGTAGTTGGGACCGCCTTCAATTCTGGGTCCGCCCACTGTTGCAGGGACTGGTTCCCCCTATATTTATGCCTCTGGCTTGGCCAGCTTCAGAGCAGTTGTGGAGGGTGGTAAAAAAAACACCCTAAAACGAAAAACAGACAACGAGAACACTGATGGTGCAGTATGTCACAAATTAAGTATTGGAAATACACAACAGATTTTGTACTCACAAAGGGAAGTTGCAGAAGGGCAACCAACCACTGAAGTCAGGTGGAGATGTATAAACCCAGCTCCAGACAAGCTGGGTGTGGTCACACTCTTGCTGCAAAACAAACAAAAGGTCTTAGAGGAGTCACAGAGGTGCTTTAATCGTGGCTCATGGCACCTTCTGGCACATTATTTGGCCTGAGGAAGATGGGGATACAGACCCATGAAATGCGTTGCCAGTGCATATTAAGATTAATTAAACGTATGAATGCGTCTTCATTGAGGTAAGCTGAATCGTTATTTCATTTTTAATTGATTTTAACATAGTTTTATTATATCTTGGCTGCCTCTTTACCCCTTGTGGCATCAGGGCAAGACTGTACAAGCAAGAAGGGGGAGGGCAGGGCAGACGGGAGGAAGGGACTACCCTGTACCATAAGAGGTAAATGAAACTAGTGCCAATGCTTCCTTGTGCTGCAGTGAGGGTCAGGGGGTAAATGGCACTGCTGGCAGGGCATGATATGTATATGTGCAAGTGCTTGCGTGTGCGTGAATGCACGTGTGAAGGGATTTGACATGGGGAAGGCACTGTTGGGAAGGGGGGGGGGGGCATAGCTATACTGAGGCATAAGCAGATTGAACACATGGGATTGGGGCCCTATAGAGGTTTTTCTGAACAGTCCATGAGTTGTTCTATCACTGGCCCCCAATACCACACAGAGAAAATGCATTCTGTGCAACAGGTAAGATGGCAAACCTTATGGGGTGACGTCAAGTGGTGGAACATTTAGTTTAGGTTACTTTAAAGAAAGCCCAAGGTGGGCTCATGTAATAGAAAAATAAAAAAAAAACCTGGGATTCCTGATCCGGGGGGCTGGGCGGAACAGGTAGCCGCCATCCACGCCACTCTCTGCCGCTCCTGAGGTCTGTTAGGGCCCACTCTCACTTTTTGTGACCTCTGGGTCACAACGCTGGCAGGAGAGAGATCTCTCTCTTCCAGCGTACAGGGAGGCAGGGGAGCGGCAGGGGGTGCGGCCAGGGAAAGAGAGCTGCCCTATGACAGCTCTGGAAAGCCTGCAGGAATGCCCCTAGTGGGGAACCCCTCTCCTTCCATTACCCTCCGAGATAGCAGCAAATATTGTTGCTAATTTTGGGGGGCTATAGCGGGGTGGTGGTGAGGGGTGTTAGCAGTAGACCCTGAACAAGCATGCAGAGCAGGTGTCTTTAAACCAAGTCTGACCATATTAGTCACATGCTCGTTTGAGGTGTGCAATTCAAACGCTACTGAAGCCATAGAGATCTAAAGGACTGTTGGGCAACTGCTATTCTTTAAAGGTAATCAAATATGGCTGCCACCACATGCCTCCACTTCCCTCCCCCTTTAAGGCAAGAATAGTGATTACTTAGCCACCTTTCTTTCACAATGCAAACATTTGATGATTATGCTGCCTGTTGATTTCAGTCAAGCTGATCACAGTCGCATTGCTATCTAAACAACTTTTAGGAGAAGCTTACAGATTCCCTTTGAGATCCCTCTTTCTATTTGCTGTATGGATCCGTTCCAGCTCTTCAAAGCCCTCGATCTGGCTGGAACAAATTGTTACATTTATCTATTAATTCTCTTTCTCCTTGTACTTTGCAGCAGGACAGAACTCTTCTAATTTCTTCAAGCCAAATAATTTTGTAGCGTTTAACAACCCCTATCAAAGCCACCTTTTCTTTGTGCCTACCGTTCAATTATGCAGAATGCCTCTGGAACATCTGGCACATCTGTAATTATTTAGCGGCAGAGTCCGCAAAATGACTAATTCAGGCTTTCGGTGTGGCTCACACTGATTACGGTGCGTATTCCTGGGCGCACTGCCAAGCCCAGCTTTACGTCCACTCCACTTGATACCGCGCTCAGCGGGCCCTCTGATTTATTAATTACCAAAGTTTTTCAAATACTACTTTAATTGTGGTGCGCACTTCACTGACTCCTGGATTTCTCATAAAAGAAACACATTTGCCTCTTTTTACATGGAGAAGCCACTGTGTAATGACTCTGCGGGGGGCATTTATCAACAAACTTTGCTCAGGTAATTGCAAAACAAAATGGTGCCGCGACTTATAACCAAATCGGTTTGGAAAATAATGTGACTGACTGGTTGCAGCAGAGGTCAGTAATATTTCTGACCTAAAGCAAACATTGAAATGTTCTGTGTGGTCCGGTATTAGTCATGAAGAGAATCCGAAGACATAACAACAAAAGTTGTTTAGGTGATACCTTTTAATGACTAACTGTACAAGATTTCTTTGCAAGCTTTCGAAATTTTAAGTTTTTACTTCAGGCATGTTTCAGAACTGGATCAGAACTTCTGTATCATGCCTGAAGAAGAAACTTAAAGTTTTCAAAAGCTTTCAAAGAAATCTTGTACAGTTAGTCATTAAAGGTATCACCTAAACAACTTTTGTTATGTCTCCTCCACATGTTTCCGTTTCAATAGCCAAATCAGAAAAAATGGATTGGTGGCACGCTGACAAGCTCAGTGGCTGTATGTTCTTATCACGGCGAGTGGCGTGACAGTACTGCGCATGCGCGATTAAACCGCGCATGCGCAGTACTGTCGCACCGTGATGACGCGAGGCGGCCGGCATGGTGACAACAGACGTGACGCTTGAGGAAGAAGGAGCCCGACACTCGGGCCCAGTGTCGCCGGGAGCCGCCGGGCAGCCATTTCTGGCCAGGCCCTGGGAGAAGAGCCAGATGGATGCCGTGGGATCTCCCGACCTACGGTGGGCTGCAGAAAGCCCCAGGTGAGTACCAATTTTGTTTTTATTCAGAGCTCGGAGTCCCTTTAAAGTGGAATGATTGGAATGATTGATTATTTACAGCATATTATATACTACTACCATTTTTTTCTTTACTAGAACAGCGTTCAAAGGGTTAAACACAGGACTTCACTGCCGGGAAAGCTGGCTGGACTCATCCAAACTGGAGATAATGTTATCTTGTGTTTACTTATCTTGTATCAAGTGAGGAATGTGACACATTCTCTGACTGTGCAGACTCTCCTGAACACAGACAGACACTCAGAAAGTATTTCTGCTTACATTAAAAGATGAATAAACCTGTTATGAATAAAATGCAGAGTCAGCTCTCAGAGCAATAAAAGTGTACTTTGGGAACTTGTAATTTCGAAATGAATAATAATACTTATGCACAAAAGCAAATATGATAACCATATGGAATATTATGTCAGGGTTTTATACCGCTTTATGTCCTTTTCAGGTTCACTTTAACCACTTCACCCTAACTGGACAAATATTTTCGTCCAGTTAGGCTGCGCGCATTCCCGCGGGTCGCGCGTGCTCCCGCGGCCGTTAGCCCAGCGATCAATGAAAGGGATTATAAATCCCTTTCACTGATCGGACCCCCCGGAGAAAAGCCGACAGCATCTCTTCAGACGCTGCGGCTTTTCTGAGATCAAAAAGTTCCCCGTCTTCATACTTCTTCCTGGGAGCGAGATCGATTGCTCCCAGGACTTTTTGACTGTGGCCAAATAGCAAACTACACCAAAAAACACTTTGTATAGAATAAATACATTTTTAAACATTTAAAATCCCCTATTTACCTCCCACACCAAAAAATACCCACATACACGTTTTAATAAAAAATAAAATAAAACATTACAATAATAATAAAAAAAAACATAAATAGTTACCTAAGGGTCTGAGCTTTTTAAATATTCATGTCAAAGGAGTATATCAATATGATTTATTAAATTATGGGCTTCTAAATAGTGATGGACGCAAATTGAAAAAAATGCACCTTTACTTCCAAATTGAATATCGGCGCCATACATTGTGATAGGGACATAATTTAAATGGTGTAATAAGTGGGACAAATTGGTAAATAAAGTACATAGGTTTTAATTATGGTAGCATGTATTAATTTCAAACTATAATTGCCAAAAGCTGAGAATGAATGATTTTTTTCCATTTATTTCTTAATATTCCTGTTAAAATGGATTTAGAATAAATTAATTCTCAGCAAAATGTACCACCCAAAGAAAGCCTAATTGGTGGCGGAAAAAACAAGCTATAGATCAATTCATTGTGATAATTAGTGCTAAAGTTATTGGCAAATGAATGGGAGGTGAAAGTTGCTCAGATTTAAAAAAAATCTCAACCCTGTAGGCTGAAGTAGTTAAAGTGAACCTAAAGTGAAAATTTACTTACGAGATAATGAATTGTATTTTTAGCATGGGTATTAAATAGAACATTAGTAGCAAAGTAAAGAGTAGAGATGGCTCAAACCTCCGATCGGGTTTGCGCAAACTTTGTGAACCGCAATAGACTTTAATGGGGAGGCGAACTTTGAAAACTACAAACATTTATGTTGGCCACAAAAGTGATGGAAAAGATGTTTCAAGGGGTCTAACACTTGGAGGGGGGCATGGCGAAGTGGGATACATGCCCAAAGTCCAGAGGAAAAATTAGAATTTGGCGCAGAGCAGCGTTTTAAGCGCAGAAATCACATTGAATGCTAAATTGGAGGCCTAAAGTGCCTTAAATCATCTTGCATGTGTATACATCAATCAGGCAGTGTTATTAGTGTACTGCTTCACACTGACACACCAAACTCACTGTGTAACGCACCGCAAACAGCTATTTGTGTAGTGACAGCCATGCTGGACTGGTGTGCACCATGGTGAAAGTGCAGGCGATAGCGGTTTTCAAGCCCATATGGTCGCCGAGCTGAGGTAGCTCAATGACAGAACAGTGACTGTCCAGCTGATCGAATTTGGTCTGACCACAATGAAGCAACGACCTTATTATCTTGGGAGTGAACAATCCCCCCCCCCCCCCCCGAGACGCTCATATAGCTGGCGGTCATTGCTTAATTGTGATGCGCAAGCCCCTTCACCGCGGCAAGGTAATGATCATGAAGGGGAATTGACACATGTACATGCCTTTTTGTTTTGTTGTTGCAGCTGCAGTGCATCCAGAAAAATTAGGCAGGCATGTACACACACCAGAAAAAAATGTTATTGGTTTTGTGAAAAATTCAGGAATCCACCTGGAGTCCTGGACCCTGTTGGTGGTGGCGGAGAAGGCAGTCAAGCGGCCTGCATGCAGAGATGCTGTGTGGGGACCGACTTAGTCTTCGGGCAGGCAGTCACACGGCGTGCAGGCAGAGATGCTGTGTGTGTGGGGACTGACTTAGTCTTCGGGCAGGCAGTAGCCCTTCGGGATCCATGCCTCATTCATTTTAATAAAGGTGAGGTAATGAACACTTTTTTTGACCTAGGCGACTTCTCTTCTCACTGACACTGCCTCCAGCTGTGCTGAAGGTCCTTTCTGACAGGACACTTGCGGCAGGGCAAGACAGAAGTTGGATGGCAAATTGGGACAGCTCTGGCCACAGGTCAAACCTGCGCACCCAGTAGTCTAGGGGTTCATCGCTGTTGATGGCTCTTTCTCTACCATTGTTAAAGAAAGGGTACGGCCGGGGAATCAGGGTTCGAGTCCGGTCCCGAGTGGGAGCCTGAGAAACGGCTACCACCACACATCCAAGGAAGGCGACAGGCACGGCACGCAAGTCCCGACTCGGTGAGGTAGTGACAAAAATAACAATACAGGACTCTTTCGAGGCCCTGTATATTGATGAGTACACTTGAAATCTTTTAACAGGAATCTGTTATGGAGGGCAAGTCTGCCATTAACCCGCGCAGGAGGTTTTCTCAGGCCCTGCTGGGCCGATTTGCACAATTTTTTTTGCTGCACGCAGCTAGCACTTTACTAGCTGCGTGAGCACACCGATCACCGCCGCCCCGAGCCTATCCGCCGCGCCGCAGAGCCCCCCCTCCCTAGACCCCTTGCGCAGCCTGGCCTATCAGCACCAGGCAGCGCTGAGGGGTTGATGGCAACGGGGGAAGCCCTCCAGGAAATCCCGTTCATTGAACGGGATTTCCTGATCGCCGATTGCCGGAGGCGATCGAAGAGGGTAGGGGAATGCCGCTGCACAGTGGCTATCATGTAGCGAGCCCTAGGCTCGCTACTTGATTTAAAAGAAAAAAGTAAAAAAAAATGGCTGCACTGTCTATTAAAAACCTCCAGGGAGGTTAATTTAACTGTGTGGTCAACTCTCTTTGGTACTTTCTGCACCATGGTGACCACGGGTAATGGCCGGGGAATCCGTGTTTGATTCCAGTCCGGAGTGGGAGCCTGAGAAACGGCTACCACCACACATCCAAGGAAGGATCCAATGTGCTGTATAAGTAATGTACCTGCCCTGACCGTGCTTTGCAGATTAGGTATCTGTGGTCAGATGGACCCTTGACCCAACGCTATGTACCAGAGATGACATCACTTGCCTTTAATGAGAATCTGTTATGGAGGGCAAGTCTGCCATCCATTCAAGTGAAAGGTATGCACTGACTCCCAGATATAATACAATGTGCAGTGACAGATGCAGTGATAGGTATTCAGTGACTGCTGGTATAACAATGTGCAGCCACACCGGTGCAGTGAACAGGTATGCAGTGACTGGTATCAATACAATTCACAGCTGTCACACACACTCGTGCAGCGAACAGTTATGCAGTGACTGGTATATAACACTGCGTGCTGTCATGCAGGTGCACTGAACAGGTATGCAGTGACTGGTATTACAAATGTGCAGCTGTCACACACACAGGTACCGTGAACAGGTATGCAGTGACTGGTATATAATATAACAATGCGTGCTGTCATGCAGGTGCAGTGAACAGGTATGCAGTGACTGGTATCAATACAATGTGCAGCTGTCACACACACAGGTACCGTGAACAGGTATGCAGTGACTGGTATTACAAATGTGCAGCTGTCACACACACAGGTACCGTGAACAGGTATGCAGTGACTGGTATATAATAAAACACTGCGTGCTGTCATACAGGTGCACTGAACAGGTATGCAGTGACTGGTATCAATACAATGGGCAGCTGTCACACACACAGGTACCGTGAACAGGTATGCAGTGACTGGTATTACAAATGTGCAGCTGTCACACACACAGGTACCGTGAACAGGTATGCAGTGACTGGTATTAAAAAATGTGCGGCTGTCACACACGTGCAGTGAAAAGGTAGGCACTGAATGTGCTGGGCCTGGCAGTGGCACAGTAGGAATTAGCAAGGGCCAGCTGCAACTGGCAGGGCTGTATATGCAAGGGTCAATAGGCCACACGCACACAAAAAACACATCTCAAGAACAACATTAGCTCTCAAAAGAGCTGTTGTGGGGTGCTTTTTAGCAATAAGTATCAGCAAGGAGCAAGCTAACAAGCCTAACAAGAGCCTAACTAAGCTTTACCTAATCTGTGCAGCAACCTCTCTCCCTTCTCTCACTACCTACGCAGCACACAGAGTGAGCAAATGGCAGACGCTGCTGCTTTTATACAGGGGGGGGGGGGGGGCTCCAGGAGGGAGTGCAGCCTGATTGGCTACCATGTGTCTGCTGACTGTGATGTAGAGGGTCAAAGTTCAGCCTATTGAAGTAGTATAGGGGGTGGGTCGAACTCGCATATAGTTCGCGGTTCACAGCGAATGCGAACCACTCTCTAGTAAAGCGTCTCATATTTTTATTTTTAGTTATATAGCTTTATTTATAACTTTGCATCAGACTGTCACAGTTGCAGTTTAGAATCCACACTCTGTCTTTTAACCACTTGAGGACCCACCCTTTACCCCCCCTTAAGGACCAGCATTGAATTATGTGATCTGTGCTGGGTGGGCTCTACAGCCCCCAGCACAGATCAGGGTGCAGGCAGAGAGATCAGATCACCCCCCTTTTTTCCCCACTAGGGGGATGATGTGCTGGGGGGGTCCGATCTCTCCTGCCTGCGTGTGGCTGGCGGGGGGGGGGGGCACCTCAAAGCCCCCCTCCGCGGCGACATTCACCCCCTCCCTCTCCTACCTGTCCCCCCGGTGATCGGGGCTGCACAGGACGCTATCCGTCCTGTGCAGCCTGTGACAGGACGTCCCCTGTCACATGGCGGCGATCCCTGGCCGCTGATTGGCCGGGGATCGCCGATCTGCCTTACGGCGCTGCTGCGCAGCAGCGCCGTACAATGTAAACAAAGCGGATTATTTCTGCTTGTGTTTACATTTAGCCTGCGAGCCGCCATCGGCGGCCCGCAGGCTATTCACGGAGCCCCCCGCCGTGATTTGACAGGAAGCAGCCGCTCGCGCGAGCGGCTGCTTCCTGATTAATCAGCCTGCAGCTGGCGACGCTTTACTGCGTCGCTGGTCCTGCAGCTGCCACTTTGCCGACGCACGGTATAAGTGTGCGGTCGGCAAGTGGTTAAGCTTTAAAATAAGCAGAACTAATGACTCTTTTAACTTTCCTGCAGTAAAACCTTATCTCAAGCTGTCTCTCACTGTTTCTTGGCTGTTTAAGCTTTTATTTGTTTCTTAAAAAATGGGACTGGCTTTAAGCTGTAGACAAGCTCAGAGAAGCTCCTTTGCATGGATAAAACTCTAGAATTTTACTCTTCCTGTACTGAAAAACAGAATTGGACCTCACTATTCATGGCTTATTTAATAAACAAACAATAAGTGAGTAGGAAGGACAAGAAAATCTGATGTACAAGAAAGGTCTGAGGACCCTCCCAGATACAAAAACAAATAAATAAAATGATCTCTTCTCTTCCTGTCCTGGTGCCTAGGCAATAGTCATGTAATCAGCACTGGAATACAAACCATTCAAGGAGAAGAGAGAGAATGTCAGACATCTATTACATTATTCATGCTTTACCAGAGGATGTTTCTTTTAACATACGGTTATATGAATGGGTATATTTCCACTTTAAGATATTTTTATTTTATTTCATCTTTTTCCTTTTTAAATCCTCGACTTTGTTTGTTTTGGCTTTTTTTTATTTCCTTTTTAGCAGTTTTCTATTTTTATACAAAACACCTCCGTCTTCTGGTTCTCTGGCTGAAATCACGTAGAAGCAAGAAATTATTTTAAGTTCCTTTGCAGCAGATTTAATATTTAATGATGACTTAGTCTATGGATGGGCGCACATACCGTATGACCAGGAACGAGTCTTTTTATAGCCCGCGCTGTACATTGTGTCTATGATTCGGTGACAAACTGGTAACAAACTGAGCTGTCATGTAGACGCGGGAGCTTTAGAGGAAAGTCATTGGCTTGTGTGCCCCAGGCAGTTTGAGACTGGGTGCTTCATGTAGGTGCTAATATTGTACATTTCAAGTGTAGGAGCATCTCGTTCTGATTAGCCAGCAAACTCTATTATTTAAAGCCTTTCATCCCGACGGAATCCAGTTTTGTAAATAGTTAAACATTTGTTGTTGTCAAATGTAACACCGGCGGTGAGAAACAGCCAACTTTTCCCATGCAGGCGCTTGACGTCTGAGAACTCGCTGCAAATATAAATCAATTAACAGATAAACTGGGAATCCGGGTTTAAGGGCTGTGCATTTTGAGGAAGCTTCTAATTGATTATAATTAGAGAGTCGGAAAACATGTTTCTCTTTATTTGACAAGTTTTTGAAAAAGTGTGGAGGCATGATGGACCGGTAAGGAACACCAAGTGCTGATGAATTGGTGCCTTCAAGTTGTGGTGCTGGAGAAGACTTTTGAGAGTCCCTTGTACTGCAATTCATAAAATCAAAAATACATTCTTTATTTTTATCTGGTAAACAAGTAATAAGGATGCCAACCAGGCAATCCAAAGGTTAAAATCACTATATCGTTTCTTGTTGATAAATGATCATTCCCCAGTTTCCCTGACTCTTATTTGGTATTTTGCCACACAAAGGAAGTTGCAGGGCATGCTGGGTTGTCTTTTTTTGCTTCTTTAATTTGCTCTGACTTAACTTATGCAGCCTGATTGGCTGAAGCCCCTTTCCCTCCTTTTTTCCCCTCCTACACCTCTGTTCCTCTCTGATTGGCCAATATTTCTCATGCTGAGACAATGCACTTTCTTTTGCAGAGCTGAGTGGGAGTGTCTTCAGACCGGGAGGAGGGTGGGCAATGCATATACACAATCAGGTAGGGGAGAGTAAGGGAGGAAATGACATCAGGATTGGCTTCAAGATATACACAGTTAAAATGGAGAATCCTAAGAAGGATTTTGGAAGAAGGATTTTCTCTTTTTTTACTATAGAAAAAACGCTGAAATGAAAAGGTGAACAGTGCAATACATATGTTATGTAAGTAGAGCAAGTATTTATTTACTTATATATGTGTTTTTTTCTGAGATAGTATGGCTGACAGCTCCTCTTTAAAGGGAGTCTGAAGCAAAAATAAAAATTAAAACCGATACTTACCTAAGGAGAGTGAAGGCTCTGGGTCCTATAGAGCATTCCCGGGCCCCTAATGGTGTCCACGTTTCCCCGCAGGCTCCCCCTTTAGCAGTCATTAATTGCTCTCTTCCACTTTCGCTGAGTTTCACCAATCTTTGGAATTGGAAGTACTTGGGCTCCCGAAGACTGGCTGCTCCTTACTACACATGCACGAGTGTCCTCTCTTGGGCACTTGCTCATGCGCAGTACAGAGCCCCAGTCTACAGGAGACTGAGTGCTCCAAAGGCTGCTGAAGCTTCCCACAGTGGGAGATTCAAATGGGGGAGCCTGCAGGGGAACGAGGGGACCATGAGGAGAACAGGAAGGCTCTATAGGACACATAGTCTTCCCTCTACTTAGGTATTTGTTTTTTGTTCTAAATTCCACTTCAGTCTAGCTTTGGGGGTGGGGGAGTGGGCAGTTCATAGATATAGGTAATGTATTTAAAAAAAAATTCTGCAATTTTTTTTTGAAAATAGATGTCCCTACACTATTGCTATCTACTTAGAATGCTGAATTACAGCATTCTGAATAGCAGGAAGTTAAAGTGTATTTTGTTTACATTAAACAATCCCTGTTCCAGACTAGAACAGGTGATCCATCATTTATGAGACACTTTGATTGGCTTTGGGAACACATATCCCCATTCACCAATCCAATGTACTACCATGCGGCGCCTCGTGTGCCTGTGCTCCGCTCATCAACGCAGAGGAAGGAGTATCTATGCCCCTTGAAGCTAAAGTGAAGTTCTCAGGGATGTAAATACTCGTCCTGCAGAAGGAAAAATGGTTAAGCCACCAGCAAGCAAGAAAATACTGAAAATAATTTTGACAGTACTTTTTTTTTAACCTACTTTTTGGTACTTTTTCCAGTGCAGAGTGCTGGAACGTTATATTAAACCGATAATGAAAAATGATCTCCCAGGAGAAAAAGGGAACTGAATAAGGGCCATTATGAGTAAACTTCTCCTGAGAGTAAAAACGTTCATGGCTTCATAGAGTGTTTTTTTCTTTTTCTTCTAATTACTCCTGTATCATATATACTGCATTATCTGTTTTCAAATGTTTGGTTTTTTTTTTTTCTGTTCTGCATCTGTAGACACAAAGCATCCCATCAGATCACTTTCAGGAAATTTAAACTCAGCCATACAGCCAGGCCTTATTTACATTTACCATTGTGGATTCCCATTGGTTCAGATGGAAGCTTCTTTGCAAGTGGGATGTGGTGGGAGAAAAAAAATTGCTGCTACTCCATTGCTAAGTACTTTTAATATTAAAAGCTAATGGATGGGCTTATCCATAGCAAGTTCTGCCCCCTAAAGCTAAAACAAAAACTAAAAATAGTCTCTGGCCCCCTACACACTGCAAATACGATTTGCGATTCCAATTTTCCCTGGATGCTAACAAAACAAGAAGAAAAATGCAGAAAAAAACGCAGCATGCAGTACCGATTCAAAATTGCAAGTAAAATCACATCAAAATCGCAATCGCATGTAGTGTGCAAGAGCCCTCTGATGTTGGCACGTTTTCAGACAACTGAAAATTGAAACGTAAAAATTTAGGCGACACCTCAGAATGTCAAAGTTCCAGGTTTGCGCCAGTTTCACACCGGGGATTGGGGGCAGCAGTGCGATGTGGCCTAGGGGCCGCACCGCCAAAACCAGGCCTTCACACCGGGGATTGGGGGCAGCAGTGCGATGTGGCCTAGGGGCCGCACTGCCAAAACCAGGCCTTCACACCGGGGATTGGGGGCAGCAGTGCGATGTGGCCTAGGGGCCGCACCGCCAAAACCAGGCCTTCACACCGGGGATTGGGGGCAGCAGTGCGATGTGGCCTAGGGGCCGCACCGCCAAAACCAGGCCTTCACACCGGGGATTGGGGGCAGCAGTGCGGTGTGGCCTAGGGGCCGCACCGCCAAAACCAGGCCTTCTGGGATTACTGCATTAGTACACGGTAATCCCTTCTGGCTGCCGACCAAGCAGAAAGTGACGCTCACTTCCTGTGGCCAAAGCGATCACGTGGGCGGAAGCGTATTGCTAAACTATGCTTCTGCGCAAGCTACGATGCACAAAACTTGCAGTGGGTCCTTATACAAATGTGTCTCCATAGACTTGCATGATTTCTGATCTGCCGCAGAATTGCACAGTAACGTAGATTTGTCCTAGCGTTGGGGTTGCGGCAAAAACATCACTTCCGTCGCATCGCTCCATACTGTGTCGGTATGCAAGTCCCCATAGACTTTCATTGCTCTGAGGTGGGATGCGGTAAAGTACCGCACTGCCTCTGCCTCAGTGCAAAAAGGGCCCTTAATGTCAAGAAATTATTTTCTTTTCACACAAATGTTATTTTGTGTAAGCGTACCACATGACAAAATGACAGCAATTTGAGACGTTTCCTTCGTAACCAAAATGTAGTTTTTGCTCTGAAGCTGATTTTGAGATGTTTGCTAATACATTCTTATGGTAGCTATCTAATGGGCAGCCAAAATATACTGGAGCTCCCATGCATTTTTATTAAAGGAGTCCCACGCTAAGCCACTCCCTTGCGCATCACTCTGTTATAGCTGGTGCAAAATGTTACGCCTTTATTTCAAAAGTTTTCAAAATAGTGTATATGATCTGTACTTCCCTTCCATAGAAAGGAAGAATATGAACTCATTCATAACCCAGATTGAGTTATCCCCCCTGAATCCTCCTTTACTGGGCAATATCAGCACCAGTGCTGCTTGCAACTTCTCACCAATGTCATTTTTCGCATTGAAAACTGCATTTCGAGAAGATGCTTGCAAAAATACCTTGTATTTTTGAAATATGGCTTCCTATCCAGTCCAGAATCAGATTCAAGATACTGTGTCTGACCTACAAATCCGTCCACAAAACCTGCCCAACCTACATTTCCGATCTTACTCAGAGGTACACACCTAGCCGCTCACTCCGCTCTTCCAATGAACTTCGCCTGACCGCCCCCGGCATTACCCAGTCCCATGCACGCCTCCAGGACTTCTCAAGAGCTGCTCCAACACTATGGAACTCCCTACCTCCACCGATTAGGGCAGCCCCCTCCTTCAACATCTTCAAGAAAGCCCTCAAAACTCACCGTTTCACTCTGGCCTACTACCCCTCACAATTGCTCTAAACACACAGCTGAACTCTGGTCCCCTACCTTCCGTGTCCTTACCTCTCCCTCTAGATTGTAAGCCTTTGGGCAGGGTCCTCCTCCTTTTGTGTCCTACCTGATCATGCACCTCCATTACTGTGAACCCATGCTATGCATCTGAGTGAACCTAACTTGCCTAATCTCCATGCTCCATCCAGTGACTGACTAAGCATTACCTTGTACTCATACTGTGCTGTGTAATCTGGTTTTCTTGTATTCCTGTATTGTCATATTGCTGTATCTCACCCCTAAATATTGTCTGTAACCTAAATTAATGTTCAGCGCTGCGTAATATGTTGGCGCTTTATAAATACAATAAATAATAATAATAAAATGCAAAAATGTTATTTTTACTGTGAAAATGCAAACAATTTTACCGCAAAACAACTAGTATTTTAGCACAAAAATTCACGAAAAAATGTTAAAAATCGCAAACTTATTACAAAATTATTTTGATGGCTTTTTTACTCGAAGTCAAATGTAACATTATTTCCGTGAAAATTAATGCAAAAAGAATATTGGCATTTTTCGCTCATCACTAATCAGCACCAAAATAAGCAAACTTAAAATAGTGTGATTAAAATGAAATATAGCCATAACCTATAACTGCCCATTACCTTTTTTATTTACTGTATATATTTATTTTTTTGCTGTTAGGAAGAGAAACTGTTTTGTTAAGCCATCACGATCTCATCTTGAAGCATAAATACCATTTTTGTCGAGAAATGCGTAACATTTTGCTGATGATGCCACTGTAGCCTAATTTGCTGCGACAATCCCACGCACATAACCCGCGCTTCCCCCCAATATCCTGCAGAAGTTTTCAATCTCTCCGTTGTCTAAATATCACACCGATTAATTCCATCATACTTTTAACACGTCTTCTAATGGATGACAAATGGCCCCATAAAAAAAGCTTTATTATCTGTCAAAAGGGATGAAAATACAACTTCTATGTCTCTGTTTTAAAGTAATTGTAGCGCCTATTAGCTATAAAGTAACGGTTATATATAATTTAGAGTATGCAGTCACTCGAAACAACTTGACATTTTCACACAAACATAGAACCTTAATAATAGCCTAGGGATTTCATTGGAAGTATACACCACTACAGGATATTAAAATAACTTATAGCGCACTGTAATTCTTGTTTTGTATTTGTCCAAGTAGTTTTGAAGCATGCCATAAAGCAGAAAAATAAAATTCTAAGCTTTAAAGTCGCCTAAGCAGCATTCTTAAAATTCTGGCAATTTTTTTGCATTAGGCTTTTATTAAAACAGGTGACAGGCCTTATTGTCCTAATCCCCGATTTCCGTATCACGACCCTTATTTCCTCAATATTACTATCATGTATTACACTCACTATTACAGATAGTCAGCGGCTGCTCCCATTTCTGCCGAATGAGCAAAACCGCTTTTGCCGGAGTGACGGCGGTCTGCGGTTTCCACAGATGGTGCGCGCTTCTCATATTTTTTTTAGGGGTCCATAATGGCGATTTTTGAATTTGGTAAATAAATAGGCAATGGTGAAGCGGTGGAAGGAAATTAGTCTGGATGTTATTTTGTTTTGTGTACAGGAATTTACTGCAGCGACTTGTTACTATTAAATTGGGGTAGCATGTTAAAAAATACACTGGTTATCTGTTTATTCATGAGGGGCGGTTCACTCAGGTGACTGCTGGCGTCTGTGGACGCTGTTTACAACTGGAATCCACCTTGTCCCTCTCTTAGATGAATAATAATAATTTCAGTACTGTAATTGTATAGCGGTTTTCTCCTGTTGGACTCAGTAGGCACTCAGTAGAGTGCACTCAGTAGGCAGTAGCAGTGTTAGGGACTCTTGCCCAAGAACTCCTTACTGAATAGATGCTGTCTTACTGAATTAGGAAGAGCCAACATTGGAACCCTGGTCTCTTATGTCAGAGGCAGAGCCCTTAACCTTTACACTATCCAGCCTCTGTGGGCTTGATTCAGTAAGACAAATAACATTCTTTATCAAAGTTAACATGCTTTATCAACGTTAACTAGCCTTATCAGAGTAGCAGAAGAACCTGCAGGGGCTCAGGGCAGGACGAGTGGAACTCTCGTCATTGCCAGTTAGCAGGCATAAGTTCGTAGCACTCGCAATGCTACTCTGATAAGGCATGTTAACTTTCATAAGGCGTGTTAACTTTGATAAGGCATGATATTTGTCTTAGTGAATCAAGCCCAATGGTAGCATTTATCTCAATGCATTTAGCATAAATTGCTGGCGATTGCCCAAGCCCCCCAGTTGATAAAATTTTCCAAAATGCTGTGTGTAGGTTCTAGTGTCAGTTGTGTTTGTAGTTCCATTTCCCGCTAAGGTCTCAAAACACAGCGCGGCAATGAGTTGATGGGAAACCATGCCAAGCGCTTTTCTGTTTGGTTGCAGAAAAGCATTTGGCTACGTGAACCGGGACACCCACCAATTCCCTTGTGACTCTCATGAACCGAACTTTAAGTGTTACTGCCATCACAGAAAGTGCACAATACCAATTTGAAAGTGGGTAGCCTAAGGCGGTTGTACCTATCGGCACAGCAGGCATGTGCCTAGAGGGGACTGGTGGCAAAGAGGCAGTCGAACTTGGCCAGCCCTATCCCATTCTACTATCTCTCACCTACTTAGCCCTTTAGTAGACCATTTGTTTAGGGGCTTGCAAGTGCTCCAGGCCAATTTATTTCAGCACATTTTTTTATTTGTTACATTTCCCTGCTACTAATTAGTACTGCTGTAATGTGTATTTATGGCCACTTGTCAGTAAAGGGCAGCATGAGACCATAACAGAAGACTTCTGCTTTCAGTTTCTATATCTTCTGCAAGAAGAAAGAGATGAAACCATTCCAAGAATTTGCAGCATAAATTCTGCAGACTGAAGTCAAAAGCAGGGCACTTATCTCAAATGAGATAACTCTAATGAAGTAGCTAATGGGTTAAAGGAAGCACACTAAATTGTGCAAAAGTACTTGCTCTTGGGGCAACACATGTAAGGGCTTCTGAATGGCACTCCTATATTTCTACAAAAGGGTTTGTCACATAAAGGGGGTGTCACCTATAGTGTGGCATCTGCTAAGCAGTGAATCTCAGTGCTTTAGGTTTTCTGCACTAATAGGCTCTTAAAGGGGTATTATGGCGAAAACTTTAAAATATGTGCAAACATAGACATATAAGAAGTACGTTTTTCCAGAATAAAATGAGCCTGAAATTACTTTTCTCCTATGTTGCTCTCACTTTCAGTAGGTAGTACAGAAGTGACAGATTTTGGACTAGTCCATCTCTTCATTGGGGATTCTCAGCAAGGCTTTTATTTTTTATAATATTCCCTAAAAAGCATTTAAACCATGATGATGGCCAGCTTCCCTGCTCGCTACACAGTTTTTTGGCAGTTGGACAGAGCAACTACCATTCACTAAGTGCTTTAGAAAATAAATAAATCCCTGAGAATCCCTCCTCGAAGAGATGGACTAGTCCAAAACCTGTCGCTTCTGTCAGATCTCTACTACCTACTGTAAGTGACGGCAACATAGGAAAAAAGTAATTTATGGCTCATTTTACTCTAGAAAAAATGTACTTCTTATTTGTTTGTTTGCACATAATTTAAATTTTCCAATTTTTCGCCATAGTGCCCCTTTAAGTTATAAATTTGGCCTAGGGGTAACCTTAAAGAGGAGCTGTCAGCCATACTATGCCAAATAAAAAAACAACATATATAAGTAGATAAATACTAGCTCTACTTACATGTGTATTGCACGGTCCAAGTGTTGATTTCAGTGAACTTTATAAAATAAAACAAGGCAAATGGAGAGAACTCTGTTCGCTGGCAGGGGCCATCTTTACTCCCTCCAGCTGAAGCCAATGGTGAGGTAATTTCCTCCCTTACTCCCCCCTCCTCCCCACACCAATAGCGAGTGTTGATTGTAAATGCAGGGAATCCCTAAGGAAATGGTAGCAGGGACGGGGGTCCCCATGGATGCGATGCGATGCGGTGGTGGCAGTCACTGCCCACATGAATCAGAGGAGATGCCTGTCGGGCTGGAGTGTGGTGAGTGGGCAGACGCGGACAGTCATGGGAGGCAGCCAATGAGAGGAAAATGAGTGAGAGTGACACAGGCTGCAGCCAATCAGGCTGAACAAGCTGTGTCTGTGCAGAAACTCCCCCCACCCCAGCCTGCACTGCAACTTCTCTTTTGAGGCTGATTACTGGCTGCGTACTATGGGGCCGGGGACATTAGGATTAATCTCTGCAATAAAAAAGTAAGATTGATTTTAAAGTTATGCATTGCCTTTTTAGTACTCTTTTTATATGATCAACAGATAGAAATAGCGAATTGATTTTGTTTTTCATGCCAAACAGTTGCTCTTTAAAGCGGAACTGTAGATACAGTTTAAACACACTTTTTTCACTTACCTGGGGCTTCTGCAAGCCCCAGCAGCTGTCCTGTCCCACGGCGGTCCTCCACGAGCCTCCATTCTCCCGCCGCCGTTCTGTTCCTCAACTTGTAAGTTGAAGCCAGCGCATCACTGCCACGCGGAACTGTTCTTTTGTGTTCCCCGCTGCAATAGCGCTATTGCAGACTGAATCGCGAAGAAAGGATACGCGTGGCCAGAGCCGCGCAGGCACAGTGGCCCGGCTGGCGAAACCAAAAGTAGCTGGCGGCGGGAGATTGGAGTTTCGTGGAAGACCGGCAACACTTTAATCTCGAGTTACCTGGCTTGCAGTCACTGCCTTGTATCCCCTTTTCTTATTTCTCTCTGCTTCAAATACAATAGGGGAATGATAGCTGAGTGAGTTGTGCACCCCCCCTCCTACACTGCGCCCTGAGGATGGAGCCTCTCTCGCCTCTGCCTCGACCCTGCCCTGGGTGAGATTAAAATGTCATATGACAGCTGACATCTCCCCTCAGTGATCAGGAGCCATCGCGATTCGCTCCTGATCACGTGATCACTACAATCGCCAGCGGTAATAGTGGGGGGAGAAGAGGATACACTCACCTTCCTGTCGTTCCCAGGCTCCAGCGATAAGCAGCTGTGGTCCCCTCCGCTCTGGCTAGCATCCCTGCTCGCTCTGACGTAAGTGTCTGGTCCGGCTTCATGACGTCATCAAGCCGCGTCCCGGAACTTAGCGTCAGTTCGAGCAGGGATGCCAGCCAGAGCGGAGGGGTCCACAGCTGCTCATCTCTGGAGCCTGGGAGGTGGGTAAAGGATGCTGGCTACAAGAGGGACACCATGCCCTGCTAGCCCTACCAGGGATTCGGCTGCCTGACTCCCCCCATGCAAATTCACCAGGGCCTTAGAGGGGGGGGGGTGGTCCCGAAAGGGTTACACAAAAAACATGTATTTGTTACAGCTCATACAAAACATAAAATAAATCTGCACAGTTTCTACTTCCTGATTCATGGAAGCAGACATATTGTTTAAAGCCTGTGTTTTTAAATGGGCTTATCTTCTTATCTGCCATAGGCAGTCATGACACGGGGAGATCAAATTACAACTTTAGATTAGAAACAGATGAGGGGGAATTGGACAGCCTAAATTCTCTGAATACATACAGATTAGCCGATGTGCCCGCATCCCTGCTTGAGTGATGGAGCTCTTCTCCATCATCAGTCTACCAGTGGCATTCGCCGCTAGCAGACTGTTAGATGCTGAAACCGCCATCTATTTACATTGTACAGTGCTGCGATCTACTGCAGCGCTGCACTGGGGACAGCCGTGTCACTCGGCTGTCCCTTAGAGAGGCTCCAATCCTGATCCCCTCTCAGAGGCTGCCTATGAGAGAGGATCGCTGTGATGGGCTGTCGGGGGATGGGGGGGAGGGGGAATAAAAAAAATGTAGAAATAAAAGAAAGAAATTTAAAAATCACAGCAGCGATCCAAGCCCACCAACAGAAATCTGTTGGTGGGCAGAAAAGAGAGGGGGGGGGGGATTCACTTGCGTGCTTAGCTATATGTCTCTGCAGTGAGCAGTTAATGCTGCAGAGCACTAAATTGTAAAAAATAGCCTGGTCACTAGGGGTTCACTAAGCCTATGATCCTCAACTGGTTAGAATCGAATTTCTCAAAAACGACTTGGTCTTTTTGAAAAATGATTTTACCCACTATTCACCTTAACCCCTTCTGTACCAGCGGTCTCTGGCTCCTCAAGGCTTAGAGAGACTGCTGGTTTGAAAAAAAATTACGCTTACTGTCGTCAATGCCGCTACTGCCATTCACACCATTCTCCTATCGCTGTAACCCCTTTGCTCTGCCTTCCGTATGATGGCAGAGCTCCCTGAGCCGGTCAGGAGCTGATTTCATTGGCTCCTAACCCTGTCATCAATGTGAGCCAATGTGATTGGCTCACAGTGATCATGGGGTGTGGGGCCAATAACATCGACTCCTGACTGACTCAGGAAGGTCTGCCATCATACTGAAGGTAGAGCAAGGGGGTTGCAGCAGTGATAGAGCATATCAATTGGCGGTAGCGTGCAACAGGGATGCAACAGGGATGATTGAAATCTACGCCCTGGCAGGAATAACGGGTTCCAAACTGTGAGAAGCACACAGCACCATCCTCGCCTCTCCAGAACCCCATGTAGCCTCCATTCTGATCAGTCGTAATCTTCCACTGAGCAGAAAGCCATGTATGGGCGGGGAGGAAGTGGCAGTTCTTTCTCCCGTCTGCCCATGCATAATTCCCCCCCCCCTCCACTCACCGCTATACTTTCACATTTGATTCACTGCACACAGCACGCAGAATTATGGACGGGCAGAGGGAAGGAAGAACTGCCGCTTCCTCCCCGCCCATATTTGACAGCAGAATGGGGGTCACAGGGGGTGCTGGAGGGGGGAGGATGGTGCTGTGTGCTAGTCACAGCACGAGTAATAAAACAATATTAAAACTATTGGAGGAGGTGACCAGGTCAGGGATACTTGTAAGTGGAGCTTACTTTCCAATGTACACGCAACAGGTACCCGTAAATGCTTCTAAAACCGCTATATAATCTAGTACTGTAAAATAGCTGAAGACATGAGGGCCGTTAGGCACAAGTCAAACCCAGCTTCCTTTTTTCGATTTATATACACAGGACGTATTTTATCCAGGAAATATATAGCGTGACAGAATTTTGTCAGTATTACCCAGGCAGCAAAATCAATACAATTTAGTTTTATTGCCTTTCATGCAAATAAAAAAAAGCGAAACCCAATCTAAACGTTCTACTTAAATACTGCAGAGACCGAGGAGCACAACATTAACATGGCACTGTACAATGAAATCCTGGGCATAAATTACCTCGGAAGCAATTTAAACTTATATTAAACAAATTAATCTTTAAATTGATTTTAAAAGAAGAAGGCTTGTAGTACTAATTGAGGCTGTGAGGTAGCTCCTGAGGTGAGCGTGAGAAATAAGTGGCTCGTAGCCGCATACATCTTTTAACAAACGGCCAACGCTTCAAAGGCAGCATTTACCGGGTGGGGGTGTACGTGGGGGTGGGGGGCAGTGCAAGCGTTGTATACAGCGTGGCTGCCACATCTTACGAAAACAAACTCGGCCTGACAATGAGTGGATGATCTGCTGGAGGAAACAAACTACTTCTCTGCAGTTGCTGTGCTTCTTTTGGTATTAAAGGAAACCTGTAGTGACAATAGCATATAGAGCTTTGCTTACCTTGGGCTCACTGGCGTAACAATAGGGCCTGCAGCCCCTGCCCCTGTGGGGGGGCCGGGCCTCTCCTGGGGCCCGCTCGGGGCCGTTTTGGGGGGCTGGAGGGGTCGCAGCATGAGGGGAGAGCTATGGACACATTCAGTGGGGAGGGGGGATGCCCCCCCCCCCTCCCTCACCTCAGGCTCTCCCCTCTGCGCTCCCCTCCAGCATCAATGCATTTGGTTATGCAGGCGGCGGGCAGCGGCAGTTACATACCTTACGTGCACTCCAGCGTGGACGTTCCTCCCTCTAATGTCTGACGTGACTTCCTGTTTATACAGGAAGTCGTGTCAGAGGCTAGATGGAGGAACTTCCACTCAGATTTCTGCAGGGGGGCCTGGTGGGCACTAGTTACGCCCCTGCTGGAGCTTCTTCTAGGCCTTACAAATCTGTGTGGTCTTTGTCTCTGTCTTCACATGAGATCTGTTTGCTTGTAATTAGTGGGTGTGTTTAACCTTCTGCCGCCCGCGGCACGCCAGTAGGCGTGGCCGCGGCGGCAGCCCCAGGACCGCCTAACACCAATTGGCGTAAAGTCCTGGGGCTCTGTTTTGCATGAGATCGCGCGCATGGTGCGCACGCATCTCATGCTCGGAGGGCGGAGCTCCGCCCCGCCTTCAGTCTCCGAGCGGCTATTGCTGCTCGGGAGACTATTAGACGGCGATCCCGCCGTCTATTTACTAGGTGCTGCAATGAGCAGCAGCGCTGCACTGGGGACAGCTGTGTGACACGGCTGTCCCCCTGGGGGACAAGAGAGCGATCGGCTCTCATAGGCAGAAGCCTATAACAGCCGATCACCATAATTGGCTGGCTGTGGGGAGGGAGGGAGGGAGAGAGGGAAGAAATTTAAAGAAACAGGGGTTTTTCAAGAAAAAAAAAAACAATAATATTTATTTAACAAAAAATAAACATGGGGGGAGCGATCAGACCCCACCAACAGAGAGCTCTGTTGGTGGGGAGAAAAGGGGGGGGGGGGGAATCACTTCTGTGCTGAGTTGTGCGGCCCTGCAGCTTGGCCTTAAAGCTGCAGTGGCCAATTTTGCTAAAAATGGCCTGGTCACTAGGGGGGTTTAGCCCTGCAGTCCTCAAGTGGTTAAAGGATACCCGAAGTGACATGATGAGATAGATGTGTATGTACAGTGCCTAGCACACATGTAACTATGCTGTGTTCCTTTTTTTCTTTCTATGCCTGAAAGAGTTAAATGTCAGGTATGTAAGTAGCTGACTCAGTCCTGACTCAGACAGGAATTGACTATAGTGTGATCCTCACTGATGAGAAATTCCCCTTGCTATCTCTTTCTTGCTTTCAGATGCCATTTTCTGCTAGGAAAGTGTTCTATAGTTGGAATTTCTTATCAGTGAGGGTCACACTGTAGTCACGTCCTGTCTGAGTCAGGACTGAGTCAGCCACTTACATACCTGACATTTAACTCTTTCAGGCAGAGAAAGAAAAAAAGGAACACAGCATAGTTACTTGTGCTAGGCACTGTACATACTCATGTCTATCTCATCATGTCACATGTCACTTTGGGTATACTTTAAAAGGTGACAAACCCTTCCATCTTTCATCCAGTGCGGCACTGATGTTTTTTGGATTCTAAGTCATGGGAAAAGCAAAAGAAATGTCAAAGGATCTGCAGGAAAAAAAGGTTTAACTCTATAAAACAGAAAAGGGATATAAGAAAATATCCAAGGCATTTAAAATGCCAAGCAGCAGTGTTCAAACTGTAACTAAGAAGTGGAAAATGAAGAGTTCTTTTAAAGCCTACCATGGTCAGGTAGACCATCTAAAATTACAGCCACAACTGCCAGAAAACATTTTTGAGATAACTTCAGGTACAATACTCGACTCTCCCAAAAAAAGAAATGGTGTGGCAGAATTACAATCCATAATAAGGTACTTGAAGAAACGGTTGAGAAGCCATTTCTATGCAAATGCCACAAAGCCTCCCTCTTACAATATGCCAAACAGCACAGAGACAGGCCTCAAACCTTCTGACCCAAAGTAATTTGGAGTGATGAGATGACATTGAAGTTCACGGCCACAACCATAAATTCTACATTTGGAGAAGCCTATGATGAAAGGTACACCATGGAGAAACCTAGGGGTAGATCGCTTATGTTTTGGGGATGTGTGAGCTGCAAAGGATGTAGGAAATTGATAGCACAATATGAATGCAGTGGGTTATCAAAAAAATACTCAAGGAAAATTTGCACTCCTCAGCCAGAAAGCTGGGAATAGGATGTACTTGGATATTCCAATAGTAAAATGATCCCAAACACCAGGCCAAGTGGACCTGTCACTGGCTACAGCAACATAAAGTGGCCATCACAGTCATGACTGTCTTGCAGTTCATGCAAGACAGTCCAAGAATTTATGGGAACTGGAGGCTTTTTTGCCAGGAAGAATGGGTAGCTTTACCATCTAAGAAGATAATGTCTACCACAACTACCACAACAAAACTTTAAGCTGCCATTGATGTTAAAGGGAGCAATACACGATATCAAAAACTGGGGAACAGGGTCATTTGGGTAGTTTGAGTAGCTATTCTGATATAAATAGAGTAAACACAGCTGTTTGGCAATAAATGGCTTCTGCTAACCACTAACCATGAGTAAAAGAAAAATGTTTCTCCTGGCCCTTTTCATCACTCATCTACCAGCCACCCTAACTTAGCAATGTGAATATCTATGCAGTCGCTCTATATAGCTGGTACCTTCGAATAGGTTGACATCCTCTCCCCCCACTGCATCTTACCAGGCCTTAAATTAACCTCTCTCTTTCTATTTTACCCGTTTCATTCCAGCGCTGGTTGAACCTCGGTGTGATTTACTGATTCCTAACAACACTCTACCACTATTTCTTTTCTTTTTCTTCCTCTTATGATATATCTACATATCTACTCATCTTGCTATAATCCGCTGTTAAGGTTTACTGTTATGTTCATTTGAAATTTTTGAACTGTTGCTTTACTGTTCTGATGAACGTTTCATACACATGTTGTACGATTTGAGCCCTACTCCATAGAGCCAAATTAATCCATGCCATGTACTTATGAGGATCAACCAATCCGAAACAGTCTGTATGCATGTTGGATTATTATGGCTCTGTACAAATTAACAAGCTGACACATCATTGCATTCCAGTGGTTCTGGAGGTGTGTTTAGCTTCTAAGGGCAACAATGGTTAATTTGCATATATTCAGCAGTGATGCACTGGGAGACATCTCAAGCTCACTCCAACCTGAATTATCGCAAATTCTTTCTGTTTTTTTCTTGTACAATTTGAGAAATCTTGAAATTAATAAAAACAAGTAAGACAAAAAAAAACATTTTTGTGTTATCCATATTCTTTGAACAATATTTAAGAAATCATACAATTCTGCCAGGATATGTAAACTCATGAGCAGAACTGTATATACTATAGCCCAGTGCCCATTGTCAATAACAAACCGTCGGCGCCCGCAGCCAAACCACCAGAGCTGAACAGGCCTCGGCTATACTATAGCCAAGCACGTATTACCAAAACATTGCCGCTACAGTCTACCCTGAGTTCAACTGTACAATAGATGTACTCTGGTTAGACTCACTGCTAGAGTTGAGCTGAAATTTTCGTAATTTCGCATTACTATAATTACGCATGCGAAATTTGCGATTACGATGCGAAATTAGCGTAGCGAAATTGCCATTAAAATCGTAATTGAAAATACCGTAAGCGTAATTTTCAACGCGAAATTTCGCGTTTCGTTCATGCCGTAATTTCGCATTAAACGCTACCGTAATTTCGCGTTAAACCGTAACGCTCCGTATAATATAAAAAAGCCGCCGACTTTAAGGGTTAATAGCAAAGCCCCCTTAAATGCTAAGAGCCTCAAATTTGGAGAATATATTAAGGAGATCAGGAGGAATAAGAGGAAAAATTTTTTTTTCAAAAAGACCTTATAGTTTTTGAGAAAATCGATGTTAAAGTTTCAAAGTAAAAATGTATACATTTAAAAACCCGCCGACTTTAACGGTTAATAGCAAAGCCTGCTTAAAGTTTAGGAACACCAAATTCCTAGGGTATATTAAGGGGATCAGTGGGAATAAGAGGAAAACAATTTTTTTCAAAAAGACCTTATAGTTTTTGAGAAAATCGATTTTTAAGTTTCAAGGGCAAAAATGTCTTTTAAATGCGGAAAATGTCAGTTTTTTTTGCACAGGTAACAATAGTGTATTATTTTCATAGATTCCCCCAAGTGGGAAGAGTTTTACTTACTTCGTTCTGAGTGTGGGAAATATAAAAAAAAAACAACGTGGGGTCCCCCCTCCCAGACCTCTTTAACCCCTTGTCCCCCATGCAGGCTGGGATAGCCAGAATGCGGAGCACCGGCCGCGTGGGGCTCCGCACCCTGACTATACCAGCCCGCATGGTCCATGGATTGGGGGGTCTCGGAAGGGGAGGGGCAGCCAAGCTTTCCCCTCCCCCTCCGAGCCCTTGTCCAATCCAAGGACAAGGGGCTCTTCTCCACCTCCGATGGGCGGTGGAGGTGGAGGCCGCGATTTCCTGGGTGGGGGGTTCATGGTGGAATCTTTAAAAAGGGGTCCCCCAGATGCCCACCCCCCCTCCCAGGAGAAATGAGTATAGAGGTACTTGTACCCCTTACCCATTTCCTTTAAGAGTTAAAAGTAAATAAACACACAAACACATAGAAAAAGTATTTTAATTGAACAAAAAACATAACCACGAAAAAAGTCCTTTAATATTCTTAATTAACCATTAATACTTACCTGTCCCTTTAAATAAATGATCCCACGCAATATCCTTGGAAATGTTCTATCAGTTACAATGTAACAAAGTTATTACAATGTAACAACTTTGTTACATTGTAACTACGCCGCACCCGACGTCACTCACCGCCGCCGCCGCGTCTGCGCTGCAGGACCCGACAGAGCTCTGAGCTATAGCTCAGAGCTCTCGAAAGCATCTTTGTATTTGGGCTCCAAGGAGCCCCATTGGTCCTTAGCAGACCAATGGGGTTCCTTCTGATTTGAAGGAACCCCATTGGTCTGCTAAGGACCAATGGGGCTCCTTGGAGCCCAAATACAAAGATGCTTCTCAGAGCTCTGAGCTATATAGCTCAGAGCTCTGTCGGGTCCGTGCAGGACGCCAAGTCCCCACCGGCTCCGCTGCCCTCCCCGCCTCTCCCACATGTCACCCACATGTCACCCACATGTGGGTGACATGTGGGTGACAGATGTGGGCGGGGTGGACAGCGGGAGCTGCGGGGACTTAGCGTCCTGCACGGACGCGTATGCGGCGGCTGAGCAGCGAGTGGCGTCGGGTGCGGCGTAGTTACAATGTAACAAAGTTGTTACATTGTAATAACTTTGTTACATTGTAACTGATAGAACATTTCCGAGGATATTGCGAGGGATCATTTATTTAAAGGGACAGGTAAGTATTAATGGTTAAATAAGAATATTAAAGGACTTTTTTCGTGGTTATGTTTTTTGTTCAATTAAAATACTTTTTCTAAGTGTCTGTGTGTTTATTTACTTTAACTCTTAAAGGAAATGGGTATGGGGTACAAGTACCTCTATACTCATTTCTCCTGGGAGGGGGGGTGGGCATCTGGGGGACCCCTTTTTAAAGGGGACTCCCAGATTCCACCATGAACCTCCCCCCCAGGAAATCGCGGCCTCCACCTCCACCGCCCATCGGAGGTGGAGAAGAGCCCCTTGTCCTTGGATTGGACAAGGGCTCGGAGGGGGAGGGGAAAGCTTGGCTGCCCCTCCCCTTCCGAGACCCCCCAATCCATGGACCATGCGGGCTGGTATAGTCAGGGTGCGGAGCTCCACGCGGCCGGTGCTCCGCATTCTGGCTATCCCAGCCTGCATGGGGGACAAGGGGTTAAAGAGGTCTGGGAGGGGGGACCCCACGTCGTTTTTTTTTTTATATTTCCCACACTCAGAACGAAGTAAGTAAAACTCTTCCCACTTGGGGGAATCTATGAAAATAATACACTATTGTTACCTGTGCAAAAAAAACTGACATTTTCCGCATTTAAAAGACATTTTCGCCCTTGAAACTTAAAAATCGATTTTCTCAAAAACTATAAGGTCTTTTTGAAAAAAAAATTTTTCTCTTATTCCCACTGATCCCCTTAATATACCCTGGGAATTTGGTGTTCCTAAACTTTAAGCAGGCTTTGCTATTAACCGTTAAAGTCGGCGGGTTTTTAAATGTTTACATTTTTCCTTTGAAACTTTAACATCGATTTTCTCAAAAACTATAAGGTCTTTTTGAAAAAAAAATTTCCTCTTATTCCTCCTGATCTCCTTAATATATTCTCCAAATTTGAGGCTCTTAGCATTTAAGGGGGCTTTGCTATTAACCCTTAAAGTCGGCGGCTTTTTTATATTATACGGAGCGTTACGGTTTAACGCGAAATTACGGTAGCGTTTAATGCGAAATTACGGCATGATACGACTGTAATGCGAAAATTACACGAAAATTACGCTTACGCGAAATTTCGCGAAATCCTTCTTCATTACGATTATGTACTTACGGCCATAATCGTAATTACACTAATTACGCGAAATTTCGCAAAATCGTAATTGGGTCATTACGCTCATCTCTACTCACTGCCACTGCCACCACCGCTAGGTGAAGTTTGGCAATACGACTGTCAAACTCCGATACCTTCGGCACATAAATTACACACTCTACCGCCATAGCCACAGATAGCACCCAAAATCCCCGGGCACGCCTTGCACCCAATTGATCTGCTTCGAGACAGGTGCCCCTTTAACTGAAATTATGACAACGAGTCATACTGTTTTGCCTAAAACCAGGTTTACCCGCGATATTATTAAATTTGGCACTCTCCGGCAAGCAGGATTGAAACAGCCTTGTTCTTGCTTGCTGCTTTGTCTTTGTTTTCCACCATTGTCTCTCTGCACAAATTGCTTTGGAGCGTAATATACGGCATAACGCAGGTACACAATGATATACTTGCCCAGGAGTTGTGGAATAACCTTCCCTTACGTTACTCTGCCTTTGTGTGAATCTTATTTCCTTACAAAAAAAAAATGACATACATAAACATGATTTATGGTAGGTGCTGAGTAAGGTATCATTTGATTTTGTTAGAGTGGGAATTCTCCGTACTGTATGTCATGTTTGACCAATCTAAAGAAAATCCCTTTGGATGTAATTCATACATAATTCTACATGTGCTGAATGTTTCTTTTCCTACCTTTTGTGCGCATTTTCTGCTCCGCTGTCTGTATTTACATCCGAAATATATGGCATGACATAAGGGGATTTATTAAGGATACCCTTCCTGTCTTCCATTAGAACGAGACCAGAAGGAAGCTTTATAACTCCGTAAAGTTGAAAAATAAGTTAAATGAACAGAGTTATGGGAAACCGCTTTTAATGCTGTCCTGATTCTTAGAAACTGGATGTGGCAGAATTTAAAGTGTTTCTGTAGATTCAGATTTTCTGTTTATGAGGTTATGCCATAACAGTGATCTTAAAGTGTCATTTTTACTTAACTGCTTAAAATGAGACGTGATGATTGCCTTGCAAAACTGGGTCTTCTGTAGCTCCTATGCCTCAATAAATGTTTGGCAAAATGATAAGAAGTGTAGGTGTCTAGGGAGTTAAAGAGAAACTGTGACCATGAATTGAACTTTATCCCAATCAGTAGCTGATACCCCCTTTCCCATGAGAAATCTATTCCTTTCCACAAACAGATCATCAGGGGGCTCTGTATGGCTAATATTGTGGTGAAACCCCTCCTACAGGAAACAGTGAGGACCATGGTCCTGGCAGTTTCCTGTGTGTGAACCTCATTGCATTGTGGGAAATAGCTGTTTACAGCTGTATCCAACTGCCAACAAAAAGCAAGCAGCAGCTACTTCCAGTGACATCACCTGCCAGTAGTAAAAATGGCCCTGATGTAGCTTCGGCGCAACTAGTAGGATCGGCGTGGTCCTGTCCTCCTGGGCTCCATTACACTTTACCTCCCTGGTAAGCTCTGCCTTTTCCGGCCTGTTCCAACCTTTGATATGATTATTTCTTACTCTTGCCTCACAGATCTATCTATCTGATCTAACTTCTGCACTTGGCTCTCTGCTACTTTCCTACTTCACCTACCATATATACTCGCATACAAGCCGAATTTTTGACCCCCAAAAAGGGGGCCAAAAGTTGGGGGGTCGGCTTGTATGCGAGTTGTGGGTGGTGGTCCGCGCCCACCCGCTCCCTCCGCGGCCGCCGCTGCTATTACCTGCTTTAGGCAGCAGCCGCTTCCTAATCCGGGTTCCCCTCTTCATCATGCGTATACCGTAAGTGTATCACAGCAGTGCGCCCGGCGCTGCTGCTGTGACGATGCAGGGGGCAGTAAACAGCGGTTCCCCTGGTAACGGCCATACACATCGCCGTTACAGGAAGCCGCGCTCTTTCCTGCCCCCTGCATCGTCACAGCAGCAGCGGCGGGCGCGCTGCTGTGATACACTTACGGTATACGCATGATGAAGAGGGGAACCCGGATTAGGAAGTGGCCGCTGCCTAAAGCTGGTAATAGCAGCGGGGCCGCGGGGGGAGGAGGAGGAGGGGGGCACTATACTGGGCACTATACTGGGCACTTTACTAGCTATACTGGGCACTATACTGGCTATACTGGGCACTCTACTGGGCACTATACTGGCTATACTGGGCACTTTACTAGCTATACTGGGCACTATACTGGCTATACTGGGACACACTGGGGGGATCACGCGCCTGCACCAATCCAGAATTTCCTACCCCCGGCTTATATGGGGGTCAGTCATTTTGTTTGGGGTCGGCTTATATGCGAGTTTATTCGGTATACACTCTGAATCACTCTACAAACATTTTCTCTCTTCATATAGGGGACACTCCTCTTATTTGCACTTATCTTTGTATGTATACAGTATTGATGGTATATGCACTAAGACATATGTTTATTAATTGTCCCTGCCTTGTCACTTTAAGCACAATATTATGCACTTTAATCGACTGGTTATAACTGTGAATGTAATTTATTTGCATATTTAGTCACATATATGGCAGTGCCTGATTGATTCTGTACTACACTAAACAAAACTATATGCACACATGCATAAGCATGTCTGCTGGACTGGAGTGTACCACTAGACATTATAAGAACCAATTACAGGCTATTTACAAGTGAATTTGGTCCTCTTGAATAAACACTGTGCCATTTTTCTGTGTAGCGTACATGCATATGAATGTGCGTGTCTGTGATATTTGTGGCACAGTGTTAGACCAATTTGAGTCAATTGGCACCAATAAGCTTGGAATCAGGTCGATTAGGTGAATTCACATGTGTTATGCATGTATTGTATCTCCACTGTTGGACCAGTGTCAGACCAATAGCTTATAAGCCAGTTCGTATGCATATTGATATACATGCCTACAAAAGTATGGGGTGACACCATGTTTTAATTGGTCCAATAGGAGATATAGTCTATACATACAGTACTTACCAGTAATGTAACTAGGGCTGCTCAAATCCGGATCCGGGAGATACCCGGATAGTTGCTATCCGGATATCTCCCAGTAAACCTGGGCGGGGGGTTCAATCTTACCTGTCTGACGTCTTCTTCGTCCGTCCTGCGGCGCCTCCCGCGATGCCCGGAAGGAGGAAGTGTTTGTAATCACGTGACCGCCGCTTGGACCGCATCGGGGGAGGGGCCAAGGGACAGACCGAAGAAGACGTCAGACAGGTAAGATTGACCCCCGCCGACCCCGCACAGGTAACTGGGAGATATCCGGATAGAACTCTCCGGATGTCTCCCTGATCCGGATTTGAGGAGCCCTGAATGTAACATCATTTTGGGATCATTGAAGCCTGGGAGGCCACGCTTTATTGTTGTTTTAATTGTTTTTAGCTAAATGGTTGGTGGTCAATAAAGAATTTTGTTACAAGTTTATTCAGCGTCAAGTTTTATCCTCTTTATTACAAGTTGAGGGGAGGTTGTCTTGACTTTTGTTTGATTGTGTGTAGTAGTAAAAATGTCACCATGTGATAAATGTCAGAATGTAAATCAGGGATAGGAAAGCTTTTACAATGAGCAAACACTGACTAACTCATGTATACATAATTATTGTAAAAATGAAGCACTTGTTTTATTACATTATTTTCACTGGAGTTCTTCTTGAAAAGGAACCCGAGATGAGAGTGATATGGAGGCTGACATATTTATTTCCTTTTAGATAATGCAAATTGCCAGGCTGTCCTGCTGATCCTCTTCCTCTAGTACTTTAGGCCATAGACCCTGATCAAACATACAGATCAGATGTCCATGACAAATCTGAAAAAAATTAACCGCATGCTTGTTTCAAGTGTGTGATTTAGACCCTACTGACCAGAAAGAACAGCATGACTGGCAGGCAACTGGTATTGTTTAAAAAGAAATAAACATGGCAGCTTCCATCAGTCTCACACCTTGGGTTCCTTTTAAATGCACAATGGTAGAATCAGCCGTACATTTAAAAGGCGCTGGATCAAGACAATCGTTAGAACTTCGGAAATGTTAGAGTCGGCTAACATGGAAGCTTGCCTGGTGCTAAACGATGGCCATTTTGTGCTAAACGAGGGGGTTTTAAGTGTTCCTATTGAAATGAATGGGCAGCACAGATACTTTTGTTTGAGCAAATGCTGCAATCCCTATTTTTCCTGCTGTTTGAGGTGCCCCTGGAAGGAACAGGTTGCTTCCAGTTTCATTTACTGCCACTCCTTTGTGTACCCTTGCAGGGGTGAAAAGCTTTGATTGCTGCCGAAAGCTGTCAAATGCTTTTCTGCATGCTTGAACAAGGGCATTTGACTGAGACACTTGAGGACACCCGTGTGAACCAGCTGTTGTCAATATTCTAGTATCGGCTTTCATAACCTATGCCTCACAACCCCCCCACCTACACCTAGAACAACCCCCCACTAACTTCTAACACTAACCATAGCTAGTGCCATTCCTACCACAGCCAATGTGGAGTTTTGCTACATATTAGCCAAACCCTGGGTGCCTGATTGAACCCTGGGTGCCTGAAGACCGCCGCTGCTGACTCTGCTGGCAGGGATGGGCTTTCGAGTAGTAAACTACTCAAATTCGAAATTCAAATGAAGTCTAATGACTTCACATGTGACCGCAGGATGGGGGAGTTAACTTACCCAGAAGTCTTCGGGCCATCTGCGTTCCAATAGGCGTGATAGGTGTAATGAAATCCGTGTTGGGTCACTCACTTCCGCGGTTCCTCCTTCTGCCTTGAAAGAGGAAGCACGGTAGTATGTAATGCAACACAGCTTTCATTCCGCCTATGGCACGTTATGGAACGCAGGCGGCCCAAGCGGTCACATGTGAAGTCATTAGACTTAATTTGAATTTCCAATTCAAGGATTTTACTACTCGAAAGTCCATCTTGGTTTGCTGGATTCCAGAGTTCAGCTACCTGATAGCATAATTTAATGCGCTGCTTTCTAACCTCCACCACCAATATCCTCGGTTTGGCTACATGCAGGGGGAGTGGCAGCGCTGGAACAAAAGATGACTAGGAAGGGCCCTATATGAGATACAGAGCCTTCCCTCTCCATAGGTGACATTTTTTGTTTTTCCTCTTCATAAAAGGCTTTGACACATACCGGTACCTCTTTCTGTTCATATGTTAAGGTGACTCAAAGACAAGTTTCTAAGATTTACTTTGTTTATAGCAGGTTCACAGAAATCTGTCCAGATTTCCGTGGTCGCCTCATTCACGGAAAAAATCTGGGTTGAATTTGTGAGTCCGTTTCAAATCCGGAAATTAATCACGTAATTTCGGATTTTTTTTTCAATCACGGCCGAATAGTCGAATTCGTGATTGGGGGGTATCTGAGCATCACTGATTGTCAGGTGTGGGCAGGTGATAAATGATGATGCAGTCAGGAGATTGTTTCTGCCTTCCTCATGGCATCTTTCTCTTGGTCTGAGGTACAATGAGGTTCAATAAGTTGAACTTGATGGACTCAAGACATGAACATGTATTTTTTTTTTATCTTTTAGATAACTGCTATGCGATGTGACATTCACCATTTTAATTCAAAGTAAGGTAAGGAAGGAAAGCAGAATGGTCGGCACTGGATGAGTATTGGCTGAGGGAACAATGTGTGTGACTGTGTTTCCCTGTCAACCGATGCAACCAAATGAGACTCTAAAAGATCTTGACCACTTTAAAATGCAGAAATCCCCTTTTTTTAATACATCCTCAGCAAGACAGACGTATGGTACAGTGCAGATGGCCTGACGGCTGTTGTGCATGTCACTCCTGCTTTGTCAGAAGCTACCGTGTTTTCCCTAAAGTAAGATATCCCCTGAGAATAAGCCCTAGCAGGAACTCCTAGCGTGCTTGAAATATAAGACATCCCCCGAATGTAAGCCCTAGCTAGGCAGCAGCCCACGTGACACCAGCAAGTCACGATCAATACAAAGCCTTGATACAGGAGAGCAGCAGTATAATGTGAGTTCTACAGTCCTGTGTATGTTTGTCAGGCAATTTGTGTTTTTGTTGGAGCCAGCCCTCCTGATCTGTCGTGATAAGCATCAGCAGCACTTCACCTCTTCCCAGGACACACAGCTTATCCTATCATAGCTCTGGGGAACCTGACAGAGTTCTCTGTCTGCAAGAAATAGACTCTTATCCACATGATCAGCAGAATCAATTTATTGTAAGTGAGAGCCAATATCTGCAAACCACAGGCTCTCTGTGTATGCTGCTTGTGTTTCAGCATGGCAGGCATTATATACATTTTGTATAGGAAATCTACCAGTGTTTCCCCCAAAAATAAGACAGCCTCTGAAAATATGCCCTAGCACATATTTTGGAGCAAAAATTAGTATAAGTTCATGTCTTATTTTCAGGGAAACATGGTACAAATAAAGTTGCGTCCACTAACAAAGCAGGGGTGACCCGCGAAATGGCCATCTGCAGTACTGTAAGGCATGTCTGTCTTGTTGAGACAAAGAGAGATTTTAAGATGTGATTTATGTGTTTCAAAGTGGTCTGGTGCCCAGATTTTCAAGTTTTCATTTGGTGCCATTTTATTTCAGCAGTGTTCGTTCGTTATTTATGTGTTTCTGAGGCTCCCGGTTAGAAGACAAAAAATTTAAAGAGTAGGTAAGCGAACATGATGCAAGTCTTCTGTTGATTTTAATGAGGTGGCTTCTCTGAGCTTGTCTTTTGTCCCTGCTTTTGCACCTTTGCTTTTGTTTGAAGACTTCTTCCTCAAGGACAGAGACAGAGTTGAGCTCTCATAAATGGACTCTTTCTTCCTGTTGCATGTTTTAACTGTTCGTACATGATGACCCATCCTGAGGGATCCCTTGTCCTGAAGGGAAGCCAGCGGCACCTACAAAATAAAATATAAATATTTGCTAAATGACCCGCTCACTTTCCTTTAACACCTTTTGTGCTGCTTCTTCTTTTTTTTTGAATGTCACTGACTGACAAGAGATTTGCTTCGGTCTTTTTTTCCCCTCTGGGCACTGACAGTTCAGCATTAATGGGGATTTGGATTTTAGTAGTGTGAGTGTATTTTTGGCAAGTCATTTTCCCGTCACTGCTGTATCTGCTTGTAGATTACATAGAGGAAGAACGCACCCTGAAAAAATGCCCCATTATGGATGGAAGTATATATACTTCTGTAGATTGTAAGAAATGGCATCTGTGCTAGAAGGCAACGTTTTCAAAAATTCTCTTCTCTCCACTTAAAGTTAATTTATTTCATAAAGGGGCTGTGACCTTAAAGGGAAGCTGAAGTGAGTCTAAATTATTGAAAATAAACACACGACGTAGCTGCTAATGAATATTACATACTAACCTCACCATAAGTTCCTCTCAGAAGCTCACCATTTTCTTTTAACAATGATTTCTTTCAGTTCTGACAAGATTTTGTCAGAACTGAAATGTACCAGTTTCTTTCAGTTATAGATCAACAGCTGTCAGTTACAACTGAATGTGGAAGGTAATGTCCATGTTTCCCTACGGCTTAAGTGGGTGACCTTACAATTTAACAGTGTGCTGACCAGGAACCTGTTATGCGGTAATAGCCATTTTTTGAATGGAGCACAGAGAATTCCATTGATCACAGTGGACAAATGAGAAGCAGGAGAGGAGAAAGAGATTGAGGAGTAGATTACACGGGAGGTAAGTATGACCTGTGTATGGTTATTTTGACTTTTTATTTTCAGTTCAGGTTCTCTTTAAGTGTGGCATCTGCTGATGGGTAGGTTATAAGACATCAGGGTCCATATGCAATTCACTTTTTCTACTGAGTTATCTCCTAGGAGATAATTTTCATATTCTCTTTAAACTAACTTTCGAACATTTTACAATTGAAAAAGTACCTACAAGTTAGTGAAAAAGTACTATCAAAATTATTTTGAGTATTTTATTGCTTTTTGGGGGTTTAAAATGCATTTTATGAGATGGTGTGAAAATATCACCTAGGCGACAACTCAGGAGAAAAAGTTAATTGCATCTGGGCCCCGGGCCCTAATTCACTTCTATCCTGCAAATATTCACATGTAAAATGTCTTGGTGTACAGATGCAGATAAAAATTCAACATTTGAAAACAAGATACCATGTAGGATACTGGAATAATAAAAAAAATATACATTTTGGAGAAGATCACTATTTTTCAACCCCCCCCCCCCCCCTCCCCATGGATGTTTTCTCACATGGGGCCATATGGAAGTTTTCTTCTAGGGGATATTTTAAAATGTGTTAATAAAATCCATTGTAAACCACCAGCTAGTAAAAAAATACTCAAAATAATTTTGATAGTACTTTTCACCTACTTTTTGATACTTTTTTTCCAATGCAAAGTGCTAAAAAGCTATTTTAAATCGAAGATGAACATTTTTCTCCTAGGAGAAAACTCAGGTGAAAAAGTGAATTGTATATGGGCCCTGGTGCCATCACCTGAGTTATCTCCTAGGACATAATTTTCATCTTCTCCTTAAACTACACTTTTAGCATTTTATAATTGAAAAAGTACCCACAAGTTGGTGAGAAAGTACTATCTAATTTATTTTGAGTATTTTCTTGCTTGCTGCAGGCTTAAAAGACATTTTATGACAAGTTGTGAAAATATCATCTTGGAGAAAAGTGCAATTCCCATTTCCTCCTGAGTTTTCTCCTAGGTGATATTTTTAAACTTGCCAATAAAATGCCTTTTAAACAACCAGCAAGCAAAAAAGAATACTTTTTTGGTACATTTTCAATTGCAAAGTTAATGTAAATAAAAGATGAAATATTATCACCTAGGAGAAAACACAGGAGAAAAACTAATTGCATATGGGCCATAGTGCCAATTCACTTTTTCTCCTAAGTTTTATCCTGGAAGATCATTTTTTATCTTCTCTTTAAAATAACTATTCAGTACTTTGAATAGAAAACAAAGTACTTTCAAATTTATTTGGAGCATTTTCTTGCTTGCTAGTGGCTTAAGGCTGGTTTCACACCAGGACGTTGCGTTAGAGGAGACGTTAAGGTCGCATAACGTGCCCCTAACGCAACGCCTGGTGGTGTTGGAGCAGGACGCTACAAAGAGCCACGTTACAAGCAGCTCTTGGTGCGCCTGCTCTGTCGGAGGCGCTGCGGAGACCACGTGAGCGGAGCTCTCCGCATCACGTGGTCCCGCCAGCCAATCAGCTGCCGCTCCAAGAAGAAAACCCTGCAAGTGCAGTGAATATTAAGTAGCCATGTGCCTGGCTACGTAGCGGCCTCTCACCGCCTCCTCTCCGCCCCCAAAATAAAAAAACCCACCCGTACTGAGCATGTGCAAGCAGTCTAACGCGGCTCTGCCGCTTAGAAAGTACTGCAGTACGTTGTCTGGTGGCGCAGCGTTACTATGTAACGCAACGTGGGCACTGTGAACAGCTCATTGATTTTTCATTGCTGTGCGGTGGGGTGCGCTACAGGCTGCTCTAACGTGCGCCTGTAACGTCCCACTGTGAAAGCAGCCTTAAAAGCCAGTTTATTGATAAGATGTCACAATATCACCAGGAGAAAACTTAGACGAAAAGTGAATGAAATAGGCCATGTGCTATTCACTTTTTCTCTTAAGCTATCTCCTTGGAGAAAATCTTTTATTTTCTCTTTCAAATAACTTTTAAGTACTTTGCAATTAAAAAAGTATCAAAAAGTAGGAGAAAAAAGTACTGTCACGGACGGTTGCGGGGCCGCAGGCGCGTCCTGTAACCGCCCGTGAAGAAAAAGCGATCGCACTCGATTCCCTGCATCGATTGCGCTTCAGATCGATAGAATCTGGGTTGATTGTGTAGGAGGTCTGCAGTCTTTTCTCAGCAGAGAGAGAGCACCAGCCCAAATGCTGGATGGCTCTTTTGATATGCTAATGAGCCTGAGCCTAATCTGCCCCGGAGAGTCCCTGGCTTCAAGCTGTGCTGATGGCCCATCCATCAGGTATAAGGTGACAAGCACCATGGCAGAAGCAATCTAGTTGGGGGAAAAACCAGACCCGCTGGCTCCCTCCCAGCAGGGGAGGTGACACCTAGCTGGCTGCCCCAAACTTCAAAGAGCCTTTGCCTGGGAATAACCTGAGTCTCATAGCATATCCATAACTTCCCAGATCTGTCATATTTCTGGGGTTCCTGAGATGGCAGCTTCGCCAAACGTGTGGGAAGTGTAGCATGAGCCCCGGTGCTGGTTCTGAGGAAGTTTCAGAACATTCTGAGGTAAGGACTGCCAGTTAGGCAGTTTGAAAGTGCCCTGATGATACCACAGGGGTCCCACCCCTCATGTCTGGTATCAGGGCGCTGGGTAAATCGAGACAGACCTGAAAATGTTAATAAATCTGCCCTGACCTGTACGGTTCTGTGAGATAGAGCCCATATATGGGTAGATATGATTTCTAGTCCCCAGGACAAGGGGAGGGCTCATCTCATCTTCTAAGGGGGTGTGTGGCTCCCCGCCCTCACTCCCTCCTACTGAATCAGGGGCATAAGAATGGCAGAGGACCCAAACTCAGTGTCCTCCACCCTGAAAACATCTTGAACTCATCGGTGCCAGCTTGAGGATATGCTGGCATCCACCTGGTCTGAACTCTGAACTTTGATTGAAACCCAGAACTCTGTTTTTCCCACAAAAAGGACATCTTTCCAGGAACTAAGTATTTTTCTCCCTTTTATTTTTTATACTGGCTAATACTGTTTTAATAATTGTTGATTTTAATAATTGTCTGTATATATTAATTATTTATATTGCTGTGAATAAAAGACTTCCTCCAAGTCATTCACTGTTCCGCTACCCTGCTTATCAGCACACGCAGAACTGATCCCGGGTCTCTGAAGATACGCTACTGTTTGTTTGTTGTTGGCTAGACAGAATACCGTGTGTTTAACCGTTTTATTCGCAGGACTAGTCAGTCAGTTAGTGGGCTCCACGGTCTCATGGTAACCGCGGTGGTGGCAGTTTACTCTGAACCAGTGAGTGAAGTTGTAATCACCCGTGTCTCACAGGCTCCCTTCTGAGTTGTCTGCGGCTAATTCTTAACGGTTCCTGCGCATTGACTGCGACCAGAGTTCACACGATCTGTGCACTGGCACCGTTTAGAAGGCTAAGTGCGGTCAGCCACTAGGGCTCCTGTGACAAGTACTATCAAAATAATTTTGAGTATTTTCTTGACTGCTTAAAGTTTAAAAGAAAATTTTAGACCAGGAATAAAAATATCACCTCAAAACTCAGGAAAAAAAGTCAATTGGATGTGGGCCAATACTGCCCGGGTCATCTTTGACTGTAGGATCTGACCCTAGATATGTCTATGTAATGAACCATATAAAAGTGAAAATCTTGGGGTCGACCCTTCACAGTTTTTCCCATACATCTTCCAAAATTATGTATTTGGTATTGGTCTGGTGCTTTGTTTTTTCTTGGAATATTTACACAACAAACTATTGTAGACTTTTTTTTACCTGATCAAGCCAAGGGAGTATGGCAAACATATGGTTAATAAAGTTGTCTTGCCATTTACCATTTCACTCTCTGTTATCACCTCTACAGATTGGAGTTAGGTCAGCCTCCATTGCACTTTAGTTTTATTTAAATATCCAATGGGGGCCTTTTGAGAAGATTCTGCAACACAATCTAGTTCTCCTGGTTCCTTGGATTTATAAATTCGGTCCCTACACTTGGGGCTGGACACCACTGTTCCCCACCTTGGAAGATGGTGAAATCAAGTGTTATGATCACTTCTGCAGCATGTACTGCTGGCTGCAGTTGTACTGTAGACAAGCAGTTTTTGATTTCTTTACATGCATTTGCTCGCATAGTTTTGCCTGCGCTCACACTAAGTGTCGGTTCCATCTGCAGTCGCTCTGCAGTTCATGACAGTTTGGGATGCTGTCGTGAAGTCAAACATTGTCTGTTGCAGTGGAGCTGCAATCCCTTTCATGCAGGTTGCATAGTTTTGTCTGCCTTTCTACTGCCAGCTTGTGACTGATTATCCTTCACTTGTGTGGGAATCTGCATGTCTGCTCCCATTGGATGACCTCAGTATAAAGAGCTGCTTCCTGCAGTGCTCCACAGGCTATCATAGTTTCAGTCTCAGCCTGTTACTCTGGCCCCCTGTTCCTAGTTCTTGTCTTGTGTTATCCCGTGTGGACTGCACTGACTCCTGCGCAGGAGTCAGTGAGTCCTTCTAGTCCTGTTCTGGTTTATCAGTTTTTGTTACTTTGCTGGTCTTGCATCATATATTGGTTCATCGCCAATATATACGCATACTAGCGCGTTTGTTATTTTCCTTGTATTCGTGTTACGTTAATACATCAGTGTCACTGATATATTCGTACTCGAACTGTTTATATCCTGTGTTCAGTCAGTCAGTTTCAGCACGTTTCAGTAGATTGCGCTTATCGTGATCACCCGTGCTTAGCTAGTTCAGTCCTGTTTCTGCGAGGTAGGCCATCGCTGCGTTCACGATTGGCTACCTCGTTTCAGTCTGTCCTGTTTATATGTACATACTCGAACTGCTTATATCCTGTGTTCAGTCAGTCAGTTTCAGCACGCTTTGGTAGGTTGCGCTTATTGTGATCACCCATGCTTAGTTAGTTCAGTCCTGTTTCTGCGAGGTAGGCCATTGCTGCATTCGCGATTGGCTGCCTCGTTTCAGTCTGTCCTGTTTATGGGTGCTTGCTGTTACTGAGTCAGTTACTAGTTTAGCTATCGTTCATTCTGTCTACCTGTACTGATCTTTCTGAGTGCTGGTTAATGCGATCAGCGCTACCTTGCACTGAGCCACCATTGTTAGGCATTGTTTGTGGTGCCTCGAATCTACGCCTGCTCTGTGCGTCACATCTCCTATTAGAGTCAGTCCTCTCCTCCACTAGTGCGTTCGCACTATAACTGGGGATATCCTGGTTCCTTGTGCTTGCGTGTGTCTCCTTCACGTCAGGTTATGCATTACGTGCTGACTGTGGAGAATATACCACCGAGCGTGACATCAAGAGAGCAGAGCAACCAAGTTTACCAGGCCACCAATCATAAGGTGGAAGTCCTAAGTTATTTACCCCTGAAGTCAGCTATGGGTTTGGCTAAAAGGATGACCATCAAAAATGTGAGTACTCTACAATCAGTCTTGCACCCCTCCTTCTCCACCCACTATTTGTGTTGATGCACTGGGTTTGGCTCCTTTGGTGTCCTGCTTTACTATCTATGAGGAGACAACAGGATCCAGTGGCATAGCAAAAGGGGTGCAGAGGTAGCGACCGCATCGGGGTCCCTGAGCTAGAGGGGCCCCATGGGGCCCTTCCTCGACCACAGTATTAGCTCTGTATTGGTCCTGTGCTTGTAATAAATCACTTCTATAGATGCTTTGAATGGTAGTAATCCTTAACACACTGGTTCCCCATCCCCTTCTTGCACCTCTGACACTGTGGTTGTCCTTGATTGGTTTTGGTGTGCCGTATCAATTGTTATGTATAGCATGCTTGGGGGCCCCCAATGCAAAACTTGCACTGAGGCCCACAGCTTTTTAGCTACGCCACTGAGATCACACACCTAACATAATAGCTAGGTGCTGGAGCTAATGTGTATCATTCTAAAAGGTAACAACGAGACTCCGCACACTAGACTCAGGATCAGTAAGTTTATTGTCCTAATGTACACATGCAACTTTTGTCAACCAACAATCGTTTTGTCAAGGTATAAAGACCGATGATTGTTTCAGTATTACTTTTCAATTTCTACTTTTCTACTGCAACATTATTGTTGTACCTTTCATTTCAGGTGCTTATTGACAATTTGGGCAACTAAAAAATCTTTTTTTTTTTGTTTGAGCATGATGTAACTTTAATCTACTGGTATCTCTTCATCAGTAGAAGCAGTTGTACCAAATGGTGTTCATTTCTTCTAAAATATTTTTCCTCCAGGAGTTACAATATTGTATGACAATGGCTTTGGCGTGGGGCGTATTCTATAATAGGGAAGGCATGGATCAGCACACCCCGTGGGTAATGTCTTTTTGAAAGCAAGTTACACAGCCTGAATTATTTTCTCAGCTTGTCCACTGGATTGAGGGCATCCAGGAATAGAGTGAACTAGTTGAGTTCTCCGCTGGGAGACTAAAGGACGCAAGTCTTTATTGGCTTAAAAATGTATTGTGCTATGCAAGCAAAGACCTGACTTTGGCAAGGATGACGTGACATATTTTTCATCTAAAAGTTTAATGAACTGCTGGAGATTAAGAAATACAACCCACAATAAGTAAAACATGTGAGTTCTCTCTTATGTAACAATAAACTCTGTGACTGGTTGGCTCAGTGGATTCCTGATGTCCATAATGTGTTCAAAATTTCTATAGATTTCAAACTATTTTCTTGGCTTTGTTTGGAAATTTTGAAGGCTTGATACCAAACTTAAAGTGAACCTCCAGACTAAAAATCGACTCAGCAGCACTGAAAAGGCCTGGTGTTTCTTTAACACTTTCACAGCATCAGAACTTTGTTTCTCTTATACAAGTCTCATTTTTAGCTGCACAGAAGAAAACTGCCCGGGCATTTTTCCCCTGATGCTGTGCAAAGCATGATGGGATTTCTGATGTTGTTGTTCTCGTTCTGCTGTTTTGGTGCAAATTTTTTTTTTTTACATTTTGAATTTGACATTTGAAGCGTAGCGTGTGCAGCTGGGAGGGGTAATCAGGACACAGGACGGTTGGAACTGTGTCTCATGCTCCCTGTCACCTCCTTTCAACCAAAAAGATGGCTGCCCTCATGACAAAGATGGCAGCCCCCATGAATCACAAACATTTGCCTGTTCTTTTAAAACAGGGTGGGTAAGAGATTATATTACCTATCTATTCTAATTAACATAACTAATGTAACTTAATGACAGTATGTTTGCTTAGGCTGAAGTTCCCCTTTAACAGAATGAACCTCTACTTCTATCTCTGACGTACTATGTTTTACATAGTGTTTTAGTAAGAGGGCTTTTTAGTCCTTTTTAGCCCCATACACACTCCTAGGAGTTCTGGTTCACCATGAACGTAATACTGTACAACTAATAGTGTAAAAGGGTGTGGCACATACATAAAATGACTTGTAAAACAGCGTACTTTGGTATATGGGCTCTCCCCCATTCAGGGGGCCTAGGCTGGCTGTTACCAGTGTGTGTGTCTTCCCAGTAAGCGGTTGCCCGCACACACAGCCTCCAACTCAGATCACTTCATGTGCATCGCCACATCCGGGGTCCACCCAACTAGTTTCATCATAAATGACTCATCAGGGGCTACAGACAATGGATGTGGCGCCCACATATATACATATGGTTGCCATTCCCTTCCTGTGCACTATCCTGCCCACCCTCCCTTGCATGCCCACTGTGCTCCGGTATATCATAGCCAACACTAAAATTACACAATATATTACACTTTCTAGGGTCCACCCTTTTCTCCACTTAGTATCACACCAAAATAATGTTTCCAAACCGCCTATAACCATCGCTCCCCTTCCGGTTCATGCAGAAGTGAATACTTCCGCCCATATTCCATACACCATCAGTGACTCGCTTCCGCCCTTAGCCTGTGCATAATCATAGTCTCTACTACCTATGCCCAATGCTGCATTTCCTTGTGTTACCCTCCCACCAATGACTCACCACATCTCTGCCTCCCTTACCATGTGCCTGCGGCTAGTGGTCCCTGACCGCCCGGTGCCACCCCCATCCCCTAAACGTGACCCTTGTCCCCTTGTTGCTTAACATCTCTCCACCCACTCTACCCTGTTGTGTTGTTTTCATTGTGACACACCTAGAGAAGGTATTGAGAGTCAAAAAAGGAAGAGAAAGCACTTTCTGTGAACTTGAGTGGCACCTGTACTGAATAGAATATCTCATGAACTGTGCATAATAGCAGGAGGCAAAACAGTGCACATGAATTTTATGTGTAGCAAGCTAGAGTAAATTAGATATAGTGTGTGTGTTTTTTTTCCCCTTAAGAACAAGCGACACCCATGCTAACCTAGTAATAAAAAACACATATATAAGTAGTTAAATACTACTTCTACTTACATAACAGATGTATTGTGCTATCCACGTAATTATTCCTGTGAATATTATAAAGGAAAAGCAGAAAATCCTATTGCAGGCAGTGGCCATTTTGCCAAGCTAATGCTGACATCACACCTCCCTGACTCTTGTTTTACCCCCTCCCTTCTCTTGCTCATTGTGTATTCATTAGCTGCCCTCCTCCCAGACTCTTTTTTTTTATTTACACATCCAATCACTGAGTCACCTCAGCCTTGCTTGTAAACACAAGTGATCAGCTAGGCAGGGAAATAAATGGAAGAGGAGGAATATATTGTAGATAAAAAGAACTCCCAGCATTCAACTTTTTGGCACTGTTTGGCATTAGGGCCAGTGCTCCTAAAGTATGTGATAACTCCAAACCATAACAGCAGAAAAAGTTTTAAATGCAGGATTAGCATCTTTATCACTTAATACACTCAGACCAGTTGCTGTTAAAAATTAGATTTTTATGGTGACAATACAGCTTTACAGAAGTTATATTACACAAAAATATTCAGAGCATGAGGTCCCTCCCCTCCCCCCATGTTAACAGCATTTCTCTGGCCTCCCGTTGGTGACTCTCACGGTCTAGGGGGCCTAACTTGGAAAAGTCATGAAACAAGTTTGGCCAGCCTAATCTTCACACCAATAACAAGTGTAGCCCCAATAATCTGAACGACTTTGTTGGAAGTCCTCTGGCTTAAAGGCATGCCCATGAGAGGTGTAGTTGGGGCTCCCTCAGAGCTCTGGCTCCCCCTGCAGTTGCAGGGCCTGCTCCCCCTGTAGTTACACCCCTGCCCCAGATCAGATCACATGTCATGTCATGTCAGATGGGGTTTTCTGGATAAAGACTCATTGCAACAATACTTCAAAATGAGTTCCTTTGGCAAGGCTGCTTAGAAGTACAGAGATACTTACATGGCTGCAGACTGAAATGAAAGGTTAATTTTGAATAACCCTAAATTGCAAAAAGATTTTGTGCAGTACATATCTATATTTATGACAGTTTTATATCAAAAATGGAATCCCCCTTAAAGAGAAAGCGTGACCAAGAATTGAACTTCATTCCAATCAGTAGCTGATACCCCCTTTCCCATGAGAAATCTTTTCCTTTTCACAAATGGATCATCAGAGGGCTCCGTATGGCTGATATTCTGGTGACACCCCTCCCACAAGAAACTGTGAGGACCATGGTCCTGGCAGTTTCCTGTCTGTGAACCTCATTGCATTGTGGGAAATTGCGGTTTACAGCTGTTTCTAACTGATAAAAAAGCAAGCAGCATCTCCTTCCACTGACATCACCTGCCAGCAGTAAAATGTCACCATGTGATCAATGTGAGAATGTAAATCAGGGAGAGGAAAGCTTTTACAATGGGCAAACACTGACTAAATCATTAAATCATTTATATGTAATTATTGTAAAAATAAAGAACTTTTTTTATTACATTATTTTCACTGGAGTTCCTCTTTAAGGTACACTCCCAAAATATTAGCAGCCAGACCTGTTCTTGCCCTCCCTGAAAATCTAGACACATGGTACCCGGATATTGTCATCATATCATGCTTTCATCTCACCCTCCCTCTTCCGACACCAGACTCGTATCCGCTGTGAAAAAAAAAAAGTGTGCGCTGACCAGATTATAGGCCCAATCTGTAGCTAAACCTACTGTAAGCTTCCCAACAGAGAATAATAATAAAAAAAAAAGAAGAAAAAAAATCATTCTCTATCTAGGAATAATACAAGTGATTTTTCTGCTCTCCCACATTATTCATGTGTTGGCAGATTATCCTAGGGCACAAGCATCAATTTTACACATCCCAAAGAGGGTGTTACCGTAAAGGTTTCTAAGACACTTCAAATAAAGCTTAAGAGAGCAGAGGTAAAAGAAAGAGAAAGCATTTTCATGCGTTTTGCTTTGTTTTCTGCCTTTCAACCAGTAGGAGGTCTCTCGAATCAATTAGAACGACGGATCAAGCCGTAAACCAACAAAGAAGGAAATGAAAGCGCGCGGTGCTGAGGGATAGTTGGGAGACGAGACATTTACATTTAAGAAGCGCTCAAGGTTCCGCTGGCTTCCTTACACCTACGATTGACTCCATGTGAATTTTTATGTTCTTCAGATGGCGACTACGGCAGGCCTCTCCTTGCTTGCTCTCCTCCTTGGCCTATGCCTTGCACTAGCGTGCTGACATAACGAGCCATCAATCATCCCCCCTCTCATTTTTACTGTACATTTTAAGGGACCATCTGGTGGCGAAGACCTTAATCAAATCAATTTAAATATGCTACCGGGGTTCCTACTTCATGGTTCCCATGACGTTCGGGATCTAAAGTCTGTTATTATTTCACATTTGGAATAATATTGGAGTTGAACTATAGACAACCGGCACTTCACGCTGTTCTCGATTTTTTTTTTCTTGCGATTGGAGCGCAAGCATTAAGCGGCAGTAATAGTATTTTCATTGTAATTAAGTGTTAATTACTTCCATATGTTAATCGAGTTTCAGAGAGGAAGGGTTTGTTGCTATTGTTACGGAGCCTAAAATAATTTCCATGTGATAATTTTGCGAGATATCAAAAACGGAATAATTACAGTAGGCACTAATTAAGGAAGTGGAGACTGAGCTAGGAGTTAAGACTGCATTAATTTTAATGTTTTTACAGTTCTTTAATTGGGGCTAGAGCTGTAAATTGAGCCTGGATGCACTTTTATTCCGCAAGCATCTCGGCGTGTTGGCAAACTGCTTCGCTATACGCGGCAACCCAAGGTCAGTACAAGTTTGCAAAATCCCTGCGCTCTTCCTCGGAGATGTAATGGTGCTGGAACAAGCATCTATCACTCTGACAAGCACTGAACTTACCGAGAGCACATGCTCTCCCTCTTTAAATTATTAATTGCATTAAATACATTTTCATATTGTGGACTGTTGGCTACAAACTGTTCTCCAGTAGAGGAACCTGGTCCCCCCACAGTAGGATACAATTTGCCTTCTGTTATTGCAAAGCGCGAGTGCAAAAGATTCAAGGCCCTGTGCTTTGTGGGGGCAGGAGATGAAATATGCTATCAATCCAAGACTTACAACGGGAGAAAAAAAATAGGACTCCACCGAACTGTGGCTGGAGTGCCCAGGGTATTTATTATGAATATTCTCAGCGAGTCTCATCTGTATCATCGCTATCAATTGGGCATCATTACGGTGATCATCTTTACCAGTGGGATGATCTGGCAGGCTAGTGGAAAGAAAAGGAACTATTGAAAATAAAGGTTTCTTTTAACTTTGTAAGATTGTGAGTTAAAGGATGATTTCTGTTTCAGAGGATGCTTAATAAACATAAACATTGAATTGCATCCTTTCATAAAGCTCTCCAAGAAATGCAAGTGGCAGTACATAATAGACTCCTTAAAGTGGATCCGAGATAAACTTTTACTCAGTGTATAATTGTGTTTCTTTCATATAGTTTATAGGGCATTCCTCAAGCCAAATACTTGTTTTTGGTTTTGTTTTAATACTCTAATTCCCTATAAACTAAACAAGCGTCACCCACAGCTTTTCAGAGAGCCTTGGCACTGTAGCAAGGGCTTATGGGAGATAAGTCTGGGCAGGAGGAGGTTACTAGCCAGAGATTTCAGAGATGAGGGGAGGAGGGAGGAAGAGAGGGGACTGAATTTGTCACAGGCTGAGGACTGGAGATGCTATCAGCTTGCCTGTGTGCAATGTGACAAACAGAACATGGCCGCTCTCATTGTATCACAAGAATAAATAATCATATACTATTGAAGCTGTTTGCAGCTAGATTTGCTGTGTAAACTTTCTAAACTTTAGATAAGATATATAGACAAGTTACTTGTTGTAGTTAGTTTTTCATCTCGGATCCGCTTTAAAGCAGTGGTGTGAATGGTCATCCCGAGCTGCTTATTTACTCTTTTGTACTGGTCCAAGCCCTATCCCATACAGCCATATCAATCCCTGCCATGTACTGAGGAAGACCAAAAGTCTGAAACAGGCTGTCTTCATGTGGGGTTGATGTGGCTGTGTAAAATGTAAAGCTATAGGATTGGTAGACACCAGGAGTTCTGGATATAAGCCTGGCTACAGGGGCATAAAGAGATCATTTGTATATTCAGTAGTGGTGCATTGTGGGTAACCACAGATCTTCACTCAAAGCGGATCCGAGATGAAAAACTAACTATAACAAGTAACTTGTCTATATATCTTATCTACATTTTAGATAGTTTACACAGCATATCTAGCTGCAAACAGCTTCAACAGTTTATGAATATTTATGCCTGTGATACAATGAGGGCAGCCATGTTCTGTTTGTCACATAGTCACAGGCCTGAGGGCTGGAGATGCTATCAGCTTGCCTGTGTGTAAACTCAGTCCCCTCTCCTCCTCCCTTCTCCTCCTCCCTTCTCCCCTCTACCTCTGAAATCAATGGCTAATAACCTCCTTCTCCTCCTGCCCAGACTGAGCTCCCATAAGCCCTTGCTGCAGTGCCAAGGCACAAAAGGAGCTGTGGGCGAGGCTTGTTTAGTTTATAGGGAATTAGAGTATTAAAACAGAACAAAAAGTATTTGGCTTGAGGAATGCCCTATAAACTATATGAAAGGAACACAATTATGCAAGGAGTAAAAGTTTATCTCGGATCCACTTTAAAGCTGAATTATTGCAAGTTTCCTTCTGTTTTAAAAAGGCAAATCACATCCAAGCATTGCTTTTCAATAGTACCGCTTTTCGGTCTCTTTTAGCCCCCTATACTTTCCTAGTGGTTTAAGTCACCCCGAGCTGCTTGGTTACTCTGTTAAAGCAGTGGTGTAACTTCAATTCATGGGGCCCCCAGCGAAACTTTGAAGGAACCCCCCCAATGTTCACACCCCTTCCCTTGCCTACCCTTGGAGCCCTTAACGACCTTGAGGCACATCTAACAAGGGTTACAACAAGTTTAGCCCCCAAAACACCTTGGGCTTTGGCAGAAAAAGCAGATACCAAATGGGTCCACGCTAGTGTGCATGCCCGAGCCCCCTGCCCGCTAGCACAGACCTAATCGGGCTTAGCTTTGTCCGCTGAAGCTGCAGCGGGTCCCTGCTACTGCGCAGGCCCAGTGCGGCCAACCTTCTGGCTTCTAAAAGCTGAAACTACCTGACGTAGGAGGACAAGGGAAGCTTCTGGAGGATCCAGAGACTTCCCTCTTCCGAGTTAACTTTTGAGTTTGTGCTTCGCATACCTCACAGGTTGGCTCCAAAGTTCATTAGTGAATTAGTAATTTGGCAAATCAAATTTTTTGTTTTTCTGCCCACTTTTAAAGGATACCCGAGGTGACATGTGACATGATGAGAAAGACATGGGTATGTCCAGTGCCTAACACACACATAACTATGCTGTGTTCCTTTTTTTCTTTCTCTGCCTGTTAGAGTTAAATATCAGGTATGTAAGTAGCTGACTCAGTCCCGACTCAGACAGGAAGTGACTACAGTGTGACCCTCCCTCATAAGAAATGCCAAGTATAAAACACTTTCCTGGCAGAAAATGGCTTCTGAGAGCAGGAAAGAGATAAAAAGGGTCAATAGTTCATCGATTTTAGTTCTGGCATACTTCAATGAATGTGTCATTGAGCAAAAACAATAAAACAGTTAAAACTTAAAAAGTAAATTTAAACTAAAAGTGTGGAATATCTTAAAAAGTCATTTTTAGGAGTAGGAAGATGGATACAATCATTTATTTCATTCGTTTATTTTTGCCCCGGGTGTACTTTAAGTTGCATGCTATTTGCAATCAATTTTGTGCAAGTAGAAATGATTATCATCTCTGATCCTTATCTAAGAGCCGCACTTTCTCTATTCCACAGACCGCTAGCTACTGAGCCCCCCCTCACCTTTGCAGTCTGCCCATGGCTGGCTCTAAAGCTAAGTACCCACGGGGGTACAATTGTAGCTGTCGCCGCACACGGGAGCGTGTGCGCGACAGTTCGGCGGCAGTTCGGCGACAGCTCGTCGCCAAATCCCTCTGCATCCACACGGCAGCAGAGGGATTAGCGATGCGGCGGAAGCTGTCGCCGAGTTTCCTCCCCCCCGCCGGAAGCTCCGTGTGGTGTGTGTGGGTAGCTGTCGCTAGCCCGCATACACATGCGGGGCTAGCGACAGTTCCGGCGAGGTTGCGGCGACGACTGTGGCCGGCGATTGAACAGGTCAATCGCCTGGCGACAGCTCCGACGGGCGACGGTTCGGGGCGCGCGCATCATACACACGGGGGAACTGTCGCCGCAACACGCGCGTGCCACGCGGTTGCGGCGACGGCCGTCCCCCGTGAGTATGGGCCTTAAAGTGTTTTGCTGCCTGAAGCAAGGTCAAACACCCATCCTCCCTTCCCCTCTAAGAAGTGCGGCTTGTTTCTGTTGCGCAGCCCCTAACCCCTTCCCGCAAGTAAGAAGCGTGGCTAGATTCTGTAAAGTCCGCCCCCTGAGTGACTTGAGAAAAAGCTATTGCAACAGCAGGCTGTCGCCGCCAAAGCCTCATTTTTTTGACTATTATGTGATTTTAATGGCTTTTCAATAAAAAACATTTGAATGTAAGAAATACAGTATATCAATATAAATTATAGAAACAATATGATTGTATTAAACAAATTTTTCAGTAGAAAAATACATATGTTTGTACAGATACATTAGTCCTGACTCCTGAAAGAGGGGCACAGGGATTTGATTCCCAAAGAGGGACTAACTGTCACGCTAAAAAAAGAACAGTTAGGCTGCTTTCACAGTGGGACGTTACAGGTAGGGTTGCCACCCGGCCGGAATCTGGCCGGCCCAGCCGTTAAAAACACTTAAAAGCCGGCGCCGGAATAAAAGTTTCACCGGCACGTCATCTGCCGGAAAAATCAGCCCTAGCATGCTCCCAGCTCTGCAACCTGAACCTAGAGACAGCTCTCCCTCCCCTGTTCTTGGATTGGCTGGCTATGCACTGCCAGCCAATCACAATGAGGATTCTGGGGAAGAAGGAGGAGCCCAGCCGAGAGGGAGTCGAGCTCACTGGTCTCTTCCCTGAACAGCGTGAGTCCAGGGCAGGCTCGTTCCGTGCTGAGCCAGCGGGGCTTCAGGAGTTTTCCCGATAAGGTCACCTGTCATGTGACGTTGTGGCTCCCTCTCCATCCTCTCTGCACTTCTCCTGCAGCGGCATGGGGGCCCTTCATTCAGCTGCACAATCTGAATGGCTCTGACACGCACCTCAGGCAGGCACAGTACAGGCTCCTCCCCCGGCTTTCCAGCTGCAGAGCGGCAAGTTTAGATGTGTGACAGTCAGACTCTCTCATCCAGGGAACTGATCTACACAGCAGGGTCAGGGTGAGACTGTGACATAGTACTGCAGACAGGGAGAGGTTACAGCTGAGCAGAGGCAGCGCTGTGTGAAAGCCTGACAATTAACAGTTTATTAGCCTGACTTTGATCTGTTATCTCTGCCTTGTGCCCCTGACCCCCTCCCCCTCTCTCTTTTCTCATGTCTTACTCGCAGCAGTATGTTTTTATGAAAGCTTATTGTCTCTGTATGTTCCACCAGCCTAATGGTAAAGGTAAAGACTGTAGTCCTGGTGAAAAATCACCCTGCAGTTATTCATCTCCCCCAACCTCTCTCTCTCTCTCTCTCTTGTGCCTCTACTCTCTTATCTTACCCTCTTTCTAATGTCCCCCTTTTCTCTATCTCTCTCCCCATTCTCATGTCTCTCGCCCTCTCTCTTCCACACAGTCCTTATATTATTATTATTATTATTAATGTGCCCATACATGGGCAGATAGACCAAGAGACAGATCTCTCTCTGAGAGAGAGATCTGTCGGCTGCCCTTACACCACAGGCCGATTCTAGATCGATTTCAGTATGAAATCTCTCAGGAATCAGCCTTGCGGCGCCGCCTCGCTGATGTCCCCCCCCCCCTCCCAATATAAAATGTGCCCCATGCAGTATACTTTACCTGTCGGTGTCCACTGCTGCCTCCGGGCTCCATCCTCGTACACGCCTCATGTGATTGCCGGCATATATACGTGGGCATGTGTGTGACATCACGTATGCACCCACGTATACGCCAGCAACCACGTCGGTCGCATGTATGAGGATGGAGCCCGGAGGCAGCGGTGGACACCAACAGGTAAAGTATACTGCATGGGGCACATTTTATATTGGGGGACAGCTCCGGGGGTTTCTGCCCTTATCCTGATATTGAACGCCATTACCACTGTGCATCTGATCGAGCCTGCCAGCCCTACATCTCTCAGCATTTGTGATTGATACATGCGACCAATTTCAGCCCAAAATTGATCACATCATCGATCGGGCTTGCTCTTAGCAGCACCGATTTTCATATGTTATTATATAATTAACAATTATAATTAAATCAGATGTTCGATCGGCCTTATGTATAGCCACCTTTACCGTCTTTCACCCCACCCTCTACTCTGTCCACTCTGCAATGTTTCTTTATCTATCTACCATCCTCCTTATTCTCATTCTCCCTCTATGCCCCTTTGAGAAAAAACAAATTAACAACAGCTCACTCTAAATGACTAAATATTATCGTTTAATTATTATCGTTTATTTAAATTGTATAGCACTGACATATTTTAAACACTTTACGAATCAAGCCGTAATGTCACTGACTGTCCTCAGAGGAGCTCACACTCTAATCCTACCATAGTCCTAGTCTAATGTCCTACCATATTATTATTATTATGTATTTATATAGCACTGACATCTTATGCAGCGCATTACTGAGTACCATAGTCATGTCGCTGACTGTCCTCAGAGAAGCTCACAACCTAATCCCTACCATAGTCATATTCCAAGGCCATACCATATATTATTATTATGTATTTATATAGCACTGACATCTTATGCAGCGCATTACTGAGTACAACAGTCATGTCACTGACTGTCCTCAGAGGAGCTCACAATCTAATTCTACCATAGTCACAGTCTAGTGTCCTACCATATTATTATTATTATTATTATAATGTATTTATATAGCACTGACATCTTCTGCAGCACTTTACAGAGTACATAGTCATGTCACTGACTGTCCTCAGAGGAGCTCACAATCTAATCCCACCATAGTTATGACCCACCGGGGGTCAAACTGGTAGCTTCTGCAACATATTACAGTGTTCTGATGCTTAAAAAGACTCAGAGAGGAAGGAAAATACAGCTCTGATACTTACCCTGGGCTTCCTCCCGCCCCATAAACACGTCTAAGTCCCACCCCATCATCCCGCGGTCTGCCATTCAGCCACGATGAGCCCTGGTAACAGGCACAGTGACGTCAGTCCGGGTCTACTGTTCATGCGCGGGAGGTCTGTGCGTGCGCAGTAGACCCTGACTGGCATCGACTGAGGCTGGTAACTGAGTTCACCGCAGCTGAACAGCAGACCACAGGAGGACGGGGTGGGACTTAGACGTGTTTACGGAGCTGGAGGCCGAATTATTGTGTTTTTTAAGCAAAGGAGTTCTGTTAGGGGTTTCTGAGGAGAAAAACAGACACTTACCTTGGGCTTCTATCAGCCCCCTGCAGCGGTAATGTCCCACGCTGTCCTCCTCCCATCTGCCGTTCTCCGCCGCCGGCCCCGGTCTAGCACGGCATGGGATCCAACTGCGCAGTAACCCTCAGATGACGTGAGCGGAGGTGCGGCAACGCGCATTATTCGTCTGTGTGACAGACGAATAATAGCCCGGTGCCGGCTGCGGGGAACGGCGGATGGGAGCAGGACGGCGTGGGACATTACCGCTGCAGGGGGCTGATAGAAGCCCCAGGTAAGTGGCAGTATTTCTCCTCAGAAACCCCCACAGAACCCCTTTAAGCAACTTCGGCTCCGTCTTCTGACGATGCAGACGTTACTCTGATGCATTAGGAGTTAGAGACTTCCCCGAGGCAATTTTTAACCTTACCGGTGTTCTTTAAACTTTAACAGTTTAACATTTGTGTTTATTTTTATAATTTTAAATTTTACCTGTGCTATTTTTTAAAAAGGGTCGTAACAAACCCCTCCCACTTTTAGGCCACACCCTCCAGGCCACACCCCATAGCCGGTATTTTCTCCGTCAAAAGGTGGCAACCCTAGTTACAGGCGCACGTTTTGTTTACAATGCAGCCCAACTCTTAGCAATGATAAATGAATGGGCTGTTCACAGTGCCCACGTTGCGTTTGAGTATAACACAGCACGTTAAATTAAAGTGCAGCGTGCTGGGCGTTATACTCGTATGTGGCTGCGTTCGAATGTTTGCACATGCTCATTACTGTTTTATTTTTTTTTTTTTATTTGACGCATGCGCCGTTTTCATTCGATAGTATGCGTCAAAAAGTACGCATCACGTACACATGAAGAGATGCATAACGCGGCTCTATATAACGTCCAACTTCAAAGCTAACATGCGTTGCGTTAGGGGCATGTAACGTTATGCGACCTTAACGTCGCATCTACCGCAACGTCTTAGTGTGAAAGGGCCCTTAGGCCCCGTTCACACTGGGGATCGCAAGATGCTAGCAAAATCACAAGCGTTTTGCAACAGGGGTGTTTTCACTTTATTTGCTTATTTTTTTTACTGTCAATTTCATGATTTTTGACCGATTGCAATTCACGTTTTTGTTTTTTACATTTCGATCGTGATTGCTCTAAAATAGCGAAAAAGTGCTGCATGCACCGCATTTTCGTTTTCTGCAAATCGTTAATCACCGGCAATCGCTGCAGTGAGATCACTGCCATATACTTTTAATTACCCTAGCGCTTTTCTAAACGCTATCGACAGTGATTCCATAATCTGTGGAAAATGCTCACAAATCACCCCAGTGGGAATGGGCCCCTAGGAGCATAAACAGGGAATTACAAGTATGACATTAGGTAAACTACACAAAAAAATGTAATACATCAAAAGCACCTAGTCACCTTTCCCTAGCCTGATCGCCTACAGCATCGTTTTTTTTTGCCAGAGAATGACAGGTACACTTTGATGGTATACAGTGCTTTGTTTGTTTTATATCATTGTGTCACTTGCTTGCGGAGGGTTTGTTTAACACTTTTACATTGATCTAAACCGAACATAAACATGCCTGGCTGTAAATTCATGTTTGTTTCGCTGCGTTTGATGTTGATCAAAGGGACAAGCGGAGCCTTTCGCAGACTTTTTTTTGTTTGATCCTGAACCATACACAACGCCCCTCCTTCCATATTTCTGAATATTGATTGCTAGAATTAGTTTCACACCTACAACCCACCATGAAGAAAGAAACAAATAGCTTGGAAAGGCTGTCATAGTCACAGTCAAGTGTTCTGCCACCAAAGTAGTAGACAAAGCTGAACCTAGAATACTATTTGGGCACATTCATGGCACAACTGCAAGCCTGTCGTGGACTTAAAGAGGAACTCCAGTGAAAATAATGTAATAAAAGTGCTTCCTTTTTACAATAATTATGTATAAATGATTTAGTCAGTGTTTGCCCATTGTAAAATCTTTTAAATCCCTGACATTTATCACATGGTGACATTTTTACTGCTGGCAGGTTATGTCACTGCAAGTAGCTGCTGCTTGCTTTTTTTGGCAGTTGGAAACAGCTGTAAACTGCTATTTCCCGCAATGCAACAAGGTTCACAGACAGGAAGCTGCCGAGGGCCATGGTCCTCAGAGTTTCTTGTGGGAGGGGTTTCACCACAATATCAGTCATACAGCGCCCCCTGATGATCCGTTTGAGAAAAGGAATAGATTTCTCATGTAAAAGGGGGTACCGGCTACTGATTGGGATGAAGTTCAATTCTTGGTCACGATTTCTCTTTAACCACTTGATGACCACAGTGTTAACCCCCCCCCCCCCCCCCCCCCCCAATGACAAGCCTGTTTTAGCTCATCTGGGCTGTGCAGTTTTTTCTCTCCTGCACAGCCCAGCTATGGAGCCCAGCGATCGGACTCACCTCCTTTTTTTTTTTTTTTTTTTTTTGCCGCGGAGGGGTCCGATCGATGTGGCCGTTGTTTGTTTTTTTCTTTTCCTCAGCCTGTTTAGGGTGCTTATCCCTCCCTCCCTCCCCTCCGTCATCTGAATTAGAACAGGACATCCTGTTCCGTCTCTCACAGGCATCAGCCTATGAGAGGACGGCGATCCCCGGCCAATCAGAGGCCGGGGATCGCTGATCTTGTACAGCGCTGCCGGAGACTGCAGCGCTGTACAGTTGTAAACAAAGGGGATTTCTTTCCCCTTTTGTTTACAAACAGCCTGCTAGCCGCGATCGGCGGCTAGCAGGCTAATCACGGAGATCCGCTCCGTGAACTGGCAGGGAACGATCGCGCATGCGCACGGCCATTCCCTGCCTAACTGCAGCTCCAGGACTTGACACCAATTGGCGTTAGGCGGTCCTGGAACTGTCGCCGCGGTCACGCCCATTGGCGTGAGGCGGTCTAAAAGTAGTTAAAGCGGACCTAATAATTCTGTGCTTGGCTTACAAATTAGTGCACAGGACCTGCCTGACCTACATCTCTGATCTTGTCCACAGGCACATACCGGCCCGCCCCCTCCGATCTTCCAACGACCTGCACCTGTTCGCACTGGGCATATCTCACTCCCATACACAAATGCAGGACTTCACTAGGGTTGCCCTCACTCTCTGGAACTGGCTCCCACCAGCCATCAGACTCGCCCCCACCTTTAATACCTTCAAACAAGCTCTCAAGACTCACCTTTTCATGCTTGCATACCCCCTACACCAGCACCATAATACATTCTGTTAGACGCCCTCTCAACAGACGCACTTTGTCTCTACCCCCTCCCTTTAGATTTTGAGCCTCTGGATGGGCCCTCTCCCTTAGTGTTTCCAGCTTGATTATGATTATGCAATCTCACTGCCTGACACGCTTCTTGCAGGCTAAAACAGACCTTGAACGACTGTTATCAAAGACATTTGCATGATCTTGCTTTGTTGTGAGTTCCTGGTATATCCTGCCTTGTATGTTAACCCATGTATTTATTGTGGAGCACTGCGTAATATGTTCGTGTTTTATAAATGCAATAAATATTAATAATAATACTAATGACCGAAACTCTTGCACAGGACACAAGGAGAACAGAGAAAAATGCACCCTGTGTGTTTTTAGTGAGAAGAGCCTGTCTAATTCCCCCTCATCTGTAAGTAATGACAAGTGTAATTTTATATCTCAGTGGTGTCAGCACAGAAATTCAACAGTCCTCAGCAGACACAGCTAATATGTAAAAACAGGATGTAAACCCTTTATCTGCTACTATGAAAGCAGGAAGTAGACACATTTCAGATGTATTGCAGGAGTTATGTCAGCTGTTACAAAGAAATGTTTTTCTGTAAAGGTCATTATGCTGTTGGTTATCTTTTGGAGCACAGAAGAAGTACTGAGTTCAGGTCCGCTTTCAGCTGCCAATCTGCGGGGCAAAAACTGCCATCTGGTTGCTGGCTTGCCTGCCCGCTTGTGCGCCTCTTCCGGTGTCCTGCATCTTTCTCCATGGCCACCAGAGGGCCCCTTTACCCCATAATCCTGGCGAATGTACGTGATGTCAGTACATGCGGGTGTGTCAGGTGGTGTATGCGGCAATGGAGAAAGATGCAGGGCATGAGAGGAAGCCCACATGCAGGCAGGTGAGTCCGCAACACTCACCACGGGCCTGTGGGTACATATTTTACATGGAGGAAGACTGGCCCAGGGGTCCATCGGTCATCAGGAAATTGAACGCCACTACCGCCACCTATCCTAATGAGCCCATTAAAGCGAGATCTTGCCAGCATGCTGAATCAATCAAAATGATGATCAGACAGCCACTTTACGGCATAGATCTCTGCCAGATTTGATCATCATGATCCAAAAGGCCAGATATCAATGCTGCAAATGAAGTAATGTATGAACAACTTTAGGTATTAGTAGGGATGGTTATTACAGATGTCCCGAACTGTTCTGCCAGCGAATAGTTTGCGGGGAACAACGGGTGTTCGCGTTTGCCCCCTCAGGTGAACACATGGCGTGTTCGACCCGCCCCTGAAACATTATAATGGAGCCAAACTTTGACCCTTTACCCCAGAGTCAGCAGACACATGGCAGCCAATCAGCTATCCCTCCTACATGGACCGCTACCCCCACCACCACCTATCAGACAGACAGCACAGCAGCCATTTTACAGTCTGTGTATGGCTCCTGTGGTAGGCAGATCAGGGAGAGTGTGCTGCAGATAGGGAAAGCGTTAGTTAGGCCTGTGTTCTGTGACCCCAGTGGAATTTCTTTCTGCTACAGTAACAATTCACCATCTACATAAACCCAGAGCCTTTCTAAAGGCTGTGTTTTGATCTTGTGATATTGGTGTTCAGTGTGTCCACACAGTGCACTTTAGCTGTTGCAGATAGGTGCAGTCAGTGCTTAGTGCTACAGTAATTCACCCTTCTGAGGGCTGTTTTTTTTTTTTTTTTTTTTTTTTTTTTGCTATTGTAATATTGAAATCTTTCCAGTGCACACATTAGCTGTTGGAGACAGGTCTGCTGGTCCTAGTAGTGCACTGTCTATAACACAATAACCCTTCAGTCTAGCATCTAGCATCTAGTTCAGCATCTGGTATCCACTACTCCCCCCTGTATAAGACCTCAGTGTAGGATCAGTGTTTTTTTGGTCACTGAACTGTCATTGAACTACCTCAGCCCGACCGCAGGGGCTGGAAAACCGTGATCGCCCTGCACTCCTGTAAACGTGCGCACAAGCATGGCGGCCACTACACACCACTACACAAAGACTTCCGCCGATTAGTCTAACTAACATTTATATCCTGGAGGTGTCAACTAGTAAAAATAATGATTTACGTACTTGACGTCATCACTAAAGCTCTTTGTGATTGTTTGCGGTGCATTAAATGCATTGTTTTGCCTGTCAGTGTGAACCAGGCATAAACCTCACACTACCTTATTGGCGTGTATGTACCCCGGACGTTTTAAAGCACTTAATTCCACAAATTTAGGAATGTATTCTGATTTCACCCCGTTAGAGATTAAAACACGATTCTGCATCAACTGCATAATTTTTGGTGGGACTTTTGCCATGGATCCCCCTCCAGCATGCCACAGTCCAGGTGTTAGGCCCCTTGAAACAACTTTTACATCACTTTTGTGGCCAGCAACAGTCCCTATAGGTTTTTAAATTCGCCTGCCCATTGAAGTCTATGACTGTTCGTCGGAGTCGCCTGTTCGCAAACTTTTGCGTACATTTGCATTTGATGGTTCGCAAACCGAAAATGTCATGTTCGTTACATCACTTCTGGTTAGCATTACTTGTTGACTGAACTTACTAGTGTGAATAAATTAGAATATCATTGAAAAGTTAATTTTATTTCAGTAATTCAATTCAAAAAGTTTAACTCGTATATACAGTAATATAGATTCAGTACACAGAGTGATATTTCACGCCTTTATTTCTTTTTATTCTGCGGATTATGGCCCACAGGCAATGAAAACCCCAAATTCAGCATCTCAGAAAATGTGAATATTTTGAATATTTTGAAAAAGTTAAGTATTATAGACTGCGGCTGAAGTCAGTGCTTCAAGAGCCACCACACCAAGACGTATCTGAGACAAGGCTTGCAACTATCACATTCCTTCTGTCAAGCCATTCCTAAACCAAAGACAAGGTCAGAACTGTCTTACCTGGTCCAAGGAGAATACGGACTGCACTTCTGCTCAGTGGTCCAAATTTCTCTTTTCAGATGAAAGTAAATGTAGCATTTTATTTGGAAATCAAGGTCCTAGATTCCGGAGGGAAAGTAGACAGGAACACAATCCAAGTTGCATGATCTCCAGTGTGAAGTTTCCCCAGTCATTGATGATATGGGTAGTATTTTTGCTTTGCCTGATGAAGCAGGCTTGAACAATGAAATGCTTCACAACATAGAAAATGATGAAGTGTTGTTTTTTGTTCAATAAATGATTTTACCTCGAACACCACTGATAGCATCAACCTTTTGTTGGAATGTTAAGTCCACCCATTGCCATATATTTACACTGACTTGGATGTTATTTTAATGATTTCCTAAATAAAGAGCTAATTTTTAATTTTCTATGCGGTGCCAGCCTTATTTGCTTGCTGACTAACCGGTCTCGTTGGTACTGAGACCTTGGGCTTTGGAACGCTTTCTCCAAAGGTCCTGTTGCTTGGGTGCTCCTCCAAATTCTGTTGGCTGTCCACCCTCATCTCTAATTTTCCCATCGGTAACTCTGCTTTTCCCTGTTCACTGGATGTTTGTAACTGAAGAAGACTATTGAAAGAAAACAGGGTATCTTAGTTGTCCAGTTCAAGAGCCGAAGGTTCCTTTTTTAGAAAAGAGCAGGTATTTCACCTGCAGAGGGCCATCGACTGTCATCTCAATGAAATGTTCTTCTGCTCTGCTTATTAGGCGCCTGTTTCCTTTTAAGTTTTGCCTGGAGATGACTTAGTAAATCAGGCTCTACTGGTTGTCTTTGTTCTTAAGCCCCATAGAGGGACAAGGTTCATATGATATCTGTCTTTGATTGAAATTTAGACGTCATTCCAGGTAATGGAAGACATTAAGGCCAGTGTCAGAGTTGTCTGACCTTTTCCATTCCACACATGTGCATTTGCAAGAAGCAAGCATGCATGCTCATGAAGAGATGTTTGGTAAGATAATTTGTTGAAAAAATGGCAACAATGTATAAGATATAACCAATGAAATGTTATGTGCCCAATTCACGGCAATTTGCATGCAACTTCAAACTGAGACCTTCAAAAATAATCAGTGCTAAATTTTTGCGATAGATAAAAATAGTGACGACTTGATCGTTTCCACCACATACCCAATGCCATCTTAGGCCTGTGACTAACATTATCACTTTTGGTCAAATCACCCAACGGACGTATCTTCTGTGGCTTCTCACAATAGCTTTTTCTTTCTTCTTTCCACGAACGACGATCAAAAGAAAGATTACGATCTCCACTCTGTCATTTCTCATCCACCCCCCCCCCTTCCCTTTCAGAAATCTCTCAACTTCTTTGCATTAATTAGGATTTTAGGTAAATGACATAAGCACCCTAATTTTTTATTCCTGCCAGACGGACAATTAGGCTGTTGCACGTAACAAATGGCCTCGACGCTCGCTGCCTGTTGAAAATTTTCAAGCTACATTATATCTGACAAGGAAAAAACAAATAATACTTGTTTTGGCCAATTTTTACCATAAGCGGTGTCAGTTTTAGCAGATGCAGCCCCGCACAGCTTTCTCTCTTCTCTCTCTCGTATCCCCCCCCCCCCATTCCTATTGTCATGCCTCATTACAGTATGCTGACTCTCGTGGATTTCTTGTTCCTCTAGGTAAATAGTTATTTACATGAACTGCAGCATTTTTCTTTGGTGACAATCCCTAATTATTCAGGAGAGCGAGGTTGATGCATTAGCTGCTTTCCCATAAAATTTCACCTATGAAGACGTGTTTTTAAAATTAACTATCCTTTCAAAAAGTAATGCTAAATTTTAAAGTGGACAAATTAGGCTGTTCTTAGCCACATATGGTAAATGTTTTAAACATTTCCCCACTGATGCCGACTCCAGAGGGCAATTGTCTATGATGAAGTGGTGGAATCCTGCGCTCATCTGGGGGGCCTTTTTTTAGTTTGCCAGCGTTTGCCAGTGTGTCTCTCTGCTCGGAAGGCATCATGATGAAGGCGGGCGAACAATATATTCTGCTCATTATTTGCGCTCTCTACAGCTCCACTCCCCCATCTCGCACTGGAGATCCTTAATGTGCCAAAGTGAATTGATAGAGTTGAGCAGTTGTATGTCAAACTAATGGAGACCATCTATCAAAAACCAGGAAGGATAGGATTTTTTTTATTTATTTTTTTTGGGGGAAAAAATGTATTCTAATGTAGACTTGGCAGTCTGGACACAGCTGAAGACAGGATTATAAAAAAATAAGTTAATAAAAAGAAATAAAATATACAAAAACAGCTCGCCCGTGACCCTTCAGAAGCTGCGCGAGCATTGTTTAGTTCAATATGTGAAATGACTTGTTTCTGTCTTGGTACTGAACGGCCACCAGCTGAAATCGGGTTCACGGTTACAGTTAGCTGAAGTTATTATTTGAGAACTAGTCGTGACTTGTTATATGAAACGAGTTTATATATTTTTTGTTAAATTTCCATGCGTCTCTTCCTCTTCTGCTTCATAAAGATGCTTAAAGTGAACCTTAAGTGAAATAAAAAACGAGTTCTACTCACTTGGGGCTTTCCTCAGCCCCCTGCAGCTGATCGGTGCCCTCGACGTGTCTCTCCGATCCTCCTGGTCCCGGTGGCGACCACTGATTCTTCGTGTTCCCAGCAACAATAGCTCCCTCTATGTTGCTATAGCAGCTCTCTATGCTGCTATAGCAACATAGAGGGAGCTATTGTTGCTGGGAACGCGAAGAATCACTCGCGTTCCCAGCCTGTCGGATCCTGACGGCGAAACCGGAAGTGGACCAGGAGGATCGGAGAGACATGTCGAGGGCACTGATCAGCTGCAGGGGGCTGAGGAAAGCCCCAGGTGAGTAGAACTCATTTTTTTTTCACTTAAGTGCCTCTTTAAAGTGACCCCGAACAGACCTAAAAATGGAATACTGAACTTACATGGGACTTCCACCAGCCTTCCGTAGCCTGCGAAGTCCTGTGGCATCCTCTGAGTTCCCTCCATTCTCCCACCAGCGGCTCCATTAGCCGTGCGACCCGGCCAGGAGTCGTGTGCAGCTGCGCATGGCCCGTCTGTGCACCAGTCTCGATCATGCGCCTGTTGCCACGAGTGTTCTGTGCATGCGGAAATCTGGGCACCACCATAGGCTGTAATGCTGCTATAGTGGTCAGTAATTTGGGTGCCGTCAAAAGACTGAGCCCAAGTTAGAATAAAATGCTATAGCTGGATGATGAATTATGTCTTTCCCTGGTGTCAATAGCGACCTAGAGGGGGAATGGTAATTAACACCGCTTTTTCAAGAGCTGGGTGAGCTATTTGCTTTACCCTGCACCCAAATTTCCTATCCCACTGCAATTACATATATGCGTTCTCGAGTGCCTCCAAAGAAAGGCGGCTCTGTACTGTGCTTGCTGAGTGCATAATCGTGCATCCGCAGTCTTTGGAAGCACTTGGGGAAATGAGTGCTTCCGAACCCTTTTGAGGATTCCCTGGAGAGTGTGCTGGTTAAGGGCTTTGCCTCTGACACAGGAGACCAGTGATCAAATCTCAACTCTTCCTGTTTGGTAAGCCAGCTCCTATTCAGTAAGGAGGCCTTGAGTAAAACTGCCTTACACTGCTACTGCCTACTGAGCACGTCCTAGTGGCTGCAGCTCTGGTGCCTTGAGTCCGCCAGGAGAAAAGTGAGATAAAAATGTTCTGTTTTCTTGTCTGTATTCGACCAGTTGGTCAAATAACTGCACTGGGGGTGACAGTGCTGGTCCAAAGACATGGAAATAGGCCTGGTAAGGCTCTATAGCAGGGCTTCCCAAACCTGTCCTTCGGTATCCCCAACAGTGCATGTTTTGCGGAAATCCACAGAGGGAATCATCAATCAGCTCTGCTGAGACACTACTTAGATCACCTGTGCATGTTTGTTGTTTCTGTGCAAAACATGCACTCTTGGTGTTACTTTAAGGACAAGGTTCGGAAGCCCTGCTCTATAGAATCCAGAGCCTTTCCTTTTCATAGATTTTTTTTTTTTTTTTTTTTAACCTGGCATCAGAATCACTTTAAGACAAACTGTATGCAGCTTTGAATTTGGCCAATCTAAAATAGCAGTAAAAGTGCAGTAAATGTACTCATGTTCAGAGCCGGATTTACCATAAGGCACTGTAGGCATGTGCCTACATGCGCCTGATGATGGGAAGTGGTTCAACCCCCTCCCCAATCTCCTCCCTCCTTCCTTCCCTATGCAGAGTCCTGATGAGATTGTAAATAAGAGGTTACCCACCCTGCTCTGTGCATTCCACTGACCAGATCTCCCTTCAGTCAGGGGGCACCACTAACTATTAAGGGTACCTCCGGCTACCTAATGCTGAGGGGCACCTGTAGCTACCTATGACAGGTAAGGGAGAAGTGACAGCTGGGCCAGCCGGCGCAGTTGCAGTGCGGTTTGGTGGGGGTTTGTGGGTTCATGGAGGGCAAAGTATAAGGTGCCAGGACATCTATGCCTATAGGCTCCTGTGATGTAAATCACACGTCAGAATTATTTTACATCTTATTGAAATCAATCCCATTGGTCAAAGGGTTTACCCCTAGAGATGATCAGTGATATGTAAATTTTCTGAGTTGATGCAAGTTTTGTTGTAACTTGTATGCAGATTGGAATTAGGCATTTTCTTTTTAACAAAGTACAAAGAAAGATGCATAATCTTCAGTTTCCAGCTTCCTACTCCTACTCCTACTCCTACTCCTGTACACGGGTGTAAAGGTCAAAAGACCGCCAGTAAAAAGAGCTCAGGAGATAGCTGCTAGTAGGGATGGTCAATGAGATGCAAATAATTTCGAGCTGATGCAGGATTATGCAAATGTTGAATGCAAATTTATGCAGCTGTAAAATGGACCAATCAAATTTTACCTCAGCAGGATCAGATTGGTTCACGTTCAAGATGCATAAATTTGCATACAAATTTTGCTTAATTCTGCATCAACTACTTGTTAACTCCTCTATTAAAATATTGGTAATCTTTACCAATATTGTGTTCTGACCTCACCTTATCCTCACCTGTTGACCTAACCTTATCCTACCACTCGCCATTGTTTGGTTCCTCCTAATACTAACCGATCCCCCCCCCCCCACCTGGTGGTGCCTAATTCTAACCCGTCACCCCTCGATCGTGCCTAACTCTACCCCCCCCCCCCTCCCTTGGTGGTGCATAACTCTAAGGACTCAATCTATTAACCAAACTACAAGCCGCATGGCTATTGAATGCCGAATGGCTAGTATTATCTTAACACTTTAGCCAAAGTACCTACCGATGGGCTAGTGATAATAACCGATTGGGTAGTATTATCCAAAAAGGGCTATTCAAACTTTTGTTGATTTGCTACAACCAGCGTATTAGGCGCCCAACTCACCATCTGCGGGGTTCTTGGTCCAGAGAAATATCTACATGGAATTACATGTGTTTCCTACCTGCAGGGCCACATTTACCATAAGGCAGTGTAGGCACGTGCCTACAGGCGCCTGATGATGGAAAGGCGTCTCACACCCCCCCTCCCCCAGACTCTAGAATGCCTCCTTCCTTCCTTATACTGAGTCCTGATGATGGTATAAATGAGAGGTTACTCACTCAGCTCTCAGCATTCCACTGATGAGATCTCCCTTCAGTCAGGGGCACCTCTAGCTAATTACTATTGAGGGTACCTCTGGCTACTAATGCTAAGGGACACCAGCACACTTGTGGTGCAGTTTGGTAAGGTTTGTAGGTTCATGGAGGGCGGAGTCTAGGGTGCCAGGACACCTGTGCCTATCGGCTCCTGTGAGGTAAATCCGGGCCTGCCTACCTGCACTCTTTTCTTTCACACGCTATGAGATTTGGATTAGATTGTGAGCTCCTCTGACGACAGTCAGTGATATGATGACTATGTACTCTGTAAAGTGTTGTAAACGATGTCAATGCTATTTAAATACATAATTATATTATAGTAGGACATTAGACTATGACTATGCTAGGGATTAGATTGTGAGTATCTTTGAGGACAGTCAGCGACATGACTATGTACTTTGTAAAGTGCTGCAAAAAATATCAGCACTATATAAAGGCATCATAAAGATAATTATTTACCACCTTAGTAATCTAATTTTTTTCCCTGTAGAATTGGAAAAACACATTCTGGGTGAAATGAGTCCTAAACAGTTAACCAGGATGGCGAGTAGGAAATATCAATTTGCTATGATACATTTGAGTTTAATTATGTTGATTATGCTTAGACTGTAATTTGGCGGAACCTTCTTTGTCATAATGTGCGGCGGATCAAGTCATGTGGCGCTCTGACCTTAATATAATGGCGTCGGTGCTCCTCTGCTTACCTTTAGCTAATTAAAACATATACCGTTCTGCCTTGCCATTATTTATCCCGCTCTCATTTTGATCAGGGTGGTAATACATTCTGAAGAGCGATGGCGGTGTCATGTAATTAAGCAGCAATGAAAGCGCCAACTTGGAAAAGGTTCCTTTTTACAATAAATGCAAATTAATTTATTATCGGACGAGAAGCGATCATTCTGCTTGTTTTTTTTCCAAGATGACGAACGGTAATTATTCATACAAACTCCCAGATATCAGAACGGTGTGTTGGAATTTTACATTATGTTTAGGTTTATTTTGAGAAAATTTTCTTACATATATTTCGATATACGAAGAGAAGTTTGGCAGGTCAGCAAAACTTTTTTTATTTCTTTTGGGTACTTTTACTAGTCTGGCCTGTTACTAGTTTCAATTTATTGCCTATTTCTTACCTTAGCTCCATACTTTACTCTGAATAATAATACAAATAAACACATGCATTTATAATACTGCATGTTTATTTACTCTGCTATAAACTTGAATTTATTTTTCCCTTAAAAGAGATCTGAGATGTCTCTGTTTATTGTTAAAAGAAAATTGGTAAGGAAAAAAAACCCTCAGGCTAGTTTCACACTGTAAACCAGCGTTGGCAATGCGGTTCGTCCTGCTGACACACCACATCGCACCGTCAACAACAGGCCTTCAGAGAACACAGGACTATTGCGCAGTGTTTCCTGTATGGCCACCGGCCAAGCAGGAAGTGATGAGCGTGTGACATGTGCTTGCTGTCACTTCCTGCTTTGGGTATGTGGAAGTGTATTGTTAAAATACGCTTCTACGCATGCGTGCCGCAACGTTGCGTCAGTAATTGTTTTAAAATACACATGTCGCCATGGACTAACATGACTTCCGGGGTGATGCAGATCTGCACAAGTCTACGCATCACAGCAGCGTTGAGGTAGTTTTGGACCTGCAATGGGGATGTGGCGAAAACATCACTTCCGTTGCGCCTCACCGTACTGCGGAGGTATGAAAGTCTCCATAGACTTTGATTGCCTGGTGGTGGGGTGTAAAAATACTGGTGTGAAAGGGCCCTCAGGGTGATACTTACCTCAGGAGAGAGGAAGCCTCTGGATGCTAATGAGGCTTCCCTTGTCATCCTCCATCCCGGCGATCCAGCATTGGAAGGCCCTGACCACGGGGTTTTAAATATTTACCTACCACAATCCAGTGCAGGCACAGTAGCAGCTTTCCGCATGGGCTCAGGCGGAAATAGCTAGCTAATAGGCGTCATGCGTCTGCGCAGTAGAGCGGACCCAATTGGGCTAATTTCTGCCAGAGCTTGATCGGAAAGCTGCTACTGCGCCTGCACTGGATTGCAGTAGGTAAATATTGCACATCCTTGCCAGCTGTGGTTTCCGGAGCTTCCAGCACCGGATAGCTGTGACGGAGGAGGACGGGGGGAGTCTTATTCGGATCCAGAGGCTTCCCCCTCCCGAATGTAAGTATTCCCCAGAAGGTTTTTTTTTTCACAGATCATGTTAAATGAAACATTTTCACCTATTTTTCATCTTTTTTTCACCTGTTCTACCGAAGTCAGTACCTATTCCGTAAGGAGACCTTGGGCAAGACTCCCTAAGACTGCTTCTGCCTATAGAGTGCGTCCTAGTGGCTGCAGCTCTGGCGCTTTGAGTCCGCCAGGAGAAAAGTGCGATATACATTTTCTGTGTCTTGTCTTGTCTACTTAACTTACTTAGGGCTTTTTCTAACCCCCTGTAGTCTATCTGGTTCTTCACCATCACAAGTCAAACATAAAAAAATAGACTGTGTAACTTTTGAGAGAATTGATCAAAAATAGTTAAAGGAACAATAATTTTTAGCCTTGGTAAAATTACATTTCAGTGCAGTACACATCAATATACCGCGTTTCAAGTTCTGTATACACATATTATACATTTTAAACAGACAGCGTGGGGTCTTCCTTCCAAAGCCTCTTCCACTTCCAGGCACCCATGTAAACTGGTATAGCCAGACTTAGGACACGAGTGCGGCTCCTCACTGTAAGGAAACGCGGAAATGCCGCCGTCTCTCAAGGTGAGGCGGCTGTTTCCGCGTCCAGCATGGCGTCACAACGCGGAAAAAACGCTGCATGCCGCATAGGCAGTGCGGCGGAATCCGCATCAGAGGCGGCCCCCGCACTAGATACATTGCATGACAGTACTGGTGTGGCTGGGACTGATAGTCCACCAAGATTCAGACTTACACGCGCGCGAGCAGAAAGGCAGAGTTTAAATAGCAGTTAGAAGGGTGTCGGCTGACCAGCTGGGTCAGCTGACAAATTCCACTGCTCTCATTGGACCAGCAATTAGGGAGGTCCTGGAAAGGTCCTAGAGTATATATACTGCTGGTTGTTCACTTGCTCTTTGTCTGGCGTGCGATCACATACGTGGGAGCACCCAGATCCGTAGTCAGATCCTGAAGTGTGCCGGGACCAGCTGGAGCTGTAATCCTACACTTAGCTAGATATTTGATAGCTAAAGTACTAGTTTGATTGTGATTATATGTTATGACTTTTGCCTGCCTCGACTATCCTCCTGAACTCTGACCTTGTACCTCGATATTTCTGATACTCTGTTGCCGAACCTCGGCTCGTTCCTAGACTCTGTTTCTGCCTCCTGATTTTGTACCCCGATATATCTGATACCCCGTTGCCGAACCCTGCCTGTACTTTGACTCCGCCTTTGCCTACTGTATTTGTACTTTATCTGTCCGTGTGTGTACGACCTGGCTTGTCTGACCTCGAGAACCGACCTCACGATTGGAGGCGGTTCCCAGTCCTGTTAGTGACACTTCTTCCTGAGTGTCACTCTCGGACTTTCCTTCCTACTGTCAGTCTGACTCCTCCCGTCTTGGAGAGCTCAGGTCTGCGGAAGGAATCCGTGCAGTTCTCCTTGCTGCACTGAGGCCTAGGCCTCCTAGTGTTACTGTTACACCAAAACACTACACTCTACTCAGGCGAACAGAGGTTAGTTTGTATATCGGATTATCGGTGAGACTGCAGATCACTTATAATCTGGTATATATCTGTATTTCCGGCGATACTGCAGATCACCGGTAATCAGATACTCTCTGCGCCCACCGATCGTTACAGAACGCCAGACCTAAAAAATGCAAATGGACGCACATACTGACCATCTGGGCGCACTTGCCACTTCGGTGGAAAACATCAACCAAGTGCTGGGTAGCCACAAGACTATGATTGATGTCCTGTCAGGCTCTGTGCAAACCCTCCAGACGTCAGTTGATTCAGTGCGATCCTCTCCTAGTACTGACATACGTATGCCTGTACCTGATAAATTTTCCGGCCACAAGTCTGACTTCCGGAATTTCAGGAGTAGAGTGTTATCGTATTTCGAGTTGAGACCCCGATCCTCGGGGACTGAGACCCAACGGGTCACCTTTATTAAAACTTTGCTGTCTGGTGACTCCCAGTCATGGGCATACAACCTGCCTTCTACCGATACTGCTCTGACCTCGGTAGAGGAATTTTTTAAGGCCATGGCCGTAATCTACAATGACCCTGACCTTGCTGCATCCTCTGAGCGGAAGCTCAAACTTTTACGGCAAGGCAGGGGTCCAGTCGAGGATTACGCGGCCGAATTTCGTAGGTGGTCAGTTACGGCCAGGTTTGGCACTTATGCCCTGTTAGATTACTTCCTGTCTGGGTTGTCAGATGAGGTCTCCGACCTAATGTTAAGCCAACCCGAACCCAAAACAGTCGACGAGGCCATCTCATCGGCCATTCGAATCGACCGTAGGCTACGCCATCAGAGACAGACTAGGGGCAGTCATCGGCTTAGGCCGACCTCTTACACAGTGCCTCCCGCTGCACCCCTAGTAACTCTGTCTCCTTCTGTCTCATCATCTCCGGTCTTGCCTCCACCTGAGCCGATGCAGATCGGTCGGTCTAAATTGACCCAAGTGGAGAGAAGACGGAGATTGTCGGAACAACTATGTTTATACTGTGGTGAAGGGGGGCATAGGGTACGAGACTGTCTCATTAAGCCTAATAAGGATAAGCCGGGAAACGCTACCGCCTAGGAGTGATAAGGGGTGACACCCTAGGCGCCCAGCTCGCACCCCTGAAAGAAAGACGATTGCTCCTCCCCTGTACGATTACATGGGGGGACAAATCTGAAGCCACAGAGGCCTTTATTGATTCAGGCTCCGCGGCTAACTTCATGAGTTCCGAATTTGCAGAGAAGTTGGACATTCCTCTCACCCCAGTAAAACCACCTATCCAGGTTACTGCCGTGGACGACTCCCCGTTACAAAGGGACCGTCCGCTGTCCCAGACACCAGAGGTGGAAGTCATTACTGGGGTACTGCACAGGGAGAGTTTACGTTTTTTTGTGTTACATATGACCACCTCCACCATTGTCCTAGGTATGCCTTGGCTGCAGCTTCATTCGCCACAGATCAATTGGGCGACAGGACAATTAACCAGTTGGTCAGACTTCTGTTCCCAACAGTGCCTAGGAAAAGTGGTATTAGGTCAGACCAAGGTACATGTGGAGGGTGTTCCCGAGCAATAATCCGAGTTCTCGGATGTATTCTGTCCCAGGGCTGCTGATAGGTTACCTCCTCATCGCCCTTTCGATTGCCCCATCGATCTCCGTGCCGGTTGTATGCCCCCTAGGGGTCACCTGTATAATTTGTCTGGACCAGAGAAGGTGGCTATGCAGGAGTACATCCGTGACAATCTGGCCAAGGGGTTCATTCGCCCCTCCCGCTCGCCTGCAGGGGCCGGTTTCTTTTTTAAGAAAAAAGACGGAGGTCTTCGACCTTGCATCGATTATCGGGGCCTAAATAAAATCACGGTGAAGAATCGTTATCCGTTGCCATTAATAGACGATTTATTCACGCAGGTCACAGACGCTAAGATCTTTTCGAAATTGGATCTGAGGGGTGCATACAACCTGATCCGCATTAGAGAGGGCGATGAATGGAAGACGGCCTTCAACACACCCGATGGGCATTACGAGTACTTAGTGATGCCCTTCGGGTTGTGCAATGCGCCAGCCGTCTTCCAGGAATTGATTAACGAGGTATTCAGGGAGGTGTTGGGTAGGTTTGTGCTTGTATACCTTGACGATATACTAATTTACTCCAACAACCTCTCCGAGCACAGGGTCCATGTCAGATTTGTGCTAAACAAGTTGAGACAAAATCTGCTGTACGCCAAGTTGGAAAAATGTATTTTTGAAGTTACATCTGTCGCCTTTCTGGGGTACATAATCTCCACCTCGGGCCTGTCTATGGACCCTGCCAAGGTATCCGCTGTTCTGGAGTGGCCTCAGCCGGTGGGGTTAAAGTCGTTGCAACGTTTTCTGGGTTTTGCAAACTATTATAGGAGGTTCATAAAGGGGTACTCCACCGTTATTGCACCTCTCACCAGTCTCACTAGGAAAGGGGCGGATACTACTCACTGGTCGCCTGAGGCCCTACAGGCATTTTCGACCTTGAAGGAGCTGTTCTGCACAGCACCCATACTAAGACATGTAGACACTTCCTTCCCTTTTATTGTTGAGGTAGACGCCTCAGAAGTCGGGGTGGGGGCTGTGCTGTCTCAACGTTCAGGTTTACAGGGTAGATTGCACCCATGTGCCTATTTTTCTCGGAGATTCTCTCCAGCAGAGAGAAACTACGATATAGGCAACAGGGAACTCTTAGCCATTAAACTAGCCTTTGAAGAATGGCGTCATTGGTTAGAAGGAGCGGAGCATACTATCACGGTTTTTACCGACCACAAGAATCTAGAATACATCGAGGGGGCTAAGAGGTTAAGCCCTCGTCAGGCTCGATGGTCCCTGTTTTTTTCAAGGTTCACATTCGTGATTACGTACACCCCGGGCAGTAAGAATACTAAGGCAGATGCGCTATCCAGGTGCTTTGAGCCAGAAACAGCACAGGCCTCCGTCCCTGAGACGATTGTTCCGCGAAAATTGGTGCTGGCTGCAATTGATACTTGGGAAGACTGGAAGGAGACGTTGAGCCCCTTCCAGCAGGACATCCCGGAAGGGAAGCCTGAAGGGGTCATGTTTATTCCCTTGCCCTTTCGTCTTCAGATCCTTGAAATGTTCCACGCACATAAAAATGCTGGACATCCTGGAGTTGCCAGAACACAGGATCTTGTAGCCAGGTGTGCCTGGTGGCCTTCCCTGTCTGTTGATTGCAGGGAATTTGTTAGGGAATGCGCAGTATGTGCTAAGAGTAAACCCTCCCGGCTGGCACCTGTCGGTACCTTACAGCCTTTGCCCGCCCCGAGTGAGCCATGGACCCACTTGTCCATGGATTTCGTGGGTGAGCTCCCCAGGTCTGAAGGCATGTCGGTCATTTGGGTGGTAGTCGACCGCTTCAGCAAGATGGCCCATTTCGTGCCCTTAAAAGGACTCCCCTCGGCTCAGGAATTGGCCGACCTGTTCATCATCCACATTTTCCGGCTGCATGGCATTCCGGAAAACATAGTGTCGGATAGGGGAGTCCAATTCATTTCTAGATTCTGGAGGGCATTTTGCCACCAAATGGGCATGAAGCTGTCTTTCTCGTCCGGCTACCACCCACAGACTAATGGCCAGACTGAAAGGATAAATCAGTCTCTAGAACAATTTTTGAGATGTTATGTTGCGGAGGCACAAGACGACTGGGTCAGATTTTTGCCCTTCGCAGAATTTGCTCAAAATAACTTGAGAAATTCCTCCTCCGGATTTTCGCCTTTTCAGGTGGTAACGGGGAGATCGCCCAAGTTTTCCCCCTTGCCAGTTGCCTCCTCTCCGTTTCCAACCCTGGAAGCCTGGCACAGGGTATTTAAAGTCATCTGGGGGAAGGTGAAGAGTAATCTGGAAAGGGCATTCCAGAGTCAAAAGGGTCAGGCTGACAAAAGACGCTCATTGGAGTGGAAGTTCCAGCCAGGAGACTTGGTCTGGGTGTCCACACGTCACTTAACCCTGAGACAGCCCTCAGATAAACTGGGCCCCAGGTTTGTGGGTCCATTTTCAGTGGCCAAGAAGATCAACAACGTTACGTATTCCGTTGATCTTCCCGCCAGCATGCGTGGGGTAAAGTCCTTCCACGTATCCCTGCTTAAACCAGCAGTCCATGTGGGTCCCACTCCTCCTCCTCCTGTGGTGGTGGACGACCAACCTGAGTACGAGGTAGAAAAGATATTGGATTCACGCATAGTACAGAATTCGGTACAGTACCTCGTACATTGGAAAGGGTACGGCATTGAGGAGAGACAGTGGGTACCGGGTTCACGCATGCATGCAGACGAGTTAAGGAGGGAGTTTCATGCCTTACATCCCGAGAAACCTGGTAGGAGTTGTCCGGAGTCCACTCCTCGGGGGGGGGGGGGGGGGGGGGGGGTACTGTAAGGAAACGCGGAAATGCCGCCGTCTCTCAAGGTGAGGCGGCTGTTTCCGCGTCCAGCATGGCGTCACAACGCGGAAAAAACGCTGCATGCCGCATAGGCAGTGCGGCGGAATCCGCATCAGAGGCGGCCCCCGCACTAGATACATTGCATGACAGTACTGGTGTGGCTGGGACTGATAGTCCACCAAGATTCAGACTTACACGCGCGCGAGCAGAAAGGCAGAGTTTAAATAGCAGTTAGAAGGGTGTCGGCTGACCAGCTGGGTCAGCTGACAAATTCCACTGCTCTCATTGGACCAGCGATTAGGGAGGTCCTGGAAAGGTCCTAGAGTATATATACTGCTGGTTGTTCACTTGCTCTTTGTCTGGCGTGCGATCACATACGTGGGAGCACCCAGATCCGTAGTCAGATCCTGAAGTGTGCCGGGACCAGCTGGAGCTGTAATCCTACACTTAGCTAGATATTTGATAGCTAAAGTACTAGTTTGATTGTGATTATATGTTATGACTTTTGCCTGCCTCGACTATCCTCCTGAACTCTGACCTTGTACCTCGATATTTCTGATACTCTGTTGCCGAACCTCGGCTCGTTCCTAGACTCTGTTTCTGCCTCCTGATTTTGTACCCCGATATATCTGATACCCCGTTGCCGAACCCTGCCTGTACTTTGACTCCGCCTTTGCCTACTGTATTTGTACTTTATCTGTCCGTGTGTGTACGACCTGGCTTGTCTGACCTCGAGAACCGACCTCACGATTGGAGGCGGTTCCCAGTCCTGTTAGTGACACTTCTTCCTGAGTGTCACTCTCGGACTTTCCTTCCTACTGTCAGTCTGACTCCTCCCGTCTTGGAGAGCTCAGGTCTGCGGAAGGAATCCGTGCAGTTCTCCTTGCTGCACTGAGGCCTAGGCCTCCTAGTGTTACTGTTACACCAAAACACTACACTCTACTCAGGCGAACAGAGGTTAGTTTGTATATCGGATTATCGGTGAGACTGCAGATCACTTATAATCTGGTATATATCTGTATTTCCGGCGATACTGCAGATCACCGGTAATCAGATACTCTCTGCGCCCACCGATCGTTACACTCACCTTGAGCAATACCAGCCGACATGATCCTTGAAATCGGGGGTCTCTGTAAGGAAGCCTTTCCTCCAAAACCCTTGTCCATACCATAGTGTGGTATCATCCTGGGCACAAAAGGTTGGTAAGAGCCCCTTGTCCATGGTATGAACAGAGGCTTTTGGGGAGAAGCGTCGCCACTCCACTCTTACAGAGTCCCCCACATCATGGACCATGCAGGCTGGTATAGCTCAAGGAGCGGAGCCCCGTTGGTGCGATGTCTCAATAACCGAGTGTTAGAGATCATGGATGAGGTGCTAATCATTTTTGCTTGTGTGCAAATGTATTAGGATTACAATACGGATTAGAATTGGGTCCAGGGGAGTAACTAAAAATTATGAGGCCTCCCAATGCTCACACTTTTTCCCTTTTCAACCCCTTGTAACCCTCACAGCCTGGGGGCCCATCTCACAAGGGTCATAAAACAAGTGTGGCCATCCTAATCTTGACACCCATAACAAGTGTAGCCCCAAAACCACCTGATCTGAAGGATGGACCCCTTTATCAGAGGGAGTGCAGTAGTAGTTGGGGGCCCCCTTACACCTCTGGGCCCCCTGCAGTTGTAGGGTCTGCTCCAGGGCCATTGTTTTCCTTTTTGCTGCCTGAGGCAAACTTGTGATGATGCCACCCCCTCCCTTACCAATTTGGAATGATCACACAGCACCTGACAATTTACTCTGCTTCATTTGCAGGTAACAAACAAACTGCTCACCCTCAGGCAGCCGGCAGTCCTCCATTCCTCTTCAGTCAGGATGGCAGTGCCACCTCCTCCCTTCTGCTCTGCAAGTCAAATGAAACACTGCTGCACTCCTGCTTCCCCCCTCCTCACTCACTGTCAGACTCCTCACACAGCACAACAAGCTGCTTTTCCCCAATGATGACCTCTTCACCTCGCACTCCTCTCGCTTCTCCTCCTACTCTGACTGCATGCTGTTAGTGTAAGCACAGTACAAACATGCTGCCCCTGTAGTCTCTGCACCTGATGCAGATGTTCACCTTGCTTCATGAAAGAACCGGCCCTGGTCTGCTCACCTGTAGTTATATCTCTGATTGGGTCATTTGCATGCACTTAAAGAGGAACTCCAGTGAAAATAACAAAATGAACAAAAGTGCTTAATTTTTACAATAATTATGTATAAATGATTTAGTCTGTGTTTGTCCCTGGTAAAATCTTTCATCTCCCTGATTTACATTCTGAATTTATCACATGGTGACATTTTTACTGCTGGCAGGTGATGTCAGTGGAAATAGCTGCTGCTTGCTTTTTTGGCAGTTGTAAACAACTGTTATTTCCCACAATGCAACAAGGCTCCCACAGTGTGATGTCAATACCTCAGTGCTGTGAGGCGCTGACATCATTTGTGGGCCGGGTTTCACCACAATATCAGCCATACAGCACCCCCTGATGATCAGTTTGTGAAAAGGAAAAGATTTCTCATGGGAAAGGGGGTATCACCTACTCTTTGGGATGAAGTTCAATTCTTGGTTACGGTTTCTCTTTAAAATATCCACTAAGAATATACGTGTTGCCTTTGCTCAGAATCCTATTATCTGTTTTGGGTGGACTTACCCTTCAATGCATACAAGTTTTATTTCACAAAAGTCTATAATGCGCTGCGTGTTAATAATAAAAACCTTTCTTCCCACCCCTCTCCTATCTGACACTAAAAAGTAAATACAACCGTGAATTTTTTTTTTCCTTTTATCATTTGTGCTGCTGTGTTATGGCCATTGTGCCGCGGTTTTATCTCCTCCTTGTACTTGCAATAACATATTATTTGATCATGAATCACTTTAATGGATTGAAACATAAGCATGCGGATTGAAAAATAGATACATTAGTCAAATCAATAAATAAATATGAAAATATATATCTACTACGAGAACGAAAAAGAAAAAAAAAAACATCTTGGCTACCCGCGTCCTCCAAGTTGGACGTGGGAACGTGAAATATACGGCTTTAAAATATGGCTCTGCATGTCAGCTAGCCAATGCCTGAAGCCTAAAAGGAATTTTGAACACAGAGTAAGTAGTATTTCATCTATAAAATCATAAAGTAAAGACATTAAAATGAAGGAATGATTGAGTGCCGCAGGACATTTTTTAAAATCACCCTTCAGTTTGTGGCTAGAGTAGTTTAGGAGACGACATTGCATAGTTTTCCTATACATTTGCTTACAAATGGCTTTCGTTAACAAACAGTCTTTCTCCAATGCCCCCATAGCAAATATTTATTATTGTTGTGCTGGTCTAATTTTTTTTTCCCCCTAGAATTATTCTAGGAGTAAACCGAGTGCGCCTTTGACACGCTAAGACATTTTATTTCATGCTTTGTTTTTCTCTGGCAGTAATATTTCATCGTTTTAATTCGGGATTCTTAAAAATGACCCGACACGTATATAATGTAATAGTAGAACACAGATGTACTATACAGTAATGGGCAGTTTTATTTATGCTTGTTCAGGCATGTATTTTGAGGTTAAGGATGGCTTCTAGCAGGGGAAGTTTTTTTCCCCTTTCCATCTTCACTTACACAAATGTAAACCCTCATCGTTTGGGAGGAAGGGATGCACCCCACAAAATATAACACACTTAAAAACAGTTTAAAAGGCAAGAGGAAACTTATATCAGGATGACACAGTTTCCGGTAAAAAAAGAGGTTGTTTATTGTAAAAAAACAAAATCCAGACAACGCGTTTCATGGGAGTCAACCTGCTTTCTCAGATCAGTGAATAGTGTATCGGGGCAAGTTTTGGACTGCTTGAAGCAACTGCGACCTAATCATTTCGAGACACATACATGCACGAGTGCAATCGGATATATTACACCCAAATCTTATATACCATCGTTGCCATTCTTCAACCCCAAGTTTTTGAGAACCACTATTTTTTTGGTCTTATTTAGATAATTTGTATAATATACTACACTATAAGGGGCTCCTGGTCTCTTTATGCTTTTTTCCTCTTTTTGGGCAGATCCCAGGTTTTCCAGACCTCCAAAACACTGACTTTTTGTTTGAGCTGTTGTGCAGCTCAGGGCCGGCCTTAGGTTTCGCAGCGCCCTGAGCGAAACCTGATTTTTGTGCCCCCCCCCCTTCATCCTCTTTGCACAAACGCACGCACACACACACAGGCCCATATGCAATTCACCTTTTCTCCGGAGATATCTCCTAGGACAGTGGTTCCCAACCTTTATGATGTTGTGATACATCACATATGTATAATAGAGAAAATACTATTAAAAACCACGAATGGATGGAAAGAGTGCATTATCCTGAATACACTTAAAAATTAAAGCTAGAACCTTTCAGGAATATGAATAAAAACAATCAATGGGACAGTTAGCATCCCCCCCCCCATTTAGAATGAAAGCACAGCACCGACAATTTGCACCATGCGTTATAGTCACAGTGTGCCCCCCCAAAAAAGCCCTCAGACTCAGTATAGGTAGGTAGCCAGGCGTAGGTGCCTCCAGTATATGTAGCCAGGTGTTGGTGCCCTCAGTAAAGATAGCGAGCTATAGGTGCCCCCAGTATAGGAAATCAGGTGTAGGTGCCCTCAGTATACGTAACCAGCTATAGGCGCCCCCTTGGAAGCTGGCGCCCTTGAGCGACCGCTCTGGTCGCACAGGTCAAAGGCCGGCTATGGTGCAGGTGAAAGGCTCTACGACAGAATTCAACTGTTTTAAATGTGGACATAACTGCCTAGGTTTTGCGGCAAATAATGATATTGACTTTCGCAAATAAAACCCACAAGATATCGACTTTGTCCTAATCAACACAAATAGCTAAGTAGCTTGTACCAGTTTGGTTCTAAAGGGATGAGTTGGCAACCCTTCCACCGAGAGCATCGACTTTCTTTATGCACATTCCACCACCCCTCCTAAGGATATGGGTGGGGGAAAGTTGGCTATAGATGTCAAAATGATGGTTAAACAGGTCTTGGCTAGACTTAAGTCATTTTCAGTTGCTTCCACTGGTGTGGGAGAATCACTTACAAATGTATCTCTTTGGTTAAGGTCCAGGTTTTCCCAATAGCCCTGACTTTTCTCTCTCTCTCTCTCTCTCTCTCTCTCTTATTCTTTTATAAATTGTTTATTTGTCTTGTTTTTGAAAACATAGGAAATTCCATTGGTTATTATCTTGCAATAAATCATGATATACATCGAGTTTATGAGTTTTGGTCCTAGAGAGGATAATTTAATCTGTCAATGGCAGACCAGGAGCTACCGGCAGCCAGATTTCTATCTGTAGGTTATCTTATGGTAGACCAGCAAGTACCAGCCGCCAGCTTTCCAGCTATAGACTAGTCCAGCAAGTACCAGCATCAGCTTTCCAGCTATAGACTAACCTGTGGTAGACCTGCAAGTACCAGCAGCCAACTTTCCATCTATAGAATAGACTGTGGTAGACCTGCAAGTACCAGCAGCCAGCTTTCCAGCTATAGGCTAGCCTGTGGTAGACCAGCAAGTACCAGCATCCAGCTTTCCATTTGTAGACTAGCCTGTGGTAGACCTGCAAGTACCAGCATCAAGCTTTTCATCTGCAGACTTTCCTGTGGTAGACCTGCAAGTACCAGCATCCAGCTTTTCATCTGCAGACTAGTCTGTGGTAGACCAGCAAGTACCAGCATCCAGCTTTCCATCTATAGACTAGCCTGTGGTAGACCTGCAAGTACCAGCATCCAGCTAACCATCTATAGACTAGCCTGAGGTAGACCAGAAAGTACCAGCATCCAGCTTTTCATCTGCAGACTAGCCTGTGGTAGACCTGCAAGTACCAGCATCCAGCTTTTGATCTGCAGACTAGCCTGTGGTAGACATGCAAGTACCAGCATCCAGCTATCCATCTATAGACTAGCCTGAGGTAGACCAGCAAGTACCAGCATCCAGCTTTTCATCTGCAGACTAGCCTGTGGTAGACCTGCAAGTACCATCATCCAGCTTTCCATCTATAGACTAGCCTGTGGTAGACTGCTGCAAGTACCAGCATCCCGCTTTCCATCTATAGACTAGCCTAAGGGTAGACCAGCAAGTACCAGCATCCAACTTTTCATCTATAGACTAGCCTGTGGTAGACCTGCAAGTACCATCATCCAGCTTTCCATCTATAGACTAGCCTGGGGTAGATCTGCAACACGAGCATCCAGCTTTCCATTTATAGACTAGCCTGTGGTAGACCTGCAAGTACCAGCATCCAACTTTCCATCTATAGACTAGCCTGAGGTAGATCTTCAAGTACCAGCATCCAGCTTTCCATCTATAGACTAGCCTGTGGTAGACCTGCAAGTACCAGCATCCAACTTTCCATCTATAGACTAGCCTGTGGTAGACCTGCAAGTACCAGCATCCAGCTTTCCATCTATAGACTAGCCTGTGGTAGATCTGCAAGTACCAGCATCCAGCTTTCCATCTATAGACTAGCCTGAGGTAGATCTGCAAGTACCAGCATCCAGCTTTCCATCTATAGACTAGCCTGTGGTAGACCTGCAAGTACCAGCATCCAGCTTTCCATCTATAGACTAGCCTGTGGTAGACCTGCAAGTACCAGCATCCAGCTTTCCAGCTATAGACTAGCCTGTGGTAGACCTGCAAGTACCAGCATCCAGCTTTCCAGCTATAGACTAGCCTGTGGTAGACCAGCAAGTACCAGCATCCAGCTTTTCATCTGCAGACTAGCCTGTGGTAGACCAACAATTACCAGCAGCCAGCTTTCCATCTATAGACTAGCCTGTGGTAGACCTGCAAGTACCAGCAGCCAGCTTTCCAGCTATAGGCTAGCCTGTGGTAGACCTGCAAGTACCAGCATCCAGCTTTCCATCTATAGACTAGCCTGTGGTAGATCTGCAAGTACCAGCATCCAGCTTTCCATCTATAGACTAGCCTGTGGTAGACCAGCAATTACCAGCATCCAGCTTTCCATCTATAGACTAGCCTGTGGTAGACCTGCAAGTACCAGCATCCAGCTTTCCATCTATAGACTAGCCTGTGGTAGATTTGCAAGTACCAGCATCCAGCTTTCCATCTATAGACTAGCCTGTGGTAGACCTGCAAGTACCAGCATCCAGCTTTTCATCTGCAGACTAGCCTGTGGTAGACCAACAATTACCAGCAGCCAGCTTTCCATCTGTAGACTAGCCTGTGGTAGACCTGCAAGTACCAGCAGCCAGCTTTCCAGCTATAGGCTAGCCTGTGGTAGACCTGCAAGTACCAGCATCCAGCTTTCCATCTATAGACTAGCCTGTGGTAGATCTGCAAGTACCAGCATCCAGCTTTCCATCTATAGACTAGCCTGTGGTAGACCAGCAATTACCAGCATCCAGCTTTCCATCTATAGACTAGCCTGTGGTAGATCTGCAAGTACCAGCATCCCGCTTTCCATCTATAGACTAGCCTGAGTTAGACCAGCAAGTACCAGCATCCAACTTTCCATCTATAGACTAGCCTGTGGTAGACCTGCAAGTACCAGCATCCAGCTTTCCATCTATAGACTAGCCTGTGGTAGATCTGCAAGTACCAGCATCCAGCTTTCCATCTATAGACTAGCCTGTGGTAGACCTGCAAGTACCAGCATCCAGCTTTCCATCTATAGACTAGCCTGTGGTAGACCAGCAATTACCAGCATCCAGCTTTCCATCTATAGACTAGCATGTGGTAGACCTGCAAGTACCAGCATCCAGCTTTCCATTTATAGACTAGCCTGTGGTAGATTTGCAAGTACCAGCATCCAGCTTTCCATCTATATACTAGCCTGTGGTAGATCTGCAAGTACCAGCATCCCGCTTTCCATCTATAGACTAGCCTGAGTTAGACCAGCAAGTACCAGCATCCAGCTTTCCATCTATAGACTAGCCTGTGCCAGTGTGCCAATGCAGCAGTGAATGGCAGTGCTGAGGTGCTTATTGCATGCTAGATTGCCACACTAAGGCACTGTATTTTGACCTGAAGAAGCAGGGTGGCACCCACGAAATGCATTTTCTCTGGTGCAGAATGCATTTTGTTGTCTTTTCCTTAATTGTTGCTTTCATCTTAGGGTAAGCCAACACTTATCTTCTTATGTTGTTTTTAATCGTTTTATATTTTTTGGGTGCCTCCTCCCAGTTCTAAACATCTTTACAGGTCCTTTGAGGCTTTTTGGTTTTAAACCAATAGGAATTTCTACCATTAATGGAATTGTCACCATTAAAAAGGCTCCCATGACTCCTCCTTCCACTGCCATGTTATTACCACCTTCTCTCCCCCCCCCCCCCACCATTAAACCACAAGTTTTATCCCTGCTTCCCTACCTTCCCAGTGTCATGTTTGCCTGACATCTGTATTAATGCTGAGACATAGGCGTAGCTAGAGCTCAAGTGGCCCCATAGCAAAGCTTTCATGGGGCCCTCAGATGCAGGCACTCCTAAAGGACATCCGAGGTGAAAATAAACTGATGAGAAAAACAATTGTATCTATCCTCAGTCTCCTAAAAATGACTATTTTAGATAACCCACCTTTTTATTTTATATTTAAATCAAGTTTTTAAATTTTTACTGTTTCATTGTCTCTGGTCAATGACACATTCACTAAAGTAAGCCAGAGCTAAAATCTATGAATTATTGACCTTTTTGTATCTCTTTCCTGCTCTAAGATGCCATTTACTGACAGGAAAGTGTGTTATGGCTATAATTACTGATCAGCGAGGGTTGTGCTATAGTCTGACCCAGTCCGACCCGATCCTGACCCGAACAGGATCTGTCACTTGCATACCTGATGTTTAACTTTTTCAGGCAGAGAAAGAGAAAAAGGAACACAGCATAGTTATTTGTGTGCTTGGCACTGTACATACCCATGTCTATCTCATTGGTCACATGTCACCTCAGATATCCTTTAAGCAATACGTCCTGCCCCTACCCTATGGATATGAGTTAATTGGGCAATTGACATTCTCATGCAATCAGCACTGTACAGAGGCTCCCTTGGCTAAATATTTCATTTAGCTTGGCACTTGTATTGGCCTGAAGAAGCGGGCTTGGACCCGCGAAACGCGTTGCCTGTGCTATAATAAATCTTTTGTTTATTACAAAGATTTGTCGTCATTGAGGTAAGCTACCTCACGTTTTTGTCAATTTTAAACTGTTTTTAGATGCTTTTATCTACAATTAGGGCGCCTCTTTACAATTGTCTAGCACTGTACATAGTTCCTGGGCACTGAGACAAAGTCAGAGGGTGGAGAAACACAAGAAAATTAATGGTTAATACATTAAGTACCCACTGGGCCCCCTTAGCTCCAGGGCCCCATGGCTATTGCTACGCCCCTGACACATTGAGCCGAGACATTGAACACCTGACAAAGGGGTAAAGGATCTAGTAGTCAAGTCTTAAAGTGGCCATTAACAATTCAATTCTTTGTACAATTGAGTCTCCGGTCTGATCATAATATCAATTGCATTGATCTGCTTTTCAGATTGAATCCATTAAGCTGATCGAATTGGATAGCAGCTATCCTTCCCTTTAGTGGGCCCAAACGATCGTTTCTGATCGACAATCCAAACAATCGTATTGTTAAAACCTCCTTGGCGGTTAATTTTTTCTGCAAAAATTGCAGAATTCCAATTTTTTTTTATTTTTTTTTTAATGTTTCATGTAAAGCTACCAGAGTGGTAGCTACATGAAACACCACTAGAGGGCGCATGTGGCCCTCTAGTCCGATCGTCGCCGGCATCTATAGCAAACAGGGGAACGCGTATATAACACGTTCCCCTGTTTGGCTTCTCCTGTCGCCATGGCGACGATCGGGATGACGTCATGGACGTCAGCCGACGTCCTGACGTCAGGCACACCCGATCCAGCCCATAGCGCTGCCCGGAACTCATTGATCCGGGCAGCGCAGGGCTCTGGCGGGGGGCCCTCTTCAGCCGCTGCGTGCGGCCGATCGCCACAGAGCGGCGGCGATCAAGCTGTGCGCACGGCTAGCAAAGTGCTGGCTGCGCGCACAGCAATTTACAGAATGAAAATCGCCCCACCAGGGGCTGAGATCTCCCCCTGCGCGGCATAGCCCGAGCTCAGCTCGGGCTTACCGCCAGGGAGGTTAATGGCCACCATGTGACATTATCCGATGCTAATGAGGTAGTGAGGCCACCTACTGTGCAGCCTTACTATCCGGTACACAGTGACCCATTACAGGTTCACTTTGCACTGTTAGTTTATTTTAATGTAGTTAACTGTTACAGTGATGTACTAGACCTGCATTGGTGGCTTAGACCCACTTTGTCATACTGACTTACGCCCAGTATGTGTAGAGTAAGCTTATACTGATAGTAAACTAGCTGCAGTTAGTGCTCATCCCTCATCCCTTCTCCACTGCTTCTAAAGGTTTCCTTTCTTTCTCTTCCCCTTGTGTGTGTTTACAATGCTAACCTCTATGTGGCCCTTATGAACACTTTAGCACTTGTCAGTGAACTAGTGTTGCATCATTTCTTAAAGGGGACCTGAAGTGAGAGGAATATGGGAGCTGCCATCGTCACTCTCTAATAAGCATTGCCAGTAGCCTGGCTTCTGTGCTGATGCTCCGCCTCTAATACTATAAGTCACTGACCCAGAATGAGCATGCAGATCAGATTCTTTCACCCTGGTCTGATTCCACTGGCTGCATGCTTGTTGTAAGCAAATTGACAAATCAGTTAAAATGGGCACGAGGCGTGCCAGTGTAGTTTGGGCATCGTAATAGGCTGAATGTGTAATTTGGGCACCGGAGATCACCTATAGGGTAGGCGAATTCCATCTATCAGCACAGTGGTAATAGGTGCTCGGGCATGTTACTGATGAGTGCAGGGAGTGTGCTTGGGGCCGGGCCGAAGCAGAGGCGAAAGAGACTCCAGCCTCAGGGCGCAGTGTAGCAGGGGTCACAGGCACACAACTCACTCAGCTATCATTCCCCTATTGTGTTTGAAGCAGAGAGAAATAAGAAAAGGGGATACATGGCAGTGAGTGCAAGCCAGATAACTAGAGATTAAGGTGTTGGGGGGCACTGGGGCGCCTCTTAGTCTAATAGCAATCAGTGTGTGACGGCTGGAGTGGGGGGGATGGGGGGCGCACTTTGGTGTCTCAGCCTTGGGTGCTGGAGGACCTTGTCCCAGCCCTGGCTTGGGGTGTAAATTAGGCTCTGGGTTATTGGAGTAGTATTGGAGGATTTATTTTTTTAATAAAAAATGTATTTGGGTAATTTTGGTGTGGGAGGGAAACAGCAAATTTTACATGTTAAATAATATAATAGTTTGATAAAATATGTATGTGGGTGCAGTTTACTATTTGGCCACAAGATGGCCACAGTCAAAAAAGTCCTGAAATGCGAACAATCTCACATCCAGGAACTAAAAAGAAGGTGGTGAAGTTTCCTGGGGGCAGAAATACAGCGCTCTCTGAATAGAAAGCGTCGGTATTTCTCCGGGGGACTTAGTTCGGTGAAGCGGCGGGGGGCGGGAGCGCGCCTGATCGCACACACCACGCGGCGGCAGCAGCAGAGCCTATCTGGATGAGTAAGTTCGTCCAGAGAGGCCGAACTGGTTAACGATCAGGCGTCGGAAACCAGCGGAAATCACGGCGGGAGAGTGCGGTGGCTCTATGTAAGAATTAACACTGTTTTTGAACAAAAACAGTGTTTATTCTCAGCGGTAATGTACGGATTGGCACAGGGGACTTTTGTCCCCTGCAGCCAATCTCCCCCTGCTCCCAGTAACAGCGCGATTGTGGCATTTGCCTACACAATCGCCCGCACAGCCCCCCAAGCTGCAGGGACGTGACTAGCGTGTCCCTGCGGCTCTAGCAGCTGCCACTGCGGACGTGAAGCATAAATGGTTAAGGGACATCTGTATGGCTGATATTGTGGTGAAACCCCTTCCACAGTGTGATGTCTGGCACCTATTACCACTGTGCCCATAGCCAGCATTTGCCTAACCTATAGGTGAATTCTGGTGCCCAAATAACACACTGGGCACTGCTAGTGCTACAGTCGCTAATTACATTCAGCCTACTGTGATGCCCAAACTACCATGAACTAGGTCCTGACATCTCATTGGGGGAGCCTTGTTGCTTCGTGTGAAATAACAGCTGTTTCCAACTGCCAATAAACAAGTATCTCCCTCTGTGTATATATATATATCTACAAAAAAAAAAGAATGCCTTTGAGCCTATAGCATTATTTGTAGGTGTGGTAATAGATAATGGCTGTTGGTGCGGTCTGTTTTTTCAATGTCTGCCAGTGGTAAAGATGGTTACATGCAGGCTGATTGGGGGTCAAACAATAGGAACACATTACTTGTTGACTGTCGATCATTTCTTGATCTCTTTTCTATTTTTTAACTTCTCGCTTTGCAATGTACTGATTTATTTTTTCCCCTTTTCACTTAAAGGAGAACTATAGTGAGAGGTCTATGGAGGCTGCCATATTTGTTTCCATTTAAGCAATACCAGTTGCCTGGCTATCCTGCTAATCCGCTGCCTCTAATACTTTCAGCCATAGGCCCTGAACAAGCATGCAGCAGATCAGGTGTTTCTGACAATTGTGACCGATCTGACAAGATTAGCTGCATGCTTGTTCCTGGTGCGATTCAGACACTTCTTTAACCAAATAGACCAGCAGGACCGCCAGGCAACTGGTATTGTTTAAATGAAAATAAATATGGCAGCCTACATATACCTCTCAGTACAGTTCTCCTTTAAAGAGGAACTCCAGTGAAAATAATGTAGTAAAAAAAGTGCTTCATTTTTTACCATAATTATGTATAAATAATTTAGTCAGTGTTTGCTCATTGTAAAATCTTTCCTCTCCCTGATTTACATTCTGACATGTATTACATGGTGACATTTTTACTGTGGGCAGGTTATGTAACTGCAGCTAGCTGTTTCGGTTGTTAGAGACAGCTGTAAACAGCTAATTCCTGTCTGTGAACCTTGTTACATTGCGGCAGTTTGCCCAGAGTACCACGGTACTCAGAGCTTCTTGTGGGAGGGGTTTCAGCACAAAATCAGTCATACAGCGCCCCCTGATGGTCTGTTTGTGAAAAGCATTATATTTCTCATGTAAAAGGGGGTATCAGCTACTGATTGGGATAAAGTTCAATTCTAGGTTGGAGTTTCTCTTTAAGTTCCTCTTTAAGCAGTGCAGTAGGATGGTAACACTTTAAATAACCTTGTTCCTTTAAATGTGCAGTTTGTTACCTGGTGTTAATTACCACCAGCACAGTCTCCTTCATAGTAAAAAAAATAAATAAAACATAAATAAATAAACTTCTTGACTTTACAGGCACGCGTGACGTGACTCTTACGGTGTCATTAATCAATTGATCAAATTATTTGACCATATGCCAATGACTGCCTGGGATGGATAGACTGTGTGTAATCTGGTTAATAATCTTTATTTACACTTTTTAAAACCGTCAGGTTCCCATATGTTTATCACATTATACTCGGTAATCAGTCTGACATCTGTGTCACTCCTGAGCTGCCGTGTCTCGGAATTGACGTGCTGGGAATAGCCTCGGTGTATACTGCTAATGGTGGAGATGTCTGTGTTTTAATCATTGCCATTTCCACGTTTTTCCTAAAGATCTTCAAACGTATGATTGTATAAAGTCAGCAAATTGTAGTGGTAAGATGACCTGCCTAAGCTACTCCAGTCCATTTATGATAACGTTGGTTGTTTACTGTGCTGCAAAGTTGTTGGTAGAAAGTTGTTGGTAGGAATTGTATAAATAGATGGAAAGGTGTGTGTGTGTGGTCAATCCAATGGTATGTACAGTAGACATGAATCATTTGGTGAGTGGAACCAGTTGATTTTGAGATGTCTAAATGACGACTGGTACTAGAAAAGTAGATTGTCAATGACAGGGCAGTCCCACTCCAGCCCTTGCAATCCATATCCATGCCAGTGCTTAGGGTGGACAGATCATTGGAGGTGCGTTCTACTTTATCAACCACACCTTCCCTGATTCAGTTCCATCAATGAATTTAAACTGTGCCAAAAAGCACTTTGGCCCGGGGACGTAGCCACAGAGGAGCAGTCCCCGTGATTACAGGGTGGGGGGTGTAGAGCTGTGGGGGGCCCAATCTACTAAAACTTAATTCCTTTGATAAAGGGGTCTGTCCTTCAGATCAGGTGCTTTTGTGGCTACACGTGTTATGGGTGTGAAGATCATAATGGCCACACTTGTTTTATTACTTTTGTGAGATGGGCCCCGATGTCCTAAAGGGCACAAGAAAAGGGGTGGGTGCATTGGGAGCGCCCTATCAAAGTTTTGCTGAGGACCCCATGAATTGTAGTTACACCACTGGGACAATCCTAAAGTATACAGATATGAAAATTTAGTGAGTGGAACCAGTTGAGATGTCTAAATGACGACTGGTACTAAAAAAGATGATGGTCAATGACAGGGCTGTCAAGCTCCAGCCCTGGAAGGTCATATCCATGCCAGAGCTTAGGATGGACAGATAAATGTCTACTACTTGGTCAACCACACCTTTCTTGATTCAGTCCTGTCAATTAATTTGATCTGTGCCAAAAATGTATGAGGACCTCAGCCTTCGAGGACTTGAGTTGGACAGCGCACTGGTCAATGAGATGCCAATACTTTTGAATTGATGCCAGTTCTTTGTAAATATTTTGTAAATGTATGCAAATTGGAATGGGAACAGTCAGAATGATCAGCTATTAGATTTGATTGGCCAATTCCAAGCTGCATAAACTTTCATAAGGTAACATATAATTTGTGTAAATTTGAAACTACTATCATCCCACTGACCATCCAGTCTCCAGGGTGCCGTACATTTGGTTCCTTGGTTGGCACAACAATTACTAACGCTCTTAGATGGGGCCGAACACCACTAAAATTCAAAAGAAGGCTCAACAGATGTTTTTAGTTTTGTGCCACCGGAAAAAATGTGGAATCCCATGTGAGCTGCTTATCCACTTCTACACCGCCACTGTTGAAGACATCCTTTGCTCCTCCCTCATCGTCTGGTATGCAGGTGCAACTGACATTGGCAGATAGAAACACCATAGAGTAGATACAACTGCGGGAAATAGCATAGGATCACCCCGGCCACCTCTAGATCTCTTCCACACCACCAGAATAAGGATGAGGGCTAAAAGGATACCACATGACCCCTCCCACCCAAGCAATCGCTTCTTTGAGCTCCTCACATCGAGCCACTGTTTCAGAGCCATCCCCTTCAGGACTACCAGTGTGTTCATCCCTAATTTTCATCATCATTGTATAGTGCGAGACATTATAATTCTTGCATCATGTCACTTTTCAACTGTGATTTGGTTCATCCTAAGATGTAAAATGTGTTAGTTCAGTTAGGGAGGGACCACACTTGCATCTGCGGGAATCGCAGACAATTACACGCAAGCGGTTTGCCACACAATAGTGCGTTTTGCGAAGCGTTTGAACATTCATTTTTTAAATTTAATTTAGAATAGCCATTGATTTCAATGTAAAACCGCATATAGTGCAGGTTGCATTTTTTTACGCAATTTAAATGCATATGCCTCTGAAAAAATGCCATTCTGTATGCGTTTTTTGTATGCGGCAAAACGCCGCAGATCGGCTCAAGTGTGACCCCTGCCTTAGTCAAAATATATTCCATGGTTTTCAAGCAAACGGGCTATCTAAAAAGGTTCATTAGTTTGTTAAGGTTTCTATTTATTTATTTTTATTTAAGTCTAGTGAAACAGAGATCCTTTATCATACGATACACTTTACTCTTTCCAAAAGGTAGACGGCAATTTACTTCCTTATTCTGTTCCCGAAAACTTTATTGCTCATTATCTAGTGAGCAGTGATGAAGTGACACATGATTTACTGGGAGACAAAATCTGTGTTTCACCACCAAGCGATTTTCTGTCTTTTGTGTTTCAGGCGGAGCCCCCCTTTTCCCATGGCTGCGGGAACCAGGAGGCCGATTTTTGTGCCCTTTCACCATCACTCATAAACGTCCACATTTCATAGTCAACTTCTCAGCCTGCTCAATCCCCTTCTGATGCTTAAAAATTCAATTTGTTTAATTGAGCCTTTTCACAGTACCCTATATCCCGTTACGTCTCACTGCTTGATAACGCATTTCCTCTTATGTGTATTATTATTATTAAAAGGAGGTTACAATCCTTTCACTGTTATACCCTTTCAGCTATTCCCTGTGTGTTTATGTGACGTTTGTTATGTCCATTATATATAAAAACACAATAATTGTCTCAGTCCCGTAATAATGCTAGTTTCTTCCAAATACGACTTTAAAAACACAATTCCACCCTATAACGTTGAAGTGAAATCCAGGTTGCTGTTTTAATAGAGGAAATTGATGTAGTGTTGGCACGCCAAACAGCACCGCTCTGTTCCATATAAAATGTTGCTTTAGAATGTGTTGTGCTGATGTCATCGATAAAGTTTTGAGTTCAAAATGTGAGCATTAGCGAGACATTGTATACTGTGTAAGGCTTTTTTCCTCCTCACTTTTTATTGACATTTACAATTATTAATGTGCCCCTGTAACTAATAAGGAACAAGGGAATCGCAGCCTATTTTTCCAGGGTTTACTAAACCTTAAGCTGTGCAATTTAATAGCACTATTGCAAGCATTATGGGCATGGTGGATGGCTTCATAAACACTTAAGAAAAATGAATTATGTTACCACAAAGGGATTACCGTGTATCATTACGGCCAGGTAAATGCCAGAACGGTGACATAATTGGTTGTTGGGAGTAAAATACAGCCCCCTTTAAAATGTTACTAAGGTAAAAGCTGTAGGATTGTAATTCATTATACATAAACATGACTACAAGTTATTTATCATGTTCTGAATCGGGGAATCTATCCCGCACGCATTTCCATAATTTTGCCGCCTCTTACTTCATTAGCTCCTTTAAAACCACAACCTTGCCCGCTTTTTCTTTCTTTATTTTTTCCCCCCTCCTTTTCTGTAAGACTCTTAATTTAGATTCCCCTTAATGATGTATGAATATACTTGAATAAATTACCAAAGACTGCTTATAATTCAGGATCCTCATACAAAAAGAGCAAAACCGCCATGGCATGCCCCCCCCCCCCTCATTAGTTAGCCGGGTCAAAAAAAATATGAGTTTTACGACTGTTGATTGTAAAGGTCATGTGACAATCAGCCATTATTAGGCGAGGGACTGTGTACACAGCTAGTAATGTTTGTTTTCTCCTATATTTAGGGACAGAATTATGGGTACATTGCAAACAAACTTGCAGTGTGTCTCATGGGGTTATTACAGCATTGCTTTCTTATGGGCCATGTATAATTTATGTGTGTACATTTCAATGAGTTATTTTGGCTATTGAGAGCTATATGTGTGCTGGTTTGCTGAACGTTTTGGGAGTACAAATGGTTCTAATGCATTTGTCAAATGTTTCTTCTTCCTTACCCCTTCATTTAACAGTACGCCAAAGCTGTGCTTTCTGACTACAGTTCAGCTTGTTTGAGGCTTATACAGGAATGGTTAGTGAGGTTACTCCTTTCTTGGCCATGGGATGTGGGGTGGGGGGGCATGGTGAGAAGGGTCATAAAGTTCTCAATACCGTGGTGTAGACAAGGATCCATTTGTAGGCATAATCAGGGAGCTAGGTATCAACTGGGTTTAGAGGCGCAGCATTTTGACAAGGACACCACATTCCTCATCTCCACACTTACCTTACTGCATATGACTATGCACTTTATGAAGACTTGATGATGGCACTTGTATTGGTGGGACTTCAGGGTGACAGTGATTTTGGGGAGAAGCATAATGATGGCATGTATTTAGGGAGGAACTTTATGTTGTGATAGCTAGGGCAACATTGCTGGTTGTAGGGGGCATATATTAGATAACCAGAAAGAGATATGTATGGTTGGCACCAAACGCTAGCTGACAGATGACACAATGTGGTCGCTCCTATTGCTGGCCGTGCTCACAGTCCAGAAGTATAATCCACAGGGTAGCAGAAAGAACAAAGATGGAGCACCGGCTCTTGCTATTCGGATTTTATTGCGAGCACATAGGCATTACAGGTAGACCAGATAAGTGAGGGTGAAGGTACCGGCCGGTACCTTCACCCTCACTTATCTGGTCTACCTGTAATGCCTATGTTCATATATTAGATGTGCTTGTTATAGGGTAAGAGAACTTCAGCACTTACTATGGGGACACATACTGAAAGAACATGTTATAGTAGGGACTTTGTAATTGTTCTTATAGAGAAGTCTTTGTGGCAGCACTTTATAAAGAAGGGAGCAGTCCTAAAGGACGCACACTATACACTACTAATGACTTAGGTGGGAGCATAATTACACTAGAGACCTCCATGGGGAGACAGGCAGGGGTGTAACAACTAATCATGGCGCCCCCCTAATTTTCACCACAGCCCTTCCCTTGAATCCCCTGTGACCCTCACAGTCTGGGGGCCAATCTTGCAAACATCATAAAACAAGTGTGGCCATCATAATCTTCACACCCATAACAAGCGTAGCCACAAAAACACCTGATCTGAATGATGGACCTCTTCATCAAAAGGAGTGAAGTAGTACTTGGGGCCCCGTTACTGCTCTGGGCCTCCCTGCAGTTGCAGGGGCTTCTCCCTTCTTGTTACGGCCCTGGAGTTGGGGCACCAAGACCCCAGGAACACTGCCACAAGAGGAACGGGAGGCCCTGGATTTGTCTTGCTTGGATCACTAAGAATTTAGCTGTCCACCCAGAGACACACGTTGAGAAAAAATCATTTGGGACGAATGACATCATTCAGATCTCGTTTAAAAATTGAAAGTACAAATGATGGCTTAAGGGAACGACAAACGAACAGATCACAACGGTGCTTAGGTATTTTGAAAGACTGTCATTATGGATTACTTTGGTAGATGATTGTTCATCGTAGTCTGTAGAGTGCTATGATTTTTAAATGCATCTATCCACAAAGTCCATGGCACTTTGCCTACATCCTGCATCAATCCCTTTGGATAAAGATCATTTAGCACTTTGGTTGCAATCGTCTACCGTTGTTCACTTCCAATCACTTAGCATCTTTTGGATTTGATCATGGAAATGTCACTCATTAGCCACATTACAAAACTCTCTCTCGTGGTTCATCAGTTATTTGATGCTATCAAGCGTCTATGGATGAGACTTGGGCAATTCTCATTGTCTATGACTTTAGGCCTGGTCTCTTTGATTAGGTGAGTATTTGGGGGGCTTGTGTATTATTTTACTTTTGAGAATGATGGGATGTTTGATATTGATGGGTGGCACGGTGGCGTAGTGGTTATCGCTCTTGCTTTGCAGCGCCGGTTCGAATCCCAGCCAGGTCAACATCGGCAAGGAGTTTGCATCTTCTCTCCGTGTGTGTGTAGATTACCACCGAGCACTTCCATTTCCTCCCAGGTCCCAAAATCATACAGATAAGTTAATTGGCTTTCCCATTTCGCTTCTATTGGCGTGGATCGGTTCTTAAGTTAACCTCCCTGGCGTTATGATTATTTCCAGATTTAAGGTCTAAAAGCCATAACATTTTTTCACAAGCTTTTAGACCCTAAAAACAAGAAGAAAAACGGGCATGGAATTATCACCCTGTTCTGCAGCTTTCCATCCCCAGCCTGACTCGGGATTACCGCTAAGGAGGTTAAATGAAAAAATATCTCCGAGGAGAAAACTGGTATGCTATTAAAGTGAACCTCCAGACTAAAAATCGACTCAGCAGCACTGAAAAGGCCTGGTGTTTCTTTAACAGTTTCACAGCATCCGAACTTTGTTTCTTTTATACAAGCCTCATTTTTAGCTGCACAGAAGAAAACTGCCCTGGCAGTTTCCCCTTATGCTGTGCAAAGCATGATGGGATTTCTGATGTTGTTGTTCTTGTTCTGCTGTTTTGGTGCAATTTTTTTTTCTTACATTTTGAATTTGACATTTGAAGCCTAGTGCGTGCAGCTGGGAGGGGTTATCAGGACAAAGGACAGTTGGAACTGTGTCACATGCTACCTGTCACGGTGCTCAGCAGAGCTCGAATATTCGAGTAGCTCGAATATTCGAGCTCTTTTTCAGCTATTCGAGCTCGGTATTCGAGCTCCGAATAGCTGTAGCTATTCGAATGGGCTATTCGAGAACACTCGAATAGCCCATTCACTATTCGAGCTATTCGAGCAAACCGGCGCTATTCGAGCTCGGTACCGAGCTCGAATAGCGTCATAGCCCAGATTGATGTGCTTAGAGCCAATCAGAGGGCTCCCAGGCCCTCTGACGGCAGCCAATCACAGAGGGGGACCCTGGCCAGCCCCTACCCTATAAATAGCGGCCGCCATGTTCGGGTTTTCCATGCTTGCCTGAGACTTGTACAGAGAGAGATCTGCTCCTTTGTGCTTTGGCTTAGCAAGTGCTCTATTGTGTTCATTTACCTAGCGTTTTTGCTCACCTACACCTGCCATATACACCTGTATTGTTGTTATTTAGATAGACATTGTATTTTAGTTAGTAGCTTGTGTGTTACATTAGAGACAGGCAGCTGCTGCAAGCTTACAGGTTTAGGCCTCAGGGGGGCCTTGCCTCTGTGGGCAGCTGTCCTCTGTTTATTTCTCTCATCATCTATACCAGTATTTCTGCTGTCCTTTACTAATAGTATTGTAGTTATACTGTACTAGGAGTAGGACACTCACTGACTGTCACTGTTTATAGGCTACTAGCTAGCTCCTGCGTGTGTGCACTCACTCACTGTCTGTGTGTACACACACTCTATTTCCTTCTGATTACTGATTGATTATTGTTAGTTGTACTTACTTACTACTTACTCTTACTGTACCCGTAGGGACACTCACTGTCACTGTTCATATAGGCTACTAGCTCCTGCGTGTGCGCACTCACTGTCTGAGTGTACACACACAACACACACTCTATTTCCTTCTGATCGCTGATTGATTATTGTAATTAGTTAGTTCTACTTACTGTTACTACTTACTCTTACTGTACTAGGAGTCTAGGACACTCAGTCACTGTGTTCATAGGCTACTAGCTCCTGCGTGCGTGCACTCACTGTCTGAGTGTACACACACCCACACTCCATTTCCTTCTGATCGCTGATTGATTATTGTTATTAGTTAGTTCTACTTACTGTTACTACTTACTTACTCTTACTGTACTAGGAGTCTAGGACACTCAGTCACTGTGTCCATAGGCTACTAGCTCCTGCGTGCGTGCACTCACTGTCTGAGTGTACACACACCACCCACACTCCATTTCCTTCTGATCGCTGATTGATTATTGTTATTAGTTAGTTCTACTACTTACTGTTACTACTTACTGTACTAGGAGTCTAGGACACTCAGTCACTGTGTCCATAGGCTACTAGCTCCTGCGTGCGTGCACTCACTGTCTGAGTGTACACACACCACCCACACTCCATTTCCTTCTGATCGCTGATTGATTATTGTTATTAGTTAGTTCTACTACTTACTGTTACTACTTACTTACTCTTACTGTACTAGGAGTCTAGGACACCCAGTCACTGTGTCCATAGGCTACTAGCTCCTGCGTGCGTGCACTCACTGTCTGAGTGTACACACACCACCCACACTCCATTTCCTTCTGATCGCTGATTGATTATTGTTATTAGTTAGTTCTACTTACTGTTACTACTTACTTACTCTTACTGTACTAGGAGTCTAGGACACTCAGTCACTGTGTCCATAGGCTACTAGCTCCTGCGTGCGTGCACTCACTGTCTGAGTGTACACACACCACCCACACTCCATTTCCTTCTGATCGCTGATTGATTATTGTTATTAGTTAGTTCTACTACTTACTGTTACTACTTACTGTACTAGGAGTCTAGGACACTCAGTCACTGTGTCCATAGGCTACTAGCTCCTGCGTGCGTGCACTCACTGTCTGAGTGTACACACACCACCCACACTCCATTTCCTTCTGATCGCTGATTGATTATTGTTATTAGTTAGTTCTACTACTTACTGTTACTACTTACTTACTCTTACTGTACTAGGAGTCTAGGACACCCAGTCACTGTGTCCATAGGCTACTAGCTCCTGCGTGCGTGCACTCACTGTCTGAGTGTACACACACCACCCACACTCCATTTCCTTCTGATCGCTGATTGATTATTGTTATTAGTTAGTTCTACTTACTGTTACTACTTACTTACTCTTACTGTACTAGGAGTCTAGGACACTCAGTCACTGTGTCCATAGGCTACTAGCTCCTGCGTGCGTGCACTCACTGTCTGAGTGTACACACACCACCCACACTCCATTTCCTTCTGATCGCTGATTGATTATTGTTATTAGTTAGTTCTACTACTTACTGTTACTACTTACTGTACTAGGAGTCTAGGACACTCAGTCACTGTGTCCATAGGCTACTAGCTCCTGCGTGCGTGCACTCACTGTCTGAGTGTACACACACCACCCACACTCCATTTCCTTCTGATCGCTGATTGATTATTGTTATTAGTTAGTTCTACTACTTACTGTTACTACTTACTTACTCTTACTGTACTAGGAGTCTAGGACACCCAGTCACTGTGTCCATAGGCTACTAGCTCCTGCGTGCGTGCACTCACTGTCTGAGTGTACACACACCACCCACACTCCATTTCCTTCTGATCGCTGATTGATTATTGTTATTAGTTAGTTCTACTTACTGTTACTACTTACTTACTCTTACTGTACTAGGAGTCTAGGACACTCAGTCACTGTGTCCATAGGCTACTAGCTCCTGCGTGCGTGCACTCACTGTCTGAGTGTACACACACCACCCACACTCCATTTCCTTCTGATCGCTGATTGATTATTGTTATTAGTTAGTTCTACTACTTACTGTTACTACTTACTGTACTAGGAGTCTAGGACACTCAGTCACTGTGTCCATAGGCTACTAGCTCCTGCGTGCGTGCACTCACTGTCTGAGTGTACACACACCACCCACACTCCATTTCCTTCTGATCGCTGATTGATTATTGTTATTAGTTAGTTCTACTACTTACTGTTACTACTTACTGTACTAGGAGTCTAGGACACTCAGTCACTGTGTCCATAGGCTACTAGCTCCTGCGTGCGTGCACTCACTGTCTGAGTGTACACACACCACCCACACTCCATTTCCTTCTGATCGCTGATTGATTATTGTTATTAGTTAGTTCTACTACTTACTGTTACTACTTACTTACTCTTACTGTACTAGGAGTCTAGGACACCCAGTCACTGTGTCCATAGGCTACTAGCTCCTGCGTGCGTGCACTCACTGTCTGAGTGTACACACACCACCCACACTCCATTTCCTTCTGATCGCTGATTGATTATTGTTATTAGTTAGTTCTACTTACTGTTACTACTTACTTACTCTTACTGTACTAGGAGTCTAGGACACTCAGTCACTGTGTCCATAGGCTACTAGCTCCTGCGTGCGTGCACTCACTGTCTGAGTGTACACACACACCACCCACACTCCATTTCCTTCTGATCGCTGATTGATTATTGTTATTAGTTAGTTCTACTTACTGTTACTACTTACTTACTCTTACCGTACTAGGAGTCTAGGACACTCAGTCACTGTGTCCATAGGCTACTAGCTCCTGCGTGCGTGCACTCACTGTCTGAGTGTACACACACTAAATTTACTTGTGATTACTACTACTGATTATTGTAACTGCTAGTTGTACTTCCTGACTGTTAATACTTACTTACTGTACTAGGGGACACTCACTCAGTCACCTCACCAACCAACCCACTCCATTAAAGTACCCCACTTTTCACCCGCCCTTTTACAAAACTTTTGTCTATACGCCCAAAACATTGAAGATGTCTGGAAGTGGCAGCCAGCGCGGTTTGGGCAAGGGGAAGGGCAGCAAGGGAATCAGGAAGAGAGGGAGCAGCATTGTGGCAAGCCGCGGCCGCGGGCGCGCCACCATGCACAGTTCCGCAGCAGCAGCAGCAGCGTCAGTGGCTAACATTCCTCCCATAGCCACTGGCCGTGGACGCCTTGGGCGCCGCCCAGGAGGAGCATCTGCAACTCACGCTGCAGAGACACAGCAGCAGCAGCGTGTAGCACCTGCTCCCATTTTCCTCCAGCCGGGTCGGAAACGTCCCATTGAGGAAAAGGATGCAGACACTGTGGTGCAACTCATGACGGAGGATGAGCAGCCCGCCATCAGCTCTGCATCCGAGGCCTCCACCCTCACCACCACCACCCCTGTTCGCAGCAGCCGCCCAGCAGGGCCTGGGGAGGAGGCCAGTTCACCGTCAGTCGCCGACCTGTCACTCAGCACTCTTTTGACCCCAGGCATGATGAGTCAATTGAATGCTGTTGTTGGCGATTTGGAGGAGGAGATGCTGATGGGCACTTTGGGGGAGGAGGGATTGGACAGCAAGACTGTGGCGACAGTCAAGCGTCCCATCCATGCATCAGCAGAGGAGTTTGGGGGGTCATCATCAGAGCAGGACATGTTTCAGGAGGGGCATGATGATGATGACCCGGTGACAGACAGAGACTGGGTGCCAACACATCCAGAGGATGTCGTCCTCAGCAGCTCTGAGGAGGAGGAGGAGGATGCGGTTGTGGGCCTTGCAAGGAGGCGCATCATTGCAAGCATTGGCAGCGTCCCACAGCCTGCTGGTGTCTCAGGCTCAGCAGCAGCAGCAGCAGCATCAGCCAGTACCACCACCAGCCGCACCCAAGACCCCCCCCCCCCCCCCAACCACCACAGGGAAACAGGCAGCAGCGCTTCCATGCCGTAGGGGGATGTTTTTGTCACCAATCTGGCGGTTTTTCACCATGCCCACAGTGTACAGCAAGTACGCCACTTGCAACCACTGTCAGCGGAAGTTGAGCAGAGGTGCAGACCCCTTGAAGTTCAGCACCAGCTCGCTGATCAACCACCTTTCTGCGAAACACTTCCACCAGCATGAGGAGTTCCAGAGGCTGAAGGCATCTGGTGCTGGCAGTGGCACCAATCCCATCACTGCACAGCCTTCAGCAGCAGCAGCAGCAACAGCAGCCACCCGCCCTCCTGCTCCTCCAGCAGCACCAGCAGGAGTGCGGAAACGCCCTGCTCCTCCCCCCTCTGCAACTCCTGCCGCCGACACTGAGGCCTGTTCTGGCAGCCAGTCCTCAGTGGCCTCCTCTGCTCCGTCTGCTGATTCCCGTGCCAGCAAAAAGGCACGCCAGAGCCTTTTGAGCGAGTCCTTCCAGGGGGTGGTTAGGGCTCTGCCTCCCAGCAGCCGTCGCGTGCGGCAGCTGAACGGCTTGCTGGCACGGGCCATGTGCTCCCAACTCCTGCCGTACACGCTCGTGCAGGAGGGGAGCGACATGCGGGCGCTGCTTGCTTGTGCAGCCCCAGACTGGCAGCTCCCCAGCAGACACTTCTTCGCCCGCAAGGCCATTCCTGCACTGCACCGCTTTGTGATGGCCAATGTGGAGCGAGGGCTGGAGCACGCGGTTGGTGAAAGGGTCCACGTCACCATGGACTCCTGGAGCAGCCGCTTCGGGACAGGCCGCTACCTGTCCTTCACTGTCCACTGGGTCAGCTTGGTGGAAGGGGGTGAGGATGGGAGAGCAGCAGCGGGCACAGCAGCAGCAGCAACACAGTGGGTGGTGCCACCCCGCAGGGTCAGGGGAACTGCAGCGGGTTCCTCCGATCCTCTGCCATCCTCCGCCACACCTGGCCAAACCCCCCGCCTCAGCAGCAGTGTGAAGGCCCGCCACTGCCAAGCGCTGCTGCACTTGGTCAGCCTTGGCAAGACCAAGCTGACGGCAGCCCACGTGTTGGCCAAACTCCAGGAGCAGGAGCGGATTTGGCTGACCCCCAGAGGCCTCAGAGTCGGAGAGGTGGTGTCCGACAATGGGGCCAATCTGGTTGCTGCCATAGACAGGGGAAACCTGACCCACATCCCCTGTCTTGCCCACGTGCTGAACCTGGTGGTGCAGAAGTTCCTGCGCACCTACCAGGGGATGGACGAGCTGCTGGAAACGGCAAGGAACGTTGTGCGTCACTTCCGGCGCTCGGCTGCAGCCTGTGCGAGCCTGGAAGACGTGCAAAAGGAGCTGGATCTGCCACGCCATCGGCTGATCATTGACGTTCCGACTCGCTGGAACTCCACCCTGGCGATGTTGGAGCGTCTGGTTGAACAGAAGCACGCTGTCAACCACTACCTTGCCCTGGCCACTGTTTCCGCAGCTCAGAGAAGGGACAAGACCAGCAACATCCCGTCCATCGTCCCCGATGATGACTGGAGGCACATGCAGCAGGTGTGCTTAGTGCTGGCTCCCTTCCTGCAGGCCACAAACATGGTGAGCAGGGACCATGCTATGGTCTGCGAGTGGGTGCCCCTGGTTTCTCTGCTGAACAGGGCACTCGATGCTTTGCTGGCACAGGGAGCGGCAGCCTTGGACCAGCAGGAGCGGCAAGCAGCTGCACAGTCCACCTCTGAGGGGGAGGAGGAGGAGGACTTGGTGGAGGTCCCTGACCTGGCTGCTGATGAGGGGGATCAGCGCAGTGCAGCTGAGTTGGTGCGGGGGTGGAGAGAGGATGAGGCAGCAGAGGAGGAGGATGAGGAGGACAGCACTGACGTCGATGTGCCAGCAGACGTGGCCCGCCTCTTCCCAATGGCAGCGCACATGCTGACGTGCCTGCGCAGGGACCCCAGGGTGATCCAGATGAAGCAGAGGGAGGACATCTGGATCAGCATGATGTTGGACCCACGCCTCAAGGGGAAGTTGAGCCAGTTCCTGCCGCCTGCAGGAGGAGACCCAGCGCAACAAATAAGGAGCTTGCAGCAGGCCCTTGTTGAGCGCTTGGAGGAAGCCTTCCCCCAGCCTTCCACCCCCACTGTCCAGCAGCCAGCACAGAGGCAGCAGCAGGTGCCTGCATCCAGCAGCAGCAAGCGCCCCACAGACCTGCTGTCTCTCAGCCACGAGCTCTACAGGACTGTAGAGGCTCCGGCAGCAGTGACTAGAGAGGAGATGCATGCAGCAGCATCCTCCTCCGGTCACAGCCAGCGCCTGACCCGCATGGTGGCTGACTACATGGGGTCCTACAGCGGGCTTGACAGCGATGCCCCTGTTGATCCCATGGAGTATTGGGTCAAGCGCATGGAGATCTGGAGCGAGCTGGCGCAGTACGCCCTGGAAGTGCTGTCCTGCCCCCCTTCCAGCGTGCTGTCCGAGCGCTGCTTCAGTGCAGCTGGTGGCGTGGTCACCGAGAAACGCTCACGTCTGTCTCACAAGTCTGTGGACAGACTGACGTTTCTCAAGATGAACCAGGCGTGGGTGGAAGGCGAGTTCCTGGCCCCTGTTGTCGGCGAGAGGGGGACATGAACTGGCTGCCGGAACTTAGTACCATCGTTAATGTGCCTTACCACCCTTTACCACCTCCTGGCTCCTGCTCACTAAGCCAGCCTGGTTCACTTTGACTATTACGTCGCCTGCAGCCACACATTTCACACCTACAGTGGGCTGCTGCTGTGTACTGCCCTTCTGCTGTCTGTCTGTGTTTCCCACTGCCAGGGTACACAGAATTACCTTCTGCTGCCACTCTGCCACCAGCTATTACGTCAAAACAATAGCTATATTGGTTGTAAAACCAAAACCAAAAAAAACCAATAAAAAAAAAAAAAGGTTTAATTTTTCTGAGGTGCCCGGGTTGAAAACTGTGTTGTCCCAGTTGTGTATTGGACACAATGTGGGCTGCACGACCGCTGTCTGGGACCTCCTGTTGTGTTTATTTACAGCCCTGGTATCACCGCTAGGTACCAGGGCTATTATGTCACGCTGCCTACCTGCTGCCACACTCACACTGCTCCTCCATTCCTCCTGCTGCTGCTGTCTGTCTGTGTTTCCCACTGCCAGGGTACACAGAATTACCGTCTGCTGCCACTCTGCCACCAGCTATTACGTCACAACAATAGCTGCTCACACTGCTCCTCCATTCCTCCTGCTGCTGCTGTCTGTCTGTGTTTCCCACTGCCAGGGTACACAGAATTACCTTCTGCTGCCACTCTGCCACCAGCTATTACGTCAAAACAATAGCTATATTGGTTGTAAAACCAAAACCAAAAAAAACCAATAAAAAAAAAAAAAGGTTTAATTTTTCTGAGGTGCCCGGGTTGAAAACTGTGTTGTCCCAGTTGTGTATTGGACACAATGTGGGCTGCACGACCGCTGTCTGGGACCTCCTGTTGTGTTTATTTACAGCCCTGGTATCACCGCTAGGTACCAGGGCTATTATGTCACGGCGAGCTGCCTGCCTCATTGACTGCCTGCTGCCACACACTCATCCTCCTCCTCCTGCTGCTGAATTTACCTCCTGCTGTCTTTGTGTTTCCACTGCCAGGGAGCACATACAATGGCGCTTCCAACATGCGTGCGCCCACCAGCTATTTGTTACGCTCAAAAATAGCTGCATTTCTTTAAAAAAAAATTTGAAAAGAGAAATACGTGAAGAAGAAGAAGAAGACGATATTGAAAAAGAAGGAGAAGGAGAAGATGAAGAAGAAGATGAAGAAGAAGATGAAGAAGAAGAAGATGAAGATGAAGAAGATGAAGATGAAGAAGAAGAAGAAGATGAAGAAGAAGAAGATGAAGAAGAAGATGAAGAAGATGAAGATGAAGAAGAAGAAGAAGATGATGAAGAAGATGAAGAAGAAGAAGAAGAAGATGAAGAAGAAGAAGATGAAGAAGAAGAAGATGAAGAAGAAGATGAAGAAGATGAAGAAGAAGATGAAGAAGATGAAGATGAAGAAGAAGAAGAAGATGATGAAGAAGATGAAGAAGAAGAAGAAGAAGATGAAGAAGATGAAGAAGAAGAAGAAGAAGATGAAGAAGAAGAAGAAGAAGATGAAGAAGATGAAGAAGATGAAGAAGATGAAGAAGAAGATGAAGATGAAGAAGATGAAGATGAAGAAGATGAAGATGAAGAAGATGAAGAAGATGAAGAAGAAGAAGAAGATGAAGAAGAAGAAGAAGAAGATGAAGAAGAAGATGAAGAAGATGAAGATGAAGAAGAAGAAGAAGATGATGAAGAAGAAGAAGAAGAAGAAGAAGAAGATCTAGAAGAAGATTAAGAAAGATAAAGAAGAAGAAGAACAAGTATATACAGTAACACTACACTACTGAACCAAATTAAGGACACAACTTCTCTTTCCACATTTTTTTTTAAAGGAACATCCCCACATAATCACTTGCTGTTGTTACTTGGAAAAAAAGATGTTTCTTGCATCATTCACCCTCAAAACAAGTGTTGGAAGCTATTTTGGGCCAATTCGAATAGTCAGCTCGAATAGTGAGCTCGAATACCGACTCGAATAGTGAGCTCGAAGTCCGAGGTCGAATCGAATAGTAAAAAATATTCGACTCGAATATTCGACTGACCTCGAATAATTTACTATTCGAATTCGACCAAATTCGAATTTTTAAAAGGGGTATTTGAGCACCACTACCTTTCAACCAAAAAAATGGCTGCCCCCATGACAAAGATGGCAGCCCCCTATGAATCACAAACATTTGCCTGTTCTTTTAAAACAGGGTAAGTAAAAGATTATATTACCTATCTATTCTAATTAACATAACTACTGTAACTTAATGACAGTATGTTTGTTTAGGCTGAAGTTCCCTTTTAACTGTTTTGCCTATGTTTACTTCTAGGCAATATTTTCACACCTTGTCAATAAAATGCCTTTTAAACTACTAGTGTAATGATCTGTGACTGATGATAATAAGATCGTGCTCAATCAGAAACTATAGTCTGTGATGATACAGATACCTGATTATGTGGTGATCTGCAGTATCACCAATAATGCAAGTATTCCACGTAAACTTTATTTGCACAAGTGTAGCGTTTTGGTGCAAACAGTAATGCAGGAACACACTTACAGGGATAGCCTATAAAGACTGAGGCTATCACTAGACAGCGAGACTCCTAAGTGATAGGCCCTAGAAGGCTGGGGCTATCATCTAGCAGAGAGTGGTTGTACAAGCGATATCGGCAACGGATCAGACTGTAACAGTATCAGAACTAGTGTTGAGCCGAAATTTTCGAAATTTCGCGTTACTATAATTACGCATGCGAAATTTGCTATTACCGCGAGAAATTATGGTAGCGTAATTGCCATTAAAATCGTAATTGATAATACCGTAAGCGTAATTTTCAACGCATAATTTCGCGTTTCGTTCATAACGTAATTTCGCGTACAACTATACCGTAATTTCGCGTTAAACCATAACGTAATTTCGCATTTCTTTGTAATTTCGCGAATTTCGTAATTACTTGTTAGCTATAAAAAGAAATACATTTTAATTTTGAAAATGAAAGTCATTTCGTTTATAATAGTAATTACTAGACACAGGAAAGTGTCTGGGTATTGGAGATTGTCCAATCATATTACAGGCTTCTTTTGAGATACATCCTTAACAACCAATTGTAGTTTGACCCACCCTCCTAGTATATAATCTGGCAGCCATGTCAGTTTCACTTTGTGGGGTGTTGTTTCTGTAGGAGAAGGAGTGAGAGAGAGCACATTGCAGAACTCATATACACCATTTCTTTGCCTTTTCTAGCATTTTGATTTATTTCAGTCATTGCTATAGACTACGCTTACAAACGTTTGCATGCAAGGCAAACGTAATTTCGTGATACCGTAACGCGAAAACTACGCAAAAATTAACGCTTACAGTAATATGAACTATCACGAAATTACGTTATGTAACTACGCTTACAAACGGTTGCATGCAAGGCAAACGTAATTTCGCGATACCCACTGTAATGTGAAAGCTATGTGAAAATTACGCTTACGCGGAATTTCGCGAAATCCTTCTTCATTACGATTATGTACTTACGGCCATAATCGTACTTACACTAATAACGCGAAATTTCGCGAAATCGTAATTAATTCATTACGCTCACCTCTAATCAGAACGTCAGGCAAATCGTAGTCAGTAAACAAGCAGGAGGTCGGCAACGGGTCGGGCAGAGAAGGTACAGAATCGTTAGGCAAGAGTGGTCGGTATTCAGGCAAGGAGTCGGCAGCAGATCAGATAGGCGGAAATACAGAATCAACAGACAGGAGCAAGGTCAGAGGTCAAGCAAAAGGTCATAAACAGAAATATCAACACAGTAATAATATTATAATTATAGCTATCAAAATCCTAATCTAAGTGTGACACCCCGGGTTCCTGCCGGATCAACACACTAGGATCTGACTAAAGGTCTGAGAGATAGCACAGAAGTATTCGCAACAACAGACGAGGAGCAAATGAACTGCTGATCCTTAAATACAAGGATCACTCTGCTGTCGCTGCCCAGAAGCTCCAACCAATCAGGATGCTGGCTGTAGTCAGCTGACCTGCAAGTCAGCTGACCGACTTCCTAGCCGCATAAGAGCGGCGGGGACCTGTGCGCGCACGAGCCTGACGCTCGCCAGATGACATGCCAGACCTGGACCTCCCTGTAGCCGATGGGAGGCCCGGGGACGCCGCGGCAAAACACGCCGCAAGCTGTGATGCGGAAGCGGCGGTTTCGCCGCTATCTGCATTGGCGCTGACAACTAGCAAGTAAGAAAATATTCAAAATAATTTTGATAGCATTTTTTTCACCTACTTTTTCAATTGTATAAAGAAGAAAAAGTATCTCCTAGGAGAAAACTAAGAACAAAAAGGTCAGTTGCATATTGACCCCATAGCTTGTAGTTAACCCTCTGGGTCAAATGATTGGATTGCCTGAAAACTGGACATGAATACAGCTGCACACGGCTTAATAATAGGGATGGTCTGTGAGATGCAAATCATTTTGAGTTAATGCAGGGTTATGCAAATTTTGTAAAAAAAAAATGTATGCAGCTTGAAAATGGACCAACCTACTTTTACCTCAGTAGGACTTGATTGGTTCATATTTAAGCTGCCCAAAATTGCACACAGAATTTGCATAATGTTGCATTAACTCAAAATTATTTGCATCTCATTGATTATCCCTATTTAGTAACAACCAGTAACTAGGTCTTTTGATCAGAAGTTTATGATCAGGATACCCCGTAAATATTTATTGATTGTACACTTGCCGCACTGTGCGTATGTGTCAATGGTTAATTAATGACACGGTTGAATTTTTCTGATGGTCGCATTTAGTGGCATGGGGGAAAAAACTGCAGAAAAGAGGCATTGTATGGTTATCTATAGTGATTTGTATTCCTACTTGAGCAATTATTGATTAGCGATATGATCAGAAGCATCAGCCGTCCATGGGAATGAGCACCTGTCCATTTGTTTTGAGATCCATGCACACATCCAGTCTTGGTTTCCCAATTTTACCACTGTCATGTAGTATGCCGACCAACAGATTTTGGATACGTTGAACGCATTATGTAGATGAACTCTCATTCTACATGGTAGTGGTAAAGCCGGCCAATCAAGATTGAATTTGCATCCTTACAGGGGGGTAACTAGAGGGAAACTGCTCTGGTGATTGCAGGGGGTCCAGACTCCAGAGCTGTGATAGGCCCCTACTACTAACCTTCCCTTCCTCCCATACAGGGGACTATACTTAAGATCAGGTGTTTTATGGCTACACTTGCTATGGGTGTGAAAAGCATGATGGCCACACTTGTTTTATAAATCTTGTGAAATGGGCCCCAAGGCAATGAAGGTCATATGGGGGGGGGGGGGGGTAAATTTCTCTTGGGGTACCTAAAATTGTAGCTACTCCACTGGAAGCACTCCTTTAGACACCTTGAGTGGCTTTAATCACTTTAGGAGCTGCAATAGTCCCGTAACTTAAGACAATAGGTGAAGGTGGTTCCAGGGGCTTCTAGCAGACACAACAAGACAATAGGAGTATAATTCATTTAATCATTCCTAAAGTTTAACTTATTTTTACAATCACATGTATATCCCAACTTTGGCAGTTTTGCAATGGAATTCTTGCCTGGAAATGATGTTACACCTAAGACATATGGTGGTATATTTATCTGATTGGCCTCAGGGTTCAAGCATGAAGGTGGGTGCCTCCATTGGTAATCAAGGTACTTTCTGGTCATGACACTCATTTATTTTGAGCGTTCAGTCACAGTTGTTGATAAATATTGCATATTTCCCGATCATTAGCGGTACTTCAGCCCGAAATGACTGAGCCATCCATCTCCGGGCAATTTTTTTTCTTCTCGGCGTGTAATTTTAAAATCTTTCATCACGCCTTTGCTATTTGCGCTAAACTCTTACTTGTCAGCCGGAGGATCGACGACGGCATAACTATGAGCTATTTCTTCTCCTCTTATAACAATTTTGTGCCACCATCGGTGATGAATTAGTTGAGACCTCACAAAGTCGTTGTCTCTCCATTTCAACCCAACGCAATTACACCCCATCAGCGCTAGAGGAAACTGCCTTGTATGACAACCTCCCCGCACATTAAGTACCGCTAGTTAATCACTCTGTTTTAATGGTACCAGGAAATAAATAACTGGACAGAATTAGAAATGATTCTGTACCAGGAAACGAGAATCCGGTTCTTCGCTTTTAGCCAACCAAAAAAAATGAGACTTTAATGTGAAATCTTATCTGCGGAGAGGCAACAAACATATCAGAGTTTATTGGAAACCTACAACGGTAATAGATCCTTGTGAGTACAAGAAAAGGGGGCCATGTTCCTTTGTTTAAGTAATGTAGGTGTCTGGCCTAGGTAGGCCACCTTCCATTTTCTTCCATATCATAAATTATTGGTATTGCTGAATTTCGGCACCGGACAAGGAAACACATTTGTGTTAGGAAATTAATTTGAGAACTAGTGTCCCCGAAGTAAAGCGCCGTCTATGCTATAGATTTGAGAAAATGAAAAATATAAAATGAAAAAGTTTTGCCGGACTTGGTCTACAAACTTTTATAGATCGAGATTTATTACTGCTTGCTTTTCCATGTTGATCAGATAAGAATGATAAAAAGGAACGTAAAAATTGAAAAAATATGTGGGTTATTTTATAATGGTAAAATGACAAATCATGAGCTGCGCTGATTTCGGAGATAAACTGGATGTTTTGATTGAAAGGATATCGAAATGAAATGTCAGTTATGAATGAAACTGACTCTGTCTGTGAAATGACTGCTAAGACTTCTTTAGCAGTCTGCATATGCCTTGCAAACTTGAGGTATAAAGGTGTGTACACACATGCGACTATAGTCGTTTGAAACGATCGTTCCCCGATCGTTTCAAACGACGATCGTTTAAAAAAAAGCAACCAACGATCATTAAGTCTAACGACGGACGAGCTAGATCGTTAAAAACGAACGATCTAGCTTGGCGGATTTTTTCCAACGACGATCGTTTGCAAAAGTAGTACATCGTTGGAAACGGTTGTTCGTACTAGGCTTGACATGCGCATTTCGCTATTTCTCCATGGAACTTCTCATTTTTATGCGCAAGCGCAATAGTTGCTTTACGTGTTGTAACGTTCGTTCTAACGATCAGATCGTTACACACATTTAAAAACTAACTTTACTTAGGTCGTTCTTTCATCAATTAAAAGTTTGTTTGTCGTTCACAACGAACGATCGTTGTCGCATGTGTGTACGTAGCATAAGGCTGCTAAATAAAGTGCTGGATTACACTTTTGTTTAGCTTTCAGGTGTACCTTAACTCAGGAACAATTTGGTGTAAACAAATGCTGTTGAGATTCCCTCGGGCCAGTTCACATTATAAATCGCCAGCGCAATCGCTGAGTGCTTTTGTTAGCGATTGTCCATCGCTTTCTGAGCAATTTACGATTTTTAGATGCACTTTTCTAAGTGCTTTTGTCAGGCGATTTAAACTTTTCTTCCTGCTGACAAACAGGAAGTGAACTCTTTGACCTGGAACTGAATATCAGTAATGTTCTTTTGTTATAAGGCCTCTTGCACACTGCAAGTGATTCCGATTCAGATTCCGCTTTTTAATCAGTTTTTACATCCGATTCAGATTCCGATTTGCAGTTTGCTCCTTGCACACTGCAAATCGGAATCTGAATCGGATATAAAAACTGATTAAAAAGCGGAATCTGAATCTGAATCACTTGCAGTGTGCAAGAGGCCTAAAAGCGCTCAGAAAATCACTTAGCCAACCGCTTTTTAAAATGCTTAGCGATTTTCTATACTTTCTATTGAATTGCAAACCTTCAGGAAATGGTGCAGGAACCGCGTTTGTGATTGGGAAAGAAAGCTCATCGCTCATGTGAGAACGCTCACATTGAGAAACATTGCTCAAGCACTTTTAAAGTGCTTTTAAAAACCTCCAACGTTTTTCAAAAACTGAAAAGTGCTCATAGTGTAAACAAGCCCTCACAAAGACAAATCCATGCATACCTTTTGTTTACGCATTTCACGTTTTTAGCAGATTACTTTTGTCCCCATTGATTTCTTTTGTGAAGTTCTGCTCACAGGACAACAAAGGAAATGTCAAATGTTAGCTCCAATCATGAGCAAAGCAGGAAGTGTAATTTTCAGAATCTGCAGAAAACAAGATGGCAGCCCCCATGAAGCATATGCAGTAGGCTATTCAGATATTTAAGCAAGGTTAAAAAATGTGCCCAGTCACATTGTGAAACTTAGCCATGTACTGCCACGCACCAGGGGACCCAAAAGGCCTGCCAGGAAGTGTGTCACTCTGTACTGCAGTCTGTGTAAATGGATCCATAATTTGTATGTTGATTTGTATGAAAAGAGTAGTATTTGAAGTGGATCCGAGATAAACTTTTACACATTTCATAATTGTGCCTCTTACATATATTTTATAGGTACAGACTAACCAGCAAGCTCATGGTGAACCAGAACTCATTGGAGTGTGTGAGGGACTACAATGGTCCTAAAAGCCCCCTTACTAAAATGCTAAGAAAAACAAAAGTTTGTTTTCTTAAAACAGAAAGAATTTGCGATAATTCAGGTTGGACTGAGCTTGAGATGTCTCCTAGTGCATCACTGCTGAATATATGCAAATTAACCATTGTTACCTTTAAAAGCTAAACACACCTCCAGAACTGCTGGAATGCAATGATGTGTCAGCTTGTTAATTTGTACAGAGCCATAATAATCCAACATGCATACAGACTGTTTTGGATTGTTTGATCCTCATCAGTGCATGGCATGGATTAATTTGGCTCTATGCAGTAGGGCTTGTAACACCGAGAGATACAGACTAACCAGCAAGCTCATGGTGACCCAAAACTCATTGGAGTGTGTAAGGGACTACAATGGTCCTAAAAGCCCCCTTACTAAGATGTTAAGAAAAACAAAAGTTTGCTTTCTTAAAACAGAAAGAATTTGCGACAATTCAGGTTGGAGTGAGCTTGAGATGTCTCCCAGTGCATCACTGCTAAATATATGCAAATATATTTTATAGGGCATTCCTCGTGCTAAATACCTTTTCTTTTCTTTTTGTTTTAATGCCCCAATTCCCTATAAACTAAAAAGTCACACCCACAGCTCCTCCAATGCCTAGGCATTCTGAGTCCCATGTAGCAAGTGCTGATGTGAGCTCAGTCTGGGGAGGAGGAGGCTTTTCCCGAAGGAGGAGGTGTTACCAGCCGGGAGCTGCTGAGATTTCAGTGGCAAGGAGGTGGAGAGGGGAGTGGAGTTTTCACGCCATCTTTTAGAAGGCTTGTCATCATTACACAGCCAAGCTGCTCTGTAGCTCCACCCCGGAGCTACAGAGCAGCTTGGCTGTGTAATGATGACAAGCAGAATATGGCTGCTCTCATTTGATCACAGGAAGAAATAATCCTATACTGTTGAAGCTGTTTGCAGATAGATTTACTGTGTAAAGCATCTAAACTTTAGATAAGTTATATAGATAAGTTACTTGCTATAGCTAGTTTTTCATCTCAGATCTGCTTTAACTGCTGACAGAATCTAAACCTTACTTTCAACCTCTAAACTATTATCTATGTGTTTTGGGTTCAATAATTTTTTGTAAAGGTTTGTATTACTGGAAGTTTGGGGCATATCTTCAATTTTAATATTTTTGCTTGCGAAGGTGTCACATCTTTTAGAAGGCAGGTGTATTAGTTTTACAGGCATCAGGGTGGGAAAATAAAGAAGAAACGCTGTAGGCCTGAAATGGTGTATGCATTGCCGTCTCTCCTTCCCACTGAGTTCTGTAGAAACTGCACTGTCATATCTAGCTTGTTTTGTAAACACATATGAGAACAGCATAGATCATATTTCAGCAGCTTCTGCAGTGGGGAAAGGTGTATTTCCCTTCTCAGCCTTGTGTCACACTGCACTGCCCTCAGCGAATCAGCGCGTAGCAGAAATGTGGGATGGGAGATAACCAGCTTCCCTCTCCATGGCAATGTACCAAATAGAGCAAGGTTAATTGAGAGCGGTAACAAGATTTATTACAGCAGAAACATTTATGATTATATTGGAATGCATGCAATGCAAGGACAGGTTGTAGACTGCATAATAAACACAGGGCAGTGGGTAAATGGAGTTTGATTTTATGGCTGACAATCCTGCTTTACAAGCTGTCATTAGTACAGTCTATTAAGAGCACTCCCCACAGTGCTGCGCTAAGCTCTTCCAGATTCTGTTGCATACACCCTGAATCTGTGTTTTATGTGCACATAGAAATTATTAAGCAAACTAAGACCCTTTTATTCACAAGAGTAAAATTTAATTTTAAATTCATGCTGGCATCATGAGTTACTGAAACATAATCCGTAGGATTGGCTGTATTTTAATATCGCCAATACTTTTTGCAGAGGGCTGGAAAGAATCCACATGGAGTTAAACACTAACAATATGTATCCAGTACTATTAGTGAAATAATGCATGTCCAAACATTTTATTCATCTATTTTAACCACTTTACCCCCGCGCGTACGTATTTCTCCGCCCCTTTTTCCATCCTTTAAAAACCAGGGACGGAGAAACACGTACTTTCCGCGTTCCCGACGCTGCCCGCGCTCCCGCTCGTAAACACGCCGCCCGCCGCTAGTAAAACCGCCGCCGCCCGCTCGCCCAGAGATCAATGAACGGGAAAATCCATTCCCGTTCGTTGATCTAAGCCCCGCAATGATCAGCTGCTCTCCTATGGGCAGCGCGATCAATGTGAGAAAAAACTCACGTGTCCAGCCTCCTTATTCTTCCTCCAAGCTTCCGGAAGGAAGCTTGGAGGTCGCATTAAAACAAAAAGTTACTGTGGCCATCTTGTGGCCAAATAGTAAACTACACCCTACACATTTTTCACATAGAAATAAATGACTTTTACACATAAAATTAACTCATTACCTCCCACACTCCCCATTTTTTTTTTTTTTGTAATTAAAAAAAAATTAAAAAATTTACAATTAAAAAAAATACATAAATAGTTACCTTAGGGACTGAACTTTTTAAATATTTATGTCAAGAGGGTATAACACTGTTACTTTATAAACTATGGGCTTGTAATTAGGGATGGACGCAAAACTGAAAAAAATGCACCTTTATTTCCAAATAAAATATTGGCGCCAAACATTGTGATAGGGACATCATTTAAATGGTTTTATAACCGGGACAAAAGGGCAAATACGTTTCATGGGTTTTTATTACAGTAGCATGCATTATTTAAAAACTATAATGGCCGAAAACTGAAAAATAATTATTTTTTTCCCCACATTTTTCCTATTTTCCCATTAAAACACATTTAGAAAAAAATCATTCTTGGCATAATGTCCCACCTAAAGAAAGCCTAATTGGTGGCGAAAAAAACAAGATATAGTTCATTTCATTGCGATAAGTAATACTAAAGTTATAGACGAATGAATGGAAGGAGCGCTGAAAGGTGAAAATTGCTCTGGTGCTCAGGGGGTAAAACCCCTCAGTGGTGAAGTGGTTAAAGAGACTCTGAAGTCTCCGAAAAATCAGATTTTTACTTTAAAAACTGCTTAACATAATTGCCCCACCTGAAATGCTGCATACCTGCGGCTGAAAACTCGATTAATCACCCCAAACTCCCTGGGGCTGATTTTGGGGCTCCTTCCGCATAGAGGCAGAGCTTTGGGCTGTAGCTCTGCCTCTACTCACGTCCATCTGCGAGGATCTCCGCCTCTCCCCGCCCCTCTCTTCTTTCACTGAGAGGGGCGGGAGAGGCGGCCATCAGCACAGATTGACGGTCATAGAGGCAGAGCTACAGCCCAAAGCTCTGCCTCCCCCGGGCAGAAAAATCCACGACCAGGAAAGTCGTGGATTTTTGTCCCGGGAGTTAGGCGTGATTAATTACGTTTTCAGTCGTGGGATGCGGCGTTTTAGGTGGGGCAATTATGTTAAATGTTAAGAGGTTTTTAAAGTAAAAACCTTCTTTTTTGGAGACTTCAGAGTCTCTTTAAGACCATTTTTTGTTAATGCACGAGTCCACCTGCCAAGTAAAGGTCTATCCTTTCTTAATATTTTCTTCCTAACAGACCCTGCTGTGCGTGTTCAGATCTGGCTTAACATTTTCAAATTGGGAAACTATTCATTTGTTTTTATTCGGCAGCTCAGGAGTCATTTGAAGATTTTGGATTGATTTATGGAACAAAATACTCCCCCCCCCCCCCCCCGTTCTCCTGAGTGTCATCAGTAAAAATACAGCATGTTAATGAAAATAATATTTTCTTAATGCTCCTGAAATTCCTGTTTCTTGACTCAGCTCCTTGGACTAATGTTTCAGGTAAACAGAAGGGATGTTATTGAACTAAAAGTCTTTATTGCAGATTATTTTTAAAATATTCCAGGAGGAAAAGGACTTGTGCTCAAAAGACAGTGACCGGCAGTTTAAAAAAAAAAATCTATGCAGAGGCACATAGCAATTGCTTTATCAGCTGCAACTGGGGCCTGGAGCAAAGGGGCCTGGATTATACTTAAAGTGTAACGTAAAGAAAACCTGTAACTAAAAAAAGTTCCCCTGGGGGGTACTCAGCTCGGGTGGGGGAAGCCTCCGGATCCGATCGATGCTTCCCCCGTCCTCCTGTATCCCATGGTGGTCTCGCTGTGCCCCTCTGAACAGCGGGGATGTAAATATTACCTTCCCGGCTCCAGTGCAGGCGCAGTATCGGCTCTCCGCTCGGAGATGGTTGGAAATAGCCGATCATTGTTGGTACACTTTACTGCGCAGTAGAGCAGACCTGACAGAAATTGGCTATTTCCGTGCTGAGATCCGCAACAGCGCCACCCGCTGGAGCCAGAGAAGGCAAATATATCAAGCCTTGTCAGTCTTGTCGAGCCAGGATTGCGGGAGGCTTCGGGGGAGTTGGCGCTGGACTGCCTGCAGCTACAGGGATAGGCGAAGCCTCATTGGGACCCTGAGGCTTCCCCCTCCCAGGGGATTTTTTTTCATACAGGGTCTCTTTAAAGGGTAACTGAAGTGAATTATAAAAATATAACGTTCGATACCTACATCAGTAGTGGGAGCCTATGGGTGATCAAGAGGCTTCCTGGATCCTCCTACAGCCCACTGTTCCAGCGCAGGGTCCCTCTATACCTATTTTTCCAACCACAAGCTGTGGGTGAGTGCGCATGCCAGCAGAGTGGGCGTTTCCTTCTCTGCTCAACTGCCTCCTCCCACCTGTGGAATATGAAAGGAAAAATAACCTCACTCGCAGATTCTCTTAATGCCAAGATACGGTGGAATCTTTATTTATACTTGATCAAGGGCTTTCCCTATGCCAGCTTACAAAGGCAGCAGTCTAACCACAACCTCACTGACACAGAAAAAGCAAAGTTATTTTTCCCTACAATCTGTTTTAAACCCTCTTCAACATATTCCTCCCTTTAGGCGGTCTCCTTCTGTCAGTCCAATCATCACTGGCAAGTGGCAGCTTGCACCTCCTGACTGGGTGGGCCCACTGTGTCTTTCAGGATAACCTCAGAAGAATTCCTTGTAGGATATGTTCCGTTTCCCTCAGGTTGTCTGACTTTAGTTGGGTTTCTATTCTTCTGTATGACCTCAGAGGTGGCCAGCCCCTGGATACAGTCATCTGGTTCAGACCGCCCTTTCAATGGACTCCTATTTCTCCTCCAGAAAATACCAGTATAGACCAGTTCTGTGTCGCCCTCCGGAAAACTCCTGGAATGACACAAGCACCTTGGCACAATAATTTGCTCTTGATATAAATACTGAAAGCACTACTATAGCATACTCATTTTGGTCATATCATAATAATTCTTAAAACAATACAGTAATCATATTCTTAAAGCATCACTCTAGCACACTAGTTTGATTATATCAGAGCGATACTTTCAGCAGCATAGGAATATAAAAGGTATACACACAATTCATTATAAAACCTTCATTGATTCTTTCCACAGGAGCACAGAAAGGGGGTGGGTAAGTCAGCTCTTTTACAGGAAGAGATTTACTTGAGCTTCCTCGTAGCTCCTTCCAGACTAATGCAAGCATGGTGCTGGGGATAGGGGAGGAGTTTTGATGGTTCATAGACTACTTTTTGTCTAGACAAGCAGTATCTGACCTACAGACATGAAGTTGGCATAGCAGCCCAGCCAGTCTGAATGGAGCAAAAAATGATTTATGTGCAAGCCACAAAACCTTTTACTTTGGAAAGCACAATATATTCCCCACAATATGCACTGGAAAGCATGACTTAAAGATATACTTAATCTAGGGATAAAAAAAAATCAGTTTTACTCTCCTGGGGCATCTACCAGCTCCTTGCAGCCTCCCCGTACTTTTGCAGTCACTCCCGGATCCTCCGGTCCCCCGCTGCCAACTAGTTTTGTTTTGCCAACGGGCCTCGCCACGCGTAGCCTTTTTCGCATTCCCATCCGCAATAGTGTCCTGCCCCTGCACTGGATACTATTGCGGATGGGAACACTTAGGAGATGCGTGGCCAGGCTGTTGGCGAAAACAAAACTAGCTGGTGGTGAGGGACAGGATCCGTAAATGACTGCGAGGGCACGGGACAGCTGCAAGGGGCTGGTAGAAGCTCCAAGTGAGTAAAACTGATTTTTTTATCCCTGGCTCAAGTTTCTCTTTAAGAAGGACAGTAATATAATGTAGGCGCTGGGCCCTATAGTTGATACAGCCTCGTGTATCTCCAACACTGATTGCCTGATGAAGCGGGCATTTGACTCGTGAAATGCGTTGCATGCCTGGAGATTTCATAATAAATTATATTGTATATATATATATATATATAGTGACTCATTGGCTGGTCCTTGTATACCTGAGGGTGGTTTCCACCAACCCACCTCCTTTTAAACTGATTTTAAAACGGTTTTATTTTAATTTGGCACCTCTGTTATTACAAATTTCAACTTGACCCAGTAATATAATGTATTTTGCAGTCGTTATATTAAATATTTGGTGTCATCACATGTTGTCTTTAAAACAACATCAAGTTTCTTCAGGAAACCTTCAGTTTTTAATGCCTCAGTTCAGGATTGTATTTTATTTTAATTTGCAACCCTAGAGCTACTTCAAGTTCAGACTTGGGTTTTTTAAATGCCTTTTGTTGGAATATATCATACATTGCAATGCACAAAGTTCTGTACATTGCACATACGCTATTTTTGCATTTGTATTTTTTGTTACCTGGTTGACTAGGTATGCAAAACTGGACAGCTGTCTATGAGCTGTTCCAAACACCACCTCCTGTCCCATTATCAAACACGTGAGGTATCCCCGAAGGTGCTAGATGGGGCATCAACCAGCACTTACAATGGACACAGAGCTGACTAGATGGACAATGGACACAGAGATGATCACCTGCCTCCTCTCACCATCTCTCTGCTGCTGCTTAGAGATTAAAGTGCACTTGTAGAGAAAAATGTCCCTACGGGTTACTCGCTCTAGGAGGGGGAATCCTCTGGATCCAAGAGAAGCTTCCCTTGTCTTGCTCCATCAGGCCATTATAGCACTGGGATCCCTGAAAAGCCACTTGTCTACGGCTTGCTCATAGCACAGACTAGCACAGACCTGTTCAGGCTCAAATAGTTGAGCCTGATCATGTCCATGCTACTGCACATGTATGAGCCATCTGCACACTACCATGGACCTGATCAAGTTTGGCTTTTTCACCCAGAGCCAGAGCTACTGCGTGGGCGTAATGCGGCCGTGCTTTGGGGTTCCTACTCACGATTCAATGGCTTGGTGGAGAAAGACAGCTGTAGCCTCTTGGGGACCCCAAGGTAAGTATCTAATTTTTTTACCAAACATAACTCACAGGTTTACTTTGAGGCCCTCATTCAATTCACTTTTTCTCCAATGTTTTTTCCTTGCTGACATTTTTACATCTTTTCAATAAATTGCCCTTTAACCTCCTTGCCGGTTTTCCCGACCTGAGCTCGGGGTAGAAAAAATAAGCTGTTAGCGGTGATCCCGATCTCAGGTCGGGGTAGGCATTGCAGAGCTTTACCTGTAGTTTTGGAGTCCCGCGCGCGATCTCGCTGCGCAGCGGGACTCCAGCCTCTCTCCCCGGCAGTGTGGGGTCTTTCCCTGGCCGCCGGGATCCCCCATGTCCCCGCTATTCTTCCGGGACCCGGCAGCCAGTTGGAGCAGCGCAGCCGTGGTGGCAGCAGCAGAGCGGTGGTGGCAGCGTGACGTCATCGGGGGCGGGGCTAATATTGAAAACAAACTTCTCTATATTAGAGAAATATAGAGAAGTTCGTTTATATGTATATTAGCGCCATCTTGTGGGCAAAGAGAAAACTGCAGCACAGGAGCCCAGGAAGGTACTTTTTTTTTTTTTTTGCTGCAGATCTCCCTGCCAGAATGATTTTTTTCAGGTTTTAGGGTCTGAAAGAGTGGAAAAAAATTGCACCGCTTTTAGACCCTAAAATCTGGAAAGAATCAGACCGCCAAGGAGGTTAAGCAAATAGCAAGCAAGCACTGGCGTAACAATAGGGCCTGCAGCCCCTGCTCCCGCGTGGGGGGCCCAGGGTCCGGTATAACAGGAAGTCGCATCAGAGGCTAGTGAGAGGAACGCAGGCTGGAGCGCACGGAAGGTATGTATCTGTTTGCTGCCTGCTGCTGCTCACAGACACTTATTTAAGCTGGAGGGGAGCGCAAAGGGGAGAGCCCCGAGGTGAGTGGGTGGGGGAATGTCCCCCCTCCCCGCCGGCTGTGGCAACGGCTTTCCCCTCATGCTGCGACCCCTCCAGCCCCCAAAACGGCCCCCGAGTGGGCCCCAGGGAGGGGGCCCGCTCTGAAATTCTGCAGGGGGGCCCGGTGGGGCCTAGTTACGCCCCTGCAAGCAAGGGAATATTCCAAATAATTTTCCACCTACTTTTTGGTACTTTATCCATTGCAGAGTGCTGAAAAGTTATTTTAACCTTAAGATGAAAATCCTCTTCTAGGAGAAAACTTAGAACAAGTGAATTGAAAAAGTGAATCATCAATTTATGTCTAATTCCTCTCTGCTCAGTGCTTTTATAAATATTTTAACTATGCCCAAACTTTGTAATTTAGTAATACATAAAATTGCTAATTGCATTGTTTAACTATCCTCATTGCACAGAATATATTTATCATTAACTTGGAAAAACAAAGCAGATCGAGAGCCCCAATAGCTCAATATGTCAAACTAATTGGTCATAAGAGTAAATGTATGAGATAATATCACAAAGGTGGGTTACCTCAGGTAACCACTCAGTAGGCGGGGGGGGGGGGGGGGGGGAGGGATTAGACCCGACCACACTCAGGTTAAAAATGTTGCTCTCCGTAGAAGTAGAAGAAAAGGGTAACACCCCTCCACCAAGGGTGGACACTCGGGATAAACAATTGTTCAAAACAGAAGCCCCAGATAAGGAAGGATAAAATAGTTAAAAAAACATTCAAAAAAGGCGGAGGTGGTGGTCGACTTACCTACCACAAGTAGACACAAGATCAGTTATTCACTGAAAAATATGTTTATTCAGATACACTCCAGAGTGAAAGCAATGCATTTCACTGGTAACATCCGCTTCTTCAGGTAGTATATGGAGCTTGTAAAGATCCAGACCAGACGGAGGTGCTCATACCTTGTGGGAGGCAAGTCCACCACTACCTCCCCCCTTTTTAAACGGTTTTTAACTATTTTATCCTTATCTGGCGCCTCCGTATTTAATAATTGTTTATATTTATCAGTAACATTGATTGCTGATTTTACTCACAACAGTAGCAATTAGGCATGTTTTTATAGCATGCCCGCAGGGCAGTTTCTAGGCTAAAATGCACCCAGTGCGAGAGTGTAAAAATTGCGCCCCCCCCCCCCCCGTGCCGGAGCCAGGTATAGGTGCCTGCAGTATAGGTTAGCTAGGTCTAGTTGCACTCAGTATAGGTAGTGGGCTATAGGTCCCCCCAATATAGGTAGCCAGGCATAGGTGCCCCAGTATAATTGCCCCGAGTATAGATTAGCCAGGTAGGTGCCTCCAGTATAGGTATCCAGTATAGTTCAGGGGCGGACTGGCCAGGGGGGCAGGGGGGCAATCTCCCCCCAGGCCACCTTTCATTCAGTGATTTAGGGTAGGTTTGGTGTCTGGTGTATTGGGGTTTGTTGTAAGGCAATGCTAGCTGATAAAAGTGCAATCAGAGGACAGGCAAGCTGGTAAATATACACAGCATGATGCAGAGCTTGCCTGGAGGGTCCGTGTGCAAACATCTGTCTGGTCTCTCCCCATTGTTATTATGACTGCATGTGTGGATAAGGTGTTATACAAGTTAAAGTTTTTGACAGTCCCTAGAATCCAGGAGGGCTACTTTCTGACTTGCGTGAGAGACTGTCATGGACAGGAGTCCTATTACAGGCAAGTAGCCTCTGTGTGATGTGCAATACAGATAAGCTCTCTGCTCCATCTCAGGCTATTCTCAATTTCTCTCCACTCCTCCTCTCTCTGGGCTAGTGCACGCCAAAATCGCAATAGCAATCGCTAGCAATTTGTGAGTGTGATTTTGTGAAACGATTTTCAGAGCGTTTTTTTTTATGAATTGCTCCAAAAAATGCTACATGCAGTGTGTAGCATTTTTTGGAGCAATTCATTAAAAATAGCTCTGAAAATCGCTTCACAAAAATCACACTCACAAATTGCTAGCGATTGCTATTGCGATTTTTGCGTGCACTAGCCCAGAGGAGTGGAGAGAAATTGAGAATAGCCTGAGATGGAGAAGAGAGCTTATCTGTATTGCACATCACACAGAGGCTACTTGCCTGTAATAGGACTCCTGTCCCTGACAGTCCCTCACACAAGTCAGAAAGCAGCCCTTCTGGAGTCTAGGGACTGTCAAAACTTTTCAACTTGTATAACACCTTACCCACACATGCAGTCATAATAACAATGAGGAGAGACCAGACAGATGTTTGCCCACAGACCCTTCAGGCAAGCTCTGCATCATTCATGCTGTGTATATTTACCAGCTTGCCTGTCCTCTGATTGCACTTTTATCAGCTAGCCTCAAGTTTCCCATTGCCTTACAACAAACCCAAATACACCAGACACCAGACCTGCCCTAAATCACTGAATGGAAGGCGGCCTGGGGGAAGATTGCCCCCCTTCCCCCCTGGCCAGTCAGTGTAGCTGTATACAGTGCTTCCCTGAGCTAATTACTTTGCAGTCCCCTGGGGAGAGGGAGGGAGAGTTCACAGCGCCCTTTTGCTGTCTGCGCTCAGGGCTGCCGCACGCACGCACGGCCCCTAGAAACGGGTCTGCCCGATCACTAACTAGCTGTTGGCAATGTTGGGGGACACCTGACCCTGTACATAAGTGAAGATCAGCTCTGTATGATGTCCAAAAGTATGAAGTCTTTATTAGGTCAGGTAAAAGCTCACATCATCATGCTGTCATGATGGTTTGAAACACGTAAGCATGGTGATGTAAGCTTTTACCTAATATAGACCTAATACTCTCGGACATCGTACGGAGCTGATCTTCACTTCTTTACTGGGGCTCTAGTCACCTGGCTCCTGTACTGTTTGTACAGTAAAGGTTGAGCCCTTTTCTGCATGTCCCTGTACATCGTAAACAATTATTTTGGAAGTCCTAAGTTGCACATTGCAGCAATTATTTTAAGTGATTAAGGAACATTTTTCTTTCTTTCTTTCTTTCTTTCTTTCTTTCCTTCCTTTCTTTCTTTCTTTCTTTCCTTTCTTTCTTTCTTTCTTTCTTTCTTTCTTTCTTTCTTTCTTTCTTTCTTTCTTTCTTTCTTTCTTTCTTTCTTTCTTTCTCCTGATCTGTATATTAATAATCCATTAACCAATTTTGAAAATATCAAGGGCAAAAAAAAATATTATCTTAACAGTCAGGCAGATAGCATTTTCAAAAGGAAAAACTTCTACTTCTTCGCTGAAAATTGTCTATATAGCTTTATTTGTAATTTTTAGTTGACTTTTTTGAGGTCACATCTTTGAAAACAAAAACAAAAACAAAAAAACCAAAAACACATTTGTATGTCTTTATATATTATTCATTGTTGCTAATGTATTATTATTATTTTAAAGTTCAGTTTTTATGTTTTAATTTTATTCTTATCCTAAAAGCTAATAAAAGGTTGTAAATTATTCTTCTTTATATAACTCCAGTATTACTTTATTGACAATAAATTTGGGGGATATTTTAAGATTTATATACATATAAATCTTACCAGAAAATATGCAGGAAAAATAACCATTAAAAATGGAGTTTTGACAGCTTACCAAAGCTTAATGATAATGTCAGTCACATCATCACTCTTCCCTGTCAGCTGAGTGAACAACACAAGTCTTATGGATTTTCTTCTTGTTTTTTTGCATATTTTTAATGATTGGCTTCAGTGTAGGTTGATAAACTGAAAAAAAAGGAAACAAATCTGAATATAATAATAGCACATGTGTTTAATATAATAATAATAATAATGTCCTTTGAATGGGAATGTAGGTTGGATAATTAGCGATCAGTGATGAGCAAAAATCTCAGTAATATTTGAATTCTGGCTCCAACAGAACCATTATTTGCATTAAGGAATACCAACTTTGCACACATCCAATTAGATTTGTCAGGCAACTGTTGATAGGTAACCGTCAAAGTTCTGCTGATGCAAATTTTTTTCCAGTCATCTCAGAATATCCACTTTCCAAAAAGTTTTTGTTCACTGCTGTTGGTGATAAAGGTCAATAATCATAAAAACTACCCGAGAAATTTTATCAAGGGTCTGAGTAGGTGCTAAATATAAATCCAAAAAGTGCAAGTGCATGAGTCATTGGATGACGAAACCGGTAGGGCGGAGCCAAGGCCAACACACCAAACTGTTACACGATGAAAGGTGATGCGGGACGCTGCAATCCCCGACCCAGAGATGGTGATATATAAACGCTGGTCTAATGTTTTTTTCATGTAAGGGCATTACTGTGTTAAATGTTTTATTAAATCTATGGTTTTACACATGATTGCCCTTGTTCGAGTTCCCTAGATCTGTGTTTTTCAACCGCTGTTCCACGGCACACTAGTGTGCCGCGAGATGTTGCCTGGTGTGCCGTACGGCAGGGGTCCCCAACCACCGGGCCGTGGCAGGTCTGGCCTCTCGCTCCTCCCCTCCCCGCGGCCGCCGCTCCTGTTACCTCATCATGAACGGTCGGCTGCTTGTCCGATTAGATTCCCCTGTAGCCGCTCTCCTCAGTGGCATCTCCTATTACAGCAGCGCGCTCGGCGGCTGCTGTGATGAGCAGGAAGCGGTACAGCGGTTCCCATGGTAACGGCGATGCATATCGCCGCTACAGGAAGCCGCTGTATCGCTTCCTGCTCATCACAGCAGTTGCCGAGCGCGCTGCTGTAATAGGAGATGCCACTGAGGAGAGCGGCTATGGGGGAATCTAATCGGACAAGCGGCCGCCCACTCATGATAAGGTAACAGGAGTGGCGGCCGCGGAGGGGAGAGGGGCACTACCTACCCATACTAGGAAGCTATACTGGGCACTATACTAGCTATACTGGGGCACTACCTACCTATACTGGGCACTATACTAGCTATACTGGGCACTATACTGGGGCACTACCTACCTATACTGGGCACTATACTAGCTATACTGGCCACCATACTGGGCACTATACTAGCTATACTGAGCACTATACTGGGCACTATACTAGCTATCTGGGCACTATACTAGCTATACTGGGCACTACCTACCTATACTGGGCACTATACTAGCTATACTGGGCACTTTACTGGCTATACTGGGGCACTACCTACCCATACTGGGCACTATACTGGGGCACTACCTATCCATACTGGGACTATACTAGCTATACTGGTCATTATACTAGCTATACTGGGGCACTATACTAGCTATACTGGGGCACTATACTAGCTATACTGGGGTAACTATACTAGCCATACTGGTGCAACTGAACTCCCTATACTGGGGCAACTATGCTAGCTATGCAGCCGCACCCCAGCCCCCCTCCCCCCATAACCCGCTGTGCACGACACTGTCCACTAGGTCGCGCAAACACCCGCGCCGCCCCCCCCCCCCCCCCCTGCCATTCCCCGGAGAAAAATTGGGTCAGAAAGTGGTCCCCGGGCCGGAAAAGGTTGGGGACCACTGTCCTAGATCATGTCCTATCGGTTTACAGTGTTGATCGCAGTGTATGAAGGTTTATGATAGTGAGGTGGATTGGAGGAGAAGCTCTATCCATTGCTGCTGGTGAGCAGGGAAGATTGGGGGGGGGGGGGGGGGGCTGATATAGGCAGTGATGGGCCTCATCCCCCTTTTTTGTACATTGCTTATAGAGGTGAATGCGATCACTGTAGAAGGGTTCTAATCTCTTATTTTGAAAAACAGACTACACTGTATGGCTCTTTTATTTCCTAAGGTGCATTGTTTATGACCTAGGGATTCTGATTTGTAGGATCTGAGAATTGAGCGCAACTATATGAGTAAGTGGAACTGCGGCTTCTGGAGCAATAGCACACTGGGCTTTGGGCTTCACCACCATGTTCTCAAAGTTAATTTACACTTGAGACAAGTGAGAAAAGCCTGCTCAACCTCCAAACATCTGTTAATTTAAATTTGTGTGTATGCAGATATTCATTTCTATGTCTTTTTGTCTCTGTATCCCAGTGGCGGCTCGTGCACACCAAGAGTGCTTCTGAGCTCTTTTTAAAATGCTTGCGCTTCAAAAGGTGCTTGGCCAATGTATTTGAATGGGATGAGCACACCGGAGCAATGAGCTTTTTTCCCAAATGCAAACGTGGGTCCTGCAGCATTTTTGCAGATATCTGAGGCGATTCAGCGTCAATGTTAAGTAAAGGAAAGTGGAAAATCGCTCTAAAATAGCGCTAGGCCGGAACGGTTTTCCAAACGTTTTTGTTACAGAAGCTGTTCTACTGTAACAAAACATAAAAAAACGCTCCAAGAATCCCTAGACATGCTTAGAAAATAGCTAGGCAAGCCTAGAATCACTTTAAAAAAATCCCTTTAAAAAGCGATGAGCGTTTGCTTTTATGCTAGCGCTTTTTGGTGTGCACTGTCTCTCAACTATGATTAACCAGTTCACCCCCAAGGGTTTTTACTCTAACGGACCAGAGCAATTTTCACTTGTCAGTGCTCCTCCCTTTTATTCCCTAATAACTTTATTACTACTTATCACAAGAAAATGATCTATACCTTGTTTTTTTCGCCACCAATTAGGCTTTCTGTGGGTAGTACATTTTGCTAAGAATTTTTTTTATCCTAAATGCGTTTTAATGGGAAAAAAACAAAAAAAAAATGAAAAAAATAATTATTTCTCCGTTTTCAGCCATTATAGTTTTAAAATTAAACATTCTCGTGTGGTTAAAACAAACACCGTTTATTTGCCCAGTTGTCCCGATTATTAAACCGTTTTAATTATGTCTCTATCACAATGTATGGCGACAATATATTATTTTGAAATATAGATGTTATTTTTCTGTTTTTTTTTTTTGTTCTGGCCATAATTACCAGCCCCTATATAATACATTAAAATTAATTTTCCCCCATAAAATATCGATTAAAAAAAGCTGAGTCCCTAAGGCAACTATTTATTTATTTATTTTAAGCTGATTTTTATTTACAAGTGTTATTTTTTTGGGGGGGGAGGGTTGGAAGTGTTATTTTATTAATTTTATTAATAGTGTGTATATATATGTGTAATATACTTTTTGGCCACAAGATGGCGCTAGTGAACACTCTCCTGTATAGGAAGTGATCACTTTTTTTTTTTTTTACTCTTTATTAAACTGTAACATTTCCTGTTTTTATGAATGGACGCGGCCGCTGTTTGCAGTCGCGTCCATTCACTCCAGGCAGTGCGATTGGGTAGAGGACTGCTCGGTCCTCTTCCCCAATCACTCAGCACGGGATCCCGACGGTAATGGCGGCGGTAGCGGCGCGCACACGAGCGGAGCGGCGGCGGGAACGCGCGACGTATTAAAACGTCATGTTGCCATTAACAGGCAAAAGCATGACGTTTTAATACGATACATTGCCATTAAATGGTTAAGGACCTCGCATGGTCCAAAGCATGTGAGTTGCCCTTCTGTTATATGTGAAGAAATTGTACTGTAATACAATTGGAAATCAGGAATGTGCAAAATAGGTCTTAAAAACTATTACATTATGTACATTATGACAAAGAAGGTTAGAAGAGTCTAACCATAATCAACATAATTAAACTCCAGTGGCGTACCTAGGGTATTTGACACCCGGTGCTAATTATTTGCAGACAGGAGAGCTTAGCATCCCATCACCATGGTAACTTCCAGCCTGCGTCCCTCATGACGTCTGCGGGGATGGAAGTAACTGGTGACGGGAGCTGAGCAGCATGCAGGAGATCGGTGTGGTTCTGAGCTGAATCGGATCGGGGCCACGTGAGTATAGCAGAAAGGGGGCCACAAATGCTGACCTTAGTGGGGGCCGTGGCAAGAGGCCTGGCAGCACCCCTGCAAGGCTGGGTACCTGGTGCTGGACATTTTTGCCGCCCGACGCTAGGATCACCACTGTTAAACTCAAATCTATCCTAACAAATTTATGCTTCCTACTTGCCATTCTGGCTATTTAGAATATGATTTTCCAACTTCACTGGAAAAAAAATAGATTACTACGGTTGTAATGAATTATCGTTACAATGCCTTCATATAGTGCTGATATGTTTTGCAGCAATTTACAAAGTACATATCCATGTCGCTGACTGTCCTCAAAGGAACTCACAATCTAATCCAACCATAGTCATATGTTAATGTCCTACCATATTGTTATGTGTTTATATAGCACTAACATCTTCTGCAGCATTTTTCAGAGTACATAGTCATGTCACTGACTGTCCTCAGAGGAGCTCACAATCTAATCCTAGGATAGTCATATTATAATGTCCTACCATATTATATTATTATTATTATTATTATTATTATTATGTTTTTATATAGCACCTTACTTCTTCTGCAGCACTTTTCAAAGTACATAGTCATGTCACTGACTGTCTGTCCAATAAACTCACAATCATATCATAGTCAAATGTCCTAGTATTGTATATATATAAGTGCGTATATTTAATTTATTTGAGTACTAAATAGGACATGTTTATTGCATAGCTCTTTTACAGGACTGCATAGTTGAAACATTTAACATATACTATTGGTAAAGCAATATAAAAGTAAAGAGTTGGCAATATTAATAATTCTACTACTACTACTTATTATTATTATATTAGTAGCAGTATAATTACTAATATTGACAACTCTTTACTTTTATATTGCTTTACTAATAGTATATGCTAAATGTTTCAACTATGCAGTCCTGTAAAAGAGCTATGCAATAGACATGTCCTACTGAGTACTCAAATGAATTAAATACACACACACACACACACACACACACACACACACACACACACACACTCACACTCACACTCACACTCACACTCACACTCACACTCACACTCACACACTCACACACTCACACACACGTTTATTGGACTGACAGTCAGTGACATGACTGTGTACTTTGAAAAGTGCTGCAGAAGATGTCAGTGCTTTATAAATACATGATATTATTATTACATTATAATAAATGCACTATTGCAATATTATTATAAGTGTTAATTATATGACTTGACGTTTACAATCTAAATAAGAATATCACAAGGATTTTTAACTAGTGTTATAGTAAGCACCGGGGAAAAGCAAAAAAAAATAAGGAAAAAAGTATTTGACAAGAATGCGTAACGGAGTAGTAAAAAAAAAAAAAAGGAAAAAGAGAGAGAGAGAAAAATAGAAGAAGAAAAAGTGGTTTTGATGATCAGGATCTTTGCTAGAAAGCTTCATTGAACCTATTGGGAAAAATGAGGACTCCTGGTAATCTATGTGCTGAAATATTTTTGCTTCTTTATCTAGAAAATGTGCAATTTGGTCAGGCAGAAAAAATTGAACCGAGCTTCCCAAGTAATAAATCACTGGATTGCCTGTGACATTCATACAATACGGATATAGTGTTAACTGTATGAGTCAGACAGCCCTTGCTGCTCTCAGCCTGTTCTTAGGAGGTGACCTTGCCACTGTGTAGTAATCAATCATCCTGGCGCAGGACACACTGTTTTTGTTTAATATTACACTATTGGCATATATAGTAAACAAAGTGCAAAAAAAGAAATTTCAATACCGAGGTATGTACATATACAGCGAATTGTTCAGGTCCGAAAATTCCCAATGCCTATTTCTAGCAGTGACTCCGACCTAGCTAGATGTAGATGACTCCGTACAACTTATCCAAGGCAATTCATTACGGCAATTTTCAATCAAATTGTGCTATCAATAATGCTCTAATAGATATTCCTTTTACTCGTAAGCACAGGGGGGAAATCTCCCAGTATGGAAATGGCATGCTGAAAAGAAATATGCATGTTCTAATACTGATGTTTTTATAGGTTTATTTCATTATTATTTTTATTTGACTGCATGTTGGTAGTAAGATACGATAATTGTGCAGGCTAGAGGAACATCAATGCATGGCTTTTGTTTGGACTTGAGGGCTGTTGTAGCTTCACATCAAGCAGTGTTAAAGGAGAGCTCCAGAGGCATAGCTACAGGCCTGTGGGCCCAAGTGCAGATTTTATACTACCTTCCCAAGCACTGTATGTGAAATAATATTTTCTCCACTTGGCCAGCCAGGTCTGGCCGGGTCATGTAATGACATGATTATGTTTTTTGCATATTGGCCGCTGTAGCCCGCCATTTTGGGCATCAGCAGGCCAAATCCAAGACCATGACCAACTTTGGGATCAGGCTGTACCATAAATATTTAAAGGGGAATGTCAGCCTAAACAAACATACTGTCATCAAGTTACATTAGTTATGTTAATTAGAATAGATAGGTAATATAATCTCTTACCCACCCTGTTTTAAAAGAACAGGCAAATGTTTGTGATTCATGGGGGCTGCCATCTTTGTCATGGGGCAGCCATCTTTTTGGTTGAAAGGAGGTGACAAGGAGCAGCAGACAGTTCCAACTGTCCTGTGTCCTGATCACCCCTCCTAGCTGCACACCCTAGGCTTCAAATGTCAAATTCAAAATGTAAAAAAAAAAAAAAAAAATTGCACCAAAACAGCAGAACGAGAACAACAAAATCAGAAATCTCATCATGCTTTGCACAGCATCAGGGGAAAAAAGCCCAGGCAGTTTTCTTCTGTGCAGCTAAAAATGAGGCTTGTATAAGAGAAACAAAGTTCTGATGCTGTGAAACTGTTAAAGAAACACAAAGCCTTTTCAGTGCTGCTGAGTCAATTTTTAGTCCGGAGGTTCACTTTAAGTTATTTTGTAGGGAATCTTGCTTTTTTTAAACTTTTTTTTTAACTTTTTCTTTTTGACCCGAAGAAACAGCTCTTGGCCATGAAATGCATTGTCACTTGTGCTGTTAGTTGACTGAGAAAATTCATTTATGAAAAACTTTGATCCGTTTTTCTACCCAAAGGTAATCCAACACTTAACTTCCTTTTAAATAGATTTTCATTGTTTTATATTGTATGGTGACCGCCATTTGTTGTTGTTTTTCCTATCTCTGTTCAAATCATATATAGAGGTGATGGGCTTAACTACAAATCATGCGAAACTTAGGCATGGCCCACAATATTCACACCCTGACGCACACACCCTGATGAAGCGTGCAGGGGGGCGGGTGTAGTGCTTAGGTAGGCGGGGTAAATCCTGCAGACATGTGAGCGTCTACCTGACTGAGAGAAGCAGAGGATCCGTATATTGATATAGTGGCTGGTCCCTGACATTTTTGCTGCGACTGGGCGTGGGCGATACAGCGGGATTGAATGGCTTCATGAAAAGTTCATTGTGGTACCAATCTGATCCGGGGCTGGTATGAGGGACAAATGGTCAGACTAAAACCAATAAATAAAAATGAATAGCAATTTGCATGCAGAGCAGGACATGGGCCCTATAGTTGTTTTTTAAAGCAATCCACTATTGAACTCAAGTGAGCTTTTGTTTATTTGCTTAGAATAGAGAATTGGATCATAGTCTAATTTTAGTGTGGCACAGAGCGCAAATTCACTGTGCCCGTCTCCCTCAGTGATGGTCCAGCTCCTGTAGCGCCTTTGTGTCTGCCAGCGGATGCACATGCAGAGCAACGGCATAACCTCTCCAATATTCTGCTCTATCATGAATGATTTAGAGGAAGAGTTGTAAAAGTTTTAACAACCAATGTGGTGGAAACATTCCTGCAATGTGCCGGTAACTGCTACTGACCGGCCCGTGAAACTGGACTCATTTACTTCTGGGACAGCTGTGGGATTGTAGAACTTTTCCTTACTTGGAGTCCACACGTGTAAAAAAAAAAAAAAATACACAGTAATGCTGAAAGAAAGAAAACATCCACACGGCAAAAAAAAGTCTCTAAAATTTTTTAGAAGTGTGGATGCCAATATTGCCCGTGTTATTTTTCTTAATCCTGGTATTGAAATACCAGATTCTAAACATGATTTATGAGACTGGAAGGCTTAAACCTATGCCCCAATGTGCCTCTCCGTCAACAGTGTGTAATTAGGAACAGGTTTCGGCACTGTTTTTGTGGGTGTTGGAGGCAAGCAAAGTGGCGTAAATTGATTGATTAATACAGTGTTTCAGAATTTCTGGAACTAACAATGGGCCTCTTTTTTTTTTAAGCCCCTTAAAATAAAACACAGTCAGCTGAACTCATATGGGGGTTTACGTAGTGTCCTTTAAACTAACTTAGCCAATTCACATGAACAATCAAATAATGCAGTTAATAGATGGCCCTTTCCCTGATCATTCATATTCACCTTGCGAGTGAGAGCGTACACATCGGCAGCTGGCATCAGCATAATCAATCCATCTTCACATGTGCTGCTGATTCAATCACTTTGATCTGTCAGATCTGTACCCTTCAACATGTCCAACAAATAAACTTTTCATAGTTGTTAGTACCTTATTTGGTAAATGAGTGCTTGGGCAGAAAGGGGAAAGAGGGTTTTCAGCGCCCAGGGTAAAAGACAGTATTTGCTCCCCCTTGGGCGTGGCCATGCATTAGAATGTGGGTGTGGTCATGGGTGGAGCCAAATGTAAAAATGCTGTTTAGATAGCTAGATGTGCCCCCTTACTGCCAATAGTTAGCCAGATGGCCCCCTTTACTTCCATCTAGATAGCTAAATGTGCCCCCTTCCCCTGTTCAAATATATATTATAGATAGCTAGATGTTTCCCCTTCAGAGAACCAGATGTGCCCACCTTGAGATAACCACATATGCCCCCTTTTGATAGCCAAATGTAACAGCAGAAGACTTACCGGCTCCAACATTCCAGCAATAAAGTCATCTCTCCTCTGCAGCGCGCCCAGCATCCTTTCCTTGGTAACACAGCATCTCTTGTCACATGATGCCGCTGTTGCTAAGGAAAGCACGATTGGTGCACTGCAGAGGAAAGATTACATCATCGATGGAACATGGGTGCCAATGAATCTTCTGCTGTTGTAGTTGCCACACTCGGGGCACTTAGGATGGCCAGTGAGCCACCTATCAAGCAGAAGTGTGTGAGGCAATCTCACTAAGCCCCCTTACAGTGCTGCGCTGAGGGACAAATGTCCCCCCTTCCCCCCCTAGGTACGCCTCTGAAAGGGGAAGGAATGGCGGACAATTGATGCTCGTAAGACATTACTGATACTGATTTGGTCAATTTTACTGCACAAGGTGGTAGAATCCATATCTACTATCCAAACAATCCCTTGCGGAATTGTGGTTACTTAGCTAAACCAACCACTAAGACTGGGATCAATCGGTTTAGCATTGTAAATGCAACATACAATGGGGATGCTAGAGATGGTCAATGAGATGCAAATATTTTGTTTTGCATGCTTATTGCATGCAGCTTGGCATCAAAGGGTGAGTCATTGGTAAGGGTTAAACCTTAACTGAGGGGGAAAAAAAAGAGTATCACTTACCTGGGGCTTCTACCAGCCCCTTGCAGATGCTCTGTGCCCACAACGGGATAAACCGATCCTCTGGTCTCCCACAGCAAGCCAGTTTAATTTCCGGTGAGTGGCCACTTCTTCTGCATGGCCCTGGTCGCTCGCGTCCTTGATCATGCTCCCATCGCTGTCCTACACATATGCAGTACAAGTGGCCCACCAACTGGCCAGTCCTCTGAAATAAAACTGTCTCGCTGCGGGATTGGTTTATCCCATTGCAGGCACAGGCCATCTGCAGGGGGCCAATAGAAGCCCCAGGTAAGTGAAACTCTCCCCCCCCCCCTTGGTTAAAGTTCCCTTTAAGACTGGGGTTGATGTTAGGGTATGGCCTCAGAAAAGGGGAATTAGCTTTAAAGCAGACCCAAACCAAACATTTTTTTTACTAAAAATACTTAGTTGCACCACTCTGACACATACAAAGATAAATAAACACTCTTTCAAACTTATGATCATTTCAGTGCATGCTTTTCACCCTTCTCTTTTTATATCTAGGGTTATACTGGGGGCAGCCATTAGCAATTCCTCCATTGCCAGACACCATCTACTCCACCAGTTTGCCGGAAAAATCCCGGCAATTTGAAAAGAAGGGAGGGGTTCCTCCAATAAATGTAAAATATTTTATATTTGTCATCATGCAGCTGAAAAAAGGCTGCTATTTATTATTATAATTTATTTCTGAAATCTTGTATTTTTAATTTGGGTCCACTTTAAGAGCATTGGTATTCAAATGAAACTACTTAAAGGACTTACGAGGCCAATAACAAAAAAAAGTGAAGTACCTGCATCATGTTTAAATGCACAGAGGACGCCATCCGCGCCCTCAGTGCAGTTCCGCCAGGTCCCCGCAGTGCAATCGCCCCCCGTGCCACTCCCGACCCCACAACCCGGGTCGGGCTCTACAGGCTGTCTCCTGTGTGTGGAGCGGGGAGGGAGGCCCTAGAGCTGTGCAGCTGCACTCACGTCTATGCGGACTGCGTAGCTGCGGCCAGCTCCGGCGGCCATATTAGGAGAGGCAGGAGAGCCCGACCTGGGCTGTGGGGTCGGGAGCGACACAGGGGGTTATTGCACTGCGGGGACCCAGTGGAACTGCACAGTAGTGTTGGGCGAACAGTGTTCGCCACTGTTCGGGTTCTGCAGAACATCACCCTGTTCGGGTGATGTTCGAGTTCGGCCGAACACCTGACGGTGCTCGGCCAAACCGTTCGGCCATATGGCCGAACTAAGAGCGCATGGCCGAACGTTCCCCGAACGTTCGGCTAGCGCTGTGATTGGCCGAACGGGTCACGTGGTTCGGACCCGAACGCGCTCTGATTGGCCGAACTGTCACGTGGTTCGGGTAAATAAATACCCGAACCACGTCATATCTCCGCCATTTGTCTGTGGGTTTAGCTTTGGGTAGGCAGGCAGGGTAGTTCGCGCTCCAGCCACGCTAGCCAGGGTCCCCCCTGTCATTGTGTCACTGCTGGGAACAGTAGTACACCGCTTGCTCAGCCACACTATATAGCATTCTGTTTACTGCCACTCTGTGTACCTCGCTCAGCCACACTATATAGCATTCTGTTTACTGCCACTCTGTGTCTGCTGGGAATAGTAGTACACCGCTTGCTCAGCCACACTATATAGCATTCTGTTTACTGCCACTCTGTGTACCTCGCTCAGCCACACTATATAGCATTCTGTTTACTGCCACTCTGTGTCTGCTGGGAATAGTGGTACACCGCTCGCTCAGCCACACTATATAGCATTCTGTTCACTGTTCTGTGTCTGCTTGGAATAGTGGTACACCGCTCGCTCAGCCACACTATATAGCATTCTGTTTACTGTTCTGTGTCTGCTGGGAATAGTGGTACACCGCTCGCTCAGCCACACTATATAGCATTCTGTTTACTGTTCTGTGTCTGCTGGGAATAGTGGTACACCGCTCGCTCAGCCACACTATATAGCATTCTGTTCACTGTTCTGTGTCTGCTGGGAATAGTGGTACACCGCTCGCTCAGCCACACTATATAGCATTCTGTTCACTGTTCTGTGTCTGCTGGGAATAGTGGTACACCGCTCGCTCAGCCACACTATATAGCATTCTGTTTACTGTTCTGTGTCTGCTGGGAATAGTGGTACACCGCTCGCTCATCCACACTATATAGCATTCTGTTTACTGTTCTGTGTCTGCTGGGAATAGTGGTACACCGCTCGCTCAGCCACACTATATAGCATTCTGTTCACTGTTCTGTGTCTGCTGGGAATAGTGGTACACCGCTCGCTCAGCCACACTATATAGCATTCTGTTCACTGTTCTGTGTCTGCTGGGAATAGTGGTACACCGCTCGCTCAGCCACACTATATAGCATTCTGTTTACTGTTCTGTGTCTGCTGGGAATAGTGGTACACCGCTCGCTCAGCCACACTATATAGCATTCTGTTTACTGTTCTGTGTCTGCTGGGAATAGTGGTACACCGCTCGCTCAGCCACACTATATAGCATTCTGTTTACTGTTCTGTGTCTGCTGGGAACAGTAGTACACCGCTCGCTCAGCCAGAGTATATAGCATTGTGTTTACTGCCACTCTGTGTACACCGCTCAGCCAGACTATATACCATTGTTTACTGACACTCTGTGTACACCGCTCAGCCAGACTATATACCATTGTTTACTGACACTCTGTGTACACCGCTCAGCCAGACTATATACCATTGTTTACTGCCACTCTGATTCTGCTGGGAACAGTAGTACACCGCTCGCTCAGCCAGACTATATACCATTGTTTACTGACACTCTGTGTACACCGCTCAGCCAGACTATATACCATTGTTTACTGCCACTCTGATTCTGCTGGGAACAGTAGTACACCGCTCGCTCAGCCAGACTATATACCATTGTTTACTGACACTATATAGCAGACTATATAGCATTGTGTGTACACCGCTCAGCCAGACTATATACCATTGTTTACTGACACTCTGTGTACACCGCTCAGCCAGACTATATACCATTGTTTACTGCCACTCTGATTCTGCTGGGAACAGTAGTACACCGCTCGCTCAGCCAGACTATATACCATTGTTTACTGACACTCTGTGTACACCGCTCAGCCAGACTATATACCATTGTTTACTGCCACTCTGATTCTGCTGGGAACAGTAGTACACCGCTCGCTCAGCCAGACTATATAGCATTGTGTTTACTGCCACTCTGTGTACACCGCTCAGCCACACTATATAGCATTGCGTACTCTGCCAGTCAGTGTGTATATTGCTGGGATCAGTAATACTCCACTCACCGTCAACCACTATATGAGCTCAACATGAGTTCCCCAGAGACCTCCGCTGTGAGCAGCACTCCCAACAACAGCAACAGCCAACGCCCCACGCAAGCTATAACATCCACCCCAGCAGCCAGTGGTCAGCAGCAGCCCTCCCCGGAGGAGAACGTTGTGTCCATCAGTCCGTCGCCAGAGCGATTAATGAGGGCTGCCATTGAGGAGATGATGGGGCCTGATGTGGAGGAGGAGGTCTGGCTCAGGCCAGCATCCCAAGTTAATGTTGAGGACGATGAGGGGTCTGTGTCTGGGGATGTTGGGGTGGCAGAGGTGGTGGGTGGGTCAGACTCAGGAGAAGAGTTGTATGATGAGGATGATGATCGGGACCATCTGTATGTGCCTCAGAGTCCGACCCCGGAAAACATGTTGTATCGTGTGTTTAGGTACTAAAATCTGCGTTCCCTCCCAGTAGTGTTGGGCGAACAGTGTTTGCCACTGTTCGGGTTCTGCAGAACATCACCCTGTTCGGGGTGACTATATAGCAGACTATATAGCATTGTGTTTAATGCCACTCTGTGTACACGGCTCAGCCACACTATATAGCATTGTGTTTACTTCCACTCTGTGTCTGCTGGGAACAGTAGTACACCGCTCACCCGCCACTGTATAGCATTGTGCTCTGTGTCACTGCTGACAATAGTGGTACACCGCTCACCCACCACTGTATAGCATTTCTGTACTGCCACTGTACTGCTGCCAGTCAGCGTGTACTTTAAGGATAAGTGAAATGAGGAAGAAATCCGGTGAAAGAGGGAGGGGCAAGGGAAGAGGTGTTTCCCCTGACGGTTCACGTACAGGCCACAGGGGAGCACCCAAGAAAACCCACTCAATACTGCCCATGTTGTCCAGGACAACAACCCTCACAGATCCAAAAGAACAGGACCAGATAATTACTTGGATGACCTCTCAAGCGTCCAGCAGTGGGTTAAGCAGCACCAGCACATCACGCACGAGGTCCGAGTCCTCAGCCAGTTAAAGTCTGGGCTTTCTTTGAAGACTGCACTGAGGATGTTACCATGGCGATTTGCAAGGTGTGCAAGACCCGCCTGAGCAGGGGGAAAAGTATTAACAACCTCTCCACCACCAGCATGAGCCGCCACATTCTATCCAAACATCCCACTCTGTGGGCAAACGCGGCAGGACAGGGTACCACCAGCAACACTGCCTCCCTTGGGTTCACCAGACTCACCACCAGACCCGCCTCAGCAGCAGCAGTAGCCCAGCCATTGCGTGGTTCACAACATTCACAAACATCAGACGATGCTGACACTGTCACTTTCCGGACTAGTGCTCTTGAGGTCTCCCAGTGTTCATCAAACACAACAACCAACAGCCCTTCGGTGTGCAGCGCTACGGTTGAGTTGTCTGTCTCTGAGATGTTTGAGCACAAGAGGAAATTGCCAGCAAATGACCCCCGGGCCGTGGCAGTAACAGCCAGCCAGCATAGCCAAGCTTCTGGCCTGCGAAATGCTGCCATATCGAGTGGTGGAGACAAACAGCTTCAAGGGCATGATGTCAGTGGCCATCCCACGTTACGTGGTTCCCAGCCGCTACCACTTTGCGCGCTCTGCAGTGCCTGAGTTGCATGAGCACGTGGTCAGCTAAATAACCCGAAGCTTGAAGAATGCCGTTGCCTGCAAGGTTCACCTCACCACTGACACCTGGACGAGTGCGTTCGGCCAGGGTCGATACATCTCCCTTACCGCGCACTGGGTGAACCTTGTGGAGCCTGGCAGTGATTCCTCACCTGCTACGGCGCGGGTGTTGCCCACGCCGCAAACAGCTGGATAACAACAGCAGCACCTACCTCTCTGACTCCTTCTCCTCCAACGCATCTCAAAGCTGTACCTCATCCGGAAATGCTAACCCAGCACCAGCAGCAGTAGGATCGTGGAAGCAGTGCAGCACAGCTGTTGGCATGCGTCAGCAAGCGTTGCTGAAGCTGATCTGCCTTGGGGATAAGCAGCACACAGGGGAGGAAATTTGGAGGGGAATAAAGGAACAGACGGATTTGTGGCTGGCACCGCTGGACCTGAAACCGGGCATGAAGCTAGACACCTGGCACGAACTGGCAATGTACGCAATAGAAGTGCTGGCTTGCCCGGCAGCCAGCGTTATGTCGGAACGCTGTTTCAGTGCTGCCGGAGGCATCATCACAGATCGGCGTATCCGCCTCTCCACAGAAAATGCAGACCGTCTGACTCAAATTAAAATGAATCAATCCTGGATTGGAAACGACTACGCAACACTCCTGGACCCCAACCAAGTAACATGACCGATGAACATCTGGGATGGTTTAGCGTTTCCGGTCCCTGTTTATTGAACCTCTCATCTGTATTACATTTATGACTGCATGGCGGCAAAAAGCATTGCTGCTATATCCGCACGCTTTTTGTCCTCATGCAAGGCCTGGGTTGTTGTGTCTCACAAAGCGTGGCCTTCTCCTCCTGCGCCTCCTCCTGTTCCATCACGTGTGCTGCTGCTGCTGCTGCTGCTGCTGCTGGGTTACCGTTGCCGGTCCCTGTTTATGGAACCTCTTATCTTTATTACATTTATGACTACATGGCGGTACAAAGCATGCTATCCGCACGCTTTTTGTCCTCATGCAAGGCCTGGGTTGTTGTGTCTCACAAAGCGTGGCCTTCTCCTCCTGCGCCTCCTCCTGTTCCATCACGTGTGCTGCTGCTGCTGCTGCTGGGTTACCGTTGCCGGTCCCTGTTTATGGAACCTCTTATCTTTATTACATTTATGACTACATGGCGGTACAAAGCATGCTATCCGCACGCTTTTTGTCCTCATGCAAGGCCTGGGTTGTTGTGTCTCACAAAGCGTGGCCTTCTCCTCCTGCGCCTCCTCCTGTTCCATCACGTGTGCTGCTGCTGGGTTAGCGTTGCCGCGTGGTCCCTGTTTATTGAACCACTTATCTTTATTACATTTATGACTGCATGGTGGTACAAAGCATGCTATCCGCACGCTTCTTGTCCTCATGCAAGGCCTGGGTTGTTGTGTCTCAAAGCGTGGCCTTCTCCTCCTGCGCCACCCTCCTCCTGTTCCATCACGTGTGCTGCTGCTGGGTTAGCATTACCGGTCCCTTTTCCTGGAACCTCTTATATGTATTACATTTATGACTGCATGCCGACAAAAAGCATGTTACCTGTGCAAAGAAAACAGACATTTCCCGCATTTAAAAGACAGTTTTCCCTTTGAAACTTTAAAATCGATTTTCTCAAAAACTATAAGCTCTTTTTGCTAAAAAATTTTTCCTCTTGTACCCACTCCCAAGGTGCACATACCCTGTAAATTTGGGGTATGTAGCATGTAAGGAGGCTTTACAAACCACAAAAGTTCGGGTCCCCATTGACTTCCATTATGTTCGGAGTTCGGGTCGAACACCCGAACATCGCGGCCATGTTCGGCCTGTTCGGCCCGAACCCGAACATCTAGATGTTCGCCCAACACTACTGCACAGAGGGCACGGATGGCGTCCTCCGTGCATTGAAACATGATGCAGGTACTTCACTTTTTTTTTGTTATTGGCCTCGTAAGTCCTTTAACTTCATTTTAACCGAAAACACAAAGATAACTACGCTTAGACTTATTGAAATGGACGCAACCCCTGAGAGTTCAGCAGGGTGGTTTTGGTCCCCCAACTCTTAGGGAGATCTGCTCCATTCTAATTATAACTAATCACAAAACAACATAGTCAATTAATCATTTATCTATGGAAGTATCATAAAATTCTTCTTACTATGAATCATATAGCTAGTAACAGGATTAACAACAATATGTTGCGTAAATACTTATTCGTTATTACACCAACTTGATTATTACTACATGTATGACTTATAAACAAGTGTTATTGTCACTATGAATACGGCAGGAGTCTCCGCCCACCCAGCCATGGATTGACAGCATCAGCGGTGGTGAGATGAGTAGTGTAACAAGCAATCAATCTGATACAGCAGTGATATGATGGTTCTTACAGCACACGTAATGTATATGCAATACAATGAACAGGATGGTGTATAGATTCCTGTAAATACTGCATGGGATATGACTTTGTTTATATATGTATATGCCAGTGATGCAAACAGTTGAAGGGGAGGGATTATTTGCTCGATTGTCATGGGTGGTTACTTACCCGCAGGTATATATGTTTTAAGCACATTGTGGTGTATTGTTTGTCTGCACATTCAGAGGAAGGAGACCCGCCGTGGCTCCGAAACAATTGTCATCATTGTGTTGATGGAGCAATAAAAGGAGAACTATTGCACTTTGAAGTAGGTGTGCTTGCCTGAACTTGATTGAACCATTGACTTTTGTGATGCTTGGGCTTAGCACCATCTAGGCTATGCACCCACATAAATCGGGGTAAGGTGTGCCACAACCGCAGCCACTACACGTTGAATACTTAAGCCCTGGAAGTGAGCACCCTCCCGTGGACGTCTCATCAATATTTCTTGTGGAAATCCACCATCAGATCAGAAGTGATAGTACCACGGATTGCTTGTCACGAGTCCCGTGAAGAAAGCAACCTTTTAACTGCTGTACACTGAGTTACACATGGAGACCGTTGAAGAAGGGGATCCAACTTTCTCATATTCAGCGGAGGAGATCAGCAATATCCTTTTTGCTGGGAGCAGAAGGATTGGGTTTGGAACTGATAAAGCCACAGATCTGATTCGTGAGTTGCGAAGGTTAAAAAAATGACAAGTTGACCTGGAGCTTCATGGGCACACACTGTCGGAATATTACAGATGCAAAAAGATTCCGAAAGGCTTTAGGCTGGGGATTCAGCCAACAATAAGTCACAACAAACGGGACTTTTGTGATAGATGGTGTGCACTATCAACACAGCACTCACTCAATTACATGTTAATGGTAATTGAAGAGGTGAGGGTACTACTGTTACAAGTTGAAAAGGAGATAATTCCCATTGAAACGGGAATCAAAGAGCTGTTACCAACTGACAAAAAATTATCTGAGCAATTAACTGTACTGGACGATGATATCGACAAATACAGAGAAGACATACAACAAAGAAAAAGAGATAAGTTCCGACAGATCTGTCAGGACCATAAAGAGGGTAGGATATATCCCTGGTTGGTAGGAATTTCGGGAGAAAGGAGGGGCCCACGACCTACAGAAAGGAGACCTAAACCTAAGAAAGGACCCAGAGGTCCCCCTAAGCGAAATCCCAACACCGACAGTGAGATATATACAGAAAACCCCTCCTCGGAAAGTGATACCCCCGGTTCATCGGGGTTTCAAAAAGAAAAGGGAGGCGACACTTCAGGAGGGGGCGCAAAATCAAAAACTAAGCAATCACAACGTCCACAAACGAGGAGCACACCCCGTGTCCAATTGTGAATCTTAGTGATTACGAGTTGAATCACAGTGAAATGGCGGTTCTGTCGAAAGGACTATCTTTTTGTCCAACAGCAAAATTTGACCCTTTCCAGCTAGAGGTAGACCTGTTTAAATATGAGAGACTCATGAAATTAAAACAATTCTTCTATACAAAACCTCCCTCAAGTTTGCCAACTGAACAGATCAATAAGTTCAAACTCAAGAGTACCTTTTCCCCACCAGGATCATTTCCGAGTATTGAGACCTTTTCCAAAGCCGTTAAATACGATGTATCCCAGAACCATCTCAGAAAGGCCAACCTTAACAATCTCACAAGGAAAGAGACAGATAGCCTCAGAAGTCTCAAAGATAACAACCAAATTATCATTAAACCAGCCGATAAAGGCGGAGCAGTGGTCATCATGAATTACCAGGATTATAGGTTGGGGATCAGGAATATGCTGGCAGATGATACAAGCTATACTCCTATTCCAGCGGATCCAACACCGGGAACCTCGAGGAAACTCCACTGTCTGCTTGACTTGGCGATTGCTAACGAGTGGATATCTGAAAAAGGGATTATCTCTCACCCAAATTTCCGCAAAAAACAGTTATCTATGGACTACCGAAAATCCACAAGGGCACTGCACCACTTAAATTCCGTCCCATCATTTCAGGTACGGAGTCTATTACACAGCCACTGGCAAGATTCATCGACTTCCAGTTACAACCATTGGTACAGTCATTGCCTGCCTACCTCAAACACACGGACCACTTCCTGCAAAGATTGGCAGTGATCAACGAGGTGAGTGAAGATGCATTGTTATGCACAATGGACATTAGCTCTTTGTACACCTCGATTCCTAATGAGGAGGGGTTAAAAGCAGTAAGACACTTTTTGCTTAAACAAAGTGACAAATTGCTACCTGTTGAATTTATTTTAGCAGGTTTAGATCTCATTTTGACTGAAAACTGCTTTCGCTTCGAGAAGGAATGGTTCAGACAGTGCCGAGGCACTGCCATGGGCAGCTCGGCAGCCCCCGCATTTGCCAACTTATTTGTAGGGTATCTGGAAGAGAGGGACGTGATTGGTTTGCCGATGTACCTTGCCCACGTGGTTATGTGGGTAAGGTACATCGATGACGTGTTCCTCATATGGAGAGGGACAGTTGATGAACTCACAATATTCATTGAGCTGTTGAATTCCCTATTTGAAGGGATCAAATTTAACCCAGAAATCTCAAGGGAGTGTGTCCCTTTCTTGGATGTAATGGTGAAAAAGATTGGCAGTGGAGTGACCACGACTTTATACAGAAAGCCAACAGACCGAAACACATTGTTGCATTACAACAGTGCTCACCCCAAACACTTGGTTAACAGCTTACCAATTTCTCAATTTTTAAGAGTTCTTAGGATATGCAAAGAACAAGATGACATTGTACAGGAACTCAAGATTATGCAAATGCGTTTTATGGAACGTGGGTATCCGGAGAAATTGTTACAGGAGGCTCTTCTTAGAGCCCGGAGTATCATGGAGGGAAAATAGGACAGTCCCCTCAAGGACAATATAGCATTTGTACACGACTTCAGCCCCATGGCTGGCATTATTAAAAAGACTATGAACAAAAATCTCTCCATTCTGCAATCTGACACCATGTTAAATCCCATATTGCATGACCCACCTCTATTTTTTTTATACTGTAGATCTAGCAGAAATATACGAGTCATTTTGGTTCAAGCTGATCCCGTAGCAAAATATGAGAGGCCACCGCACACTTTCTCTAATAGAAAGGGTTGCTATAAATGCTTCAACTGTAATGTCTGTAATGCATTGATCACTGGCTCATGTTTCTCACACCCCAGGTCTGGAAAAAGATATCAGTTGAAGGAATATTACAATTGCAACACGGACCATTGCACCTATATGTTACAGTGTCCCTGTGGACTGGCCTATGTCGATAAGACTACTGGAACCTTCAAGGTACGCTTCCAACACCACAGGAGCTTGCACGATCTTGGTTAATATGGTGTAATTTGTCACTTTTTATCTCATCTGACAATCTTTTAGCTTATCCCTCTTTTTTTCCCCCCTTTCTTTTATCCCTTCTTTCTCTTCCCGCCGTGGCTCCGAAACAATTGTCATCATTGTGTTGATGGAGCAATAAAAGGAGAACTATTGCACTTTGAAGTAGGTGTGCTAGCCTAAACTTGATTGAACCATTGACTTTTGTGATGCTTGGGCTTAGCACCATCTAGGCTATGCACCCACATAAACCGGGGTAAGGTGTGCCACAACCGCAGCCACTACACTATGAATACTGTTTGATCTGGAAAAATGTTCTCAACGGCTGATATAAAAGCTATGTTATTGTTACCAATATGACATTTTTATGAACAGATGTATACAACTGCCTATTTGGTTGTACTGTTTATTTTCTTTTTTTTAAAAAACCTAAATAAAAACTATTTAAACACATAAGAGCATTGGTATGAGTTAGCTGATAATAATAATATTAAAAAAAAAAGGTGTAAGCGGGAAAAACACCAAATAGAATGGTGAAATACCAAAATAATAATTTAGCAGAAGTTTAGTCAATACTATTGTGAGTCTACACCCAAAGTACACATGCTAAATACAAATCTGTACTGACCCTTACCTATGCAGCCAAGTCATGGCTTAGTTATAGCCCAGGATTGGAAGTATTCTGAAGTTACCATATTTATAAATGAACTACAGGTAATCCTCGGTTAACGAACGTTCTTAACCTGAATCTGTCCTTAAGTCCTCCCGGCGGCTTCTCATGCGTCTCATAATGATGCAATCAGGAGAAGCCCCCTAGTGGCGGCGCCTCCTGATGCGTCATTAACCCCCTTAGCGGTTCGCAGTTTCTGAGGCTGCGTCCACCAGGAGGTTTTTTGCCCCCCCAAAATTTTCCAAACGCTTTAGCTAGCATTTCGCTAGCTAAGCGTATGCTAAAAGTTGCTACGGTCCCCCCCATGCCCGCCGATCGCCGCCGGCTATACATACCTCGCCACGATCCCGCGGAAAATGCAGTTTCCCGGTCAGCTTCCGGCGTTGCTATGGCGACAATCGGAGATGATGTCAGCCGCAATACCGATAACCGTCATCGCGAAGCCTGGAGCCGATTGGGCGGCTGCGCCGGCATGGGAACACTGGGGGGTACATATAGCGGAAGCTATTGTGGGCGATCGCAGGGGACTTGAGCAACTTTATGCATACGCTTAGCTAGCGAATCGCTAGCTGAAGCATATGCCACAATTTTTTTTTTTTTTTTAAAGTCCTGGGGCCATGTGATCCTCCGCGGCGGTTACCCCGTGTGTAGCACGGGGTAACCGCTAAGGAGGATAATTATGATTTTTCCTGAAATTTCACATTTTGATTTATTTGATTTGTGTTTGGAAATACATTTGATGTATTTTAATTCCAAATTATAAAGCAAAATTACGATTATGCAAACTCAGTGCTCATAACTAGCTGCAATGTTTGTATCAGCTACTTAAAGTGGACCCAAATTAAAAATACAAGATTTCAGAAATAAAATCTATTTTCTAAATTATAATAATACATAGCAGTCTTTTCTCAGCTGCATGATGACAAATATAAAATATTTTACATTTATTGAAGGAACCCCGCCCTTCCTTTCATATTGCCGGGATTTTTCCGGCAAACTGGTGGAGGAGATAAAAAACAAAAACAAAACACAGGCTGCTACTGATGATGTCACAGGTGAGGTGATCTCAGCTTGTGTGAGATTTTACATAGACGACGCCCCTTGGAGGGAGGATAGCTGATGACAAACACACCCATGATCTAAAACCTCCTACTAAGTTCAGAAGTAATGGCTGCCACCTGTATAACCATAGTTATGAAAAGAGAAGGGTGAAAATCATGCACTGAAATGCTCATAGGCTTAAAGGAGTGTTTATTTATCTTTCTATGTGTCAGAGTGGTGCAACTTAATATTTTGAAATAAAAAAATGTTTGGTTTGGGTCCGCTTTAAAGGGATACTTAAGTCAAAAATAAAAAATGATTTTTACTCACCTGGGGCATCCCTCAGCCCCCTGAAGCTGTATGGTGCCCTCGCAGCCTCGTTCCTATAGCGTATATGTTATATACTATAGCAGCATAGAGGGTGATATAGCGGCTGGGAACGCGGAGAATCACTCGCGTTCCCAGCCTGTCAACGGCTGTCGCCGAACCCGGAAGTAGCCGCTGGCGGGGACAGGAGGATCGGAGTGAGGCTGCGAGGGCACCATACAGCTTCAGGGGGCTGAGGGATGCCCCAGGTGAGTAAAAATCATTTTTTATTTTTGACTTAAGTATCTATTTAAGCTACTTAAAGGACACTCGAGGCGAAAACTAATGAAATAAACGATTGTATCTATCTTCTCCTAAAAATGACTTTTTAAGATATTCCAGTTTTATTTTATATTTAAATCTACTTTTTAAGTTTGAACTATTTTATTGTTTTTGCTCAATGACACATTTATTGAAGTATGCCAGAGCTAAAATTTATGAACGATTGATCCTTTTTATCTCTTTCCTGCTCTCAGAAGCCATTTTCTGCTAGGAAAGTGTTTTATAGTTGGAATTTCTTATCAGTGAGGGTCACACTGTAGTCACTTCCTCTCTGAATCAGGACTGAGTCAGCCCCTTACATACCTGATATTTATGATCTGTTCCTTTTTTTCTGTTTTCTGCCTGAAAGATTTATTTGTGTGCTAGGCACTGTACATACTCATGTCTATCTCATCATGTCACCTTGGGTATCCTTTAATTTAGAGAAAAGGCTAAATGCAGTTGAAAGGGTGGGGTGACATGATAAAATATATACAGTTAGTCTCCGGTTTACGAACGCACGACTTACGAACAACCCGCCGATACAAACACCCGCTGACCTGCCATGATGACGTCACGCCGCTGGGGACTACCTCTTCTGCGCCGTTTTTAATGCAGAGTAAGCGCAGCGGAAGGTAGATAGAGGACATCTCACATGATCCTCGGTGGTAGAAGGTCCTATCGTGCTGCCCGTCCTCTCGCTCCGTCCACTGTCCTCCCGGCGGCTTCACATGCGTCGCTTAACCTCCCTGGCGGTAAGCCCGAACTGAGTTCGGGCTACGCCGCCACGGAGGATTTCTCAGGCCTTAGTGGCCCGATTTGAATGCATTTTTTTTTGGTACACGCAGCTAGCACTTTGCTAGCTGCGTGTACAAACCGATTGCCGCCGCTTTGCGGCAATTTTCCGCTACCCACCACGTCGCGCTGCCCCCCCAGACCACCTGCGCAAGGGGAGGGGGGATGCCGCTGCGCAGCGGCTATCCTGTGTCTAGCGCTAGGCTACCTACATGATATAAAAAAAAATGAATGTGCTGCGCTGCCCCCTGGCGGTTTTAATAGACCGCCAGGGAGGTTAAGGAGAATAGTAGGGAAAAGCGAAAAAAAATTCTTTCAAATAATCTTGTAGTTTTTTTTTAAAATCGTTTTTAAAAATGGAAAGAAAAAATTGTTTTCAAACTGTAATTTTTCTGAATTTAAAAACCATTTTTCCTTTGCATTTTTAAGATCAATTGTCATAAAAACTACAAGGTCTTTTTGAAAAAAATGTTTTGGTTTGTGCCCACTATTCTTCTTCTTAAAGGAGTACTATCGATTGAAACAACTTTTTTTTTTAATACTCTATATTAGTGTACACATTATCACTAGTGCTAGGGGCACTTTATTTATTCACCCAGGTCTCTCTCTCACTATCCCTGCTTAAAAATTCATTTCTCACACAGCTCATAGTAGTTTGGGTCACCCTGAGCTGCTTGGTTACTCTGTCACACAGCTCACAAATATATTTCACTGTGTCACTCACAGCATGCAGCAGACATGAGGAGAAATAGGCTGATCTGAGGTGGTAACAGGTAACTAAATGAGCTGGAATATTGCTGGAATATAACTAGCTATAACAGGAGTCTGTGTTTACACTCAGACTGGCTGCCTGCTTGAGGAGATTCACTCCAGGCTGCATCCACTTTACAAGCTGCTGAGAGGGACAGACCACTGTCTACAATTAGCATTATTAGTATCTTTATTTATTTATTTTATTTATTTATTGTATTTATAAAGCGCCAACATATTACGCGAAGCAAAGATAATAAACACACATTGCTAGAATCTTTAACCCCTTACCACCATATCAACAAGATTCTTTCAGCAAGGTGATAATTAAACTATAAACTGAGGAGTTGATAGCATCTCCCCTTTGCAGAGACATGGTCTAGCCCTCTGGGAGCTCAGTATTAGATACATTTTGTATCCAACACTGACGCCAAAACTGACGGAGGATTTTACAGCTGAGAGGAACAGCTATGTGAGGAATCAAATTGCTCCTAGTACTTGCCCTAATGTGTGCTACAACATACAGCATTTAAAAATAAATGCATACATCGATAGTATTCCTTTAACATACTTAGAAATGTTGGTGATGATAGCATGTACTGGGGGCTTTGCTATTCGCTACTAAAATCTGCAAGAAATTACACAAAAATTATGCAAAATTACGAATGGACTATACAAAATCATTTTAATGTCCAAATTGTAATTACGTGTGGCCGTAATGGCAAAAATGTATGCGAAATGTCGCGTTATTAGCCGATTACGATCATCACTAACTACAGAAGTAACGCGTTTCATGGGTCAGTGCCTGCTTCCTCAGGCAATAGAAAAAGGAGTTACAGCATCTAGCAAAACAAACACTCTGTGCCTTACAGAGGCGCCAAGTGTTGTTTGTTTTGCTAGATGCTGTAACTCCTTTTTCTATTGCCTAAGGAAGCGGGCACTGATCCGTGAAACGCGTTGCTTTGTTTTATCTGGAGTTCGTTAATAAATAGACTGAATGCACAGTCGTGTTGTGTCTGCTTGGAGGGGGTAAGTCCACCACTGCCTCCTCTAATTACCAAATTTTTGGCTTTTAAGCTCCTTTAAAACCCCTTTTATCCTTTTGGCGCCTCTGTTCTCTCCTATATATAATACTGTATCCACCCTGGGTGGAGGGTTGCGACCCTTCTCTACTATCTACAGAGAGCGACTTCTTATTCCTGAGTGGGGTCTGGATAATCTCTCCACCTGCCTTTACAGTGGTTGCCTACTGGTGACCCATGTTTGTGAGTATAACAACTATTACTCTTCGTCATTATCCCCTTTGTCAATACATATGACACTATTGGGGCTCTTGGTGTTCCTCTGTTTATCTCATCATTAACTACAGGTACTTCAAAAACCTGGACTGCTGTTAGCCAATAGATATACTAGACATGGCCTGATCCCAAACTGGATTACCTCTGTACATTCCTTTGGGTACAGATGTTGCAGATTGTCAGGCATATGTTAGGAAGAGGAAGGCACCTGACTGTGACACCCATGATCAGGACCTGAGGCATCCCATCGTGTAGGAGTCGACATTTCTCGCTAGTGACTGACACACTTTAAAGCTCCATATTATTTATAACTTAAGTCTACTTCAAACAAAAGTGATGAAAGCCAGCTAAATGTAAATTGAACATAAGATCCTTTGCCTTTTGTTCCCGAATTCTGATTAGGAGCTGCATTAATTCAGGCAATTATTTGCTTTAGGATCAGTTAAATGGAAATTACCCCAGGTATACAAATAGGACTAGGCTCATTTTCTTTGCCATCTGGCCTTAGATTTAATTGCAAATTAACTTTTCTCCTTACCTGACTTTAGAATAAAATATAGTGCATAATGCTCAGTGAAATATGCTTTATTCCCACGTACACCTGTTAACGTTATTGAAATATCAGTGAGATCCGCTCTTTTTCTCTTCCTAATTTGCAGCAATGAGTATGTAAAGGAAATAACAAGGAAAGGAGTAAAAGATTGGGGCTGTTCCTTAAAGATTGAATTTGTGCCATTGTAAGTTTCTGTATGTGGTTGCTTTTGTTGTAATGCAGAACGGTGTCACATTTTCAGACCAGAGGCATAAATCTAGTGGGGGCAGCTCTATTTATGTGCAGAAATTTCACATCAACGTAATTTCGCATCAAAATTTGCAATTACAATGCATATAGGTAGAAAAAACGTTTTGTAAAAAATAATACCTTTTATTTGGCTAACTCAGTCGTTCTCAAACTTTTTGGGGTGAGGGAGCCTTAAAGAGAACCCGAGGTGGGATTTAATTATGTTAGTGGGGCACAGAGGCTGGTTGTGCACACTAACACCAGCCTCCGTTGCCCCATGGTGTGCCTCCAGGACCCCCCTGCACGCCGCTATACCCCCCGCAGTGCTGGCGACATGCAGCGTGTCGCCAGCACAATGTTTACCTATGTGCTGTCTGTTAGCGCCACTCCCCCGCCTCCTCCGTATCGGCGATACCCACCTGCGTCCCTTCCCTCCAATCAGCGGGAGGGAAGGGACGTGGGCGGTAGTGCCGATACGGAGGAGGCGGGGGAGCAGCGCTAACAGACAGCACATAGGTAAACATTGTGCTGGCGACACGCTGTGTGTCGCCAGCACTGCAGGGGGTATAGCGGGGCGCAGGGGGGTCCTGGAGGCACACCATGGAACAACGGAGGCTGGTGTTAGTGTGCACAACCAGCCTCTGTGCCCCACTAACATAATTAAATCCCACCTCGGGTTCTCTTTATTGGCTTTGGCACCCCTGGGCAATAACAACTACCGAAATGCCATTATGACCTTTATTAGACAGCTCCCCCACCAAGTAGTCAGTGACCCCCATTAGGCAGCATCCCCCTCTCACTTATTGTATATCAATGTGCGTTTGCATTACCTGATGGCAAATCAGGATGGGGATGTATGCCGAGGCACCCATGGGAGGTGCTGGAGGCGCACCAAAGTGCCACGGGACCTTGTTTGAGAACCCCTGGGATAACTGATAGAGTTAAATGATGCAAGCTTTCTGGGATCTAGTTCCCTTCTTCAGGCATATTTCCAGATGTTAGCTGAATTAAAACACTGATGCAGGTAAATAGTCAGTGTTTTACTTCAGCTAACATCTGGAAATATGCCTGAAGAAGGGGACTAGATCCCAGAAAGCTTGCATCAATTGACTCTATCAGATAGCCATTAAAAGGTATTATTTTTTAGAAAACGTTTTTTACAAAATGTTTTTTCAACCTGTATAATTTGTTTGGCTAACACAGTACAGAAACTTTTTTGCTACTATCAATTACAATGCAAAATTGTAATGTGAAATTTTGGGGAAAATCGTATTACATTTTAATCTTTGATTGTAATAATTAGTAATTTGGCGTAATTTTTTTGCATAATTTTGTGCTGACTTTAGTGGTTAATAGCAAAGCCCCCGTACAAGTTGTTGACACCAAATGTTAAGGAGAATAATGGGCACAATCAAAGAAAGAATTTTTTGAAAAGACTTTGCATTTTTAAAATCGATTTTCTCAAAAACCGCAAAGGAAATATGGTTTTTAAGCTCTCATTTTTTTGAGTTTGCATTTTTAAAATACATTTTCTTAAAAATTATTTTCTTTTACTTGTACCCAATATTCTCCTTAACATATGTAGCAATTTTGGTGACAATTGCATGTATAGGGGCTATTCACTGCGGAAGAAGGTGCAAAATTATATGAAAATTATGCAACAATTACTAATGATTACACAAAATCAATTGAATGTGCAACTCGTAAGTACGTATAGGGGTAATTGCAAAAATGTATGTAAATTTCACATAATCATAATTAGCTGATTGTGGTCACCACTACTTACAACTGCAGCAGCGACCAAGGACTGTGTGTGACCCCAAGTTCTTACGCTCTCTCCCTCTGATACAGAGGTTTGGCCTCCACATCAGGTCGTATGTTCACACTTGCTTTGGGTGGGTGGTCTTGACGACCACAACTGTTACATGGGTAGCAGGAAATGTGGGCACCAGAGGGGCCATGAAGGATTGGGCACTGCCATAGGCGATATTTTGAGGTTTTTTTTGGCTGATGTGAGGTGGGGAGCTTAAGGCTAGGCATGTGGGGAAGTCAAGGTTAAGCATGGGGGGTGGGGGGTTAAGGTTAGGCATCGGTAGAGGGAGGGTTTATTTTTAAGGCAAGAATGGCGTTAGGTATTCTACTAGAAGCTATTTCGTGCACCCAAATTTCAGTCTACCCTTTTTGCATATACACCATTATATGACTCCTGGCAGAAAATTTGCCAGTGCTGTTTTTACGTGTATGTATAAAGGTGTACTTATGCTGGATAGTGTCATGTTTTCGGTGCTCTGTCTCTGATACAGGAGACCAGGGTTTGAATCTCAGCTCTTCCTGTTCAGTAAGCTAGCACCTATTCAGTAAGGAGTCTGTGTTCATGGATAGGGAACTGGCTAATGGACAGAAAACAAAGAGTTGTGGTCAATGGATCATACTCAAAATGGGAGACTGTTAGCAGTGGGGTCCCACAGGGGTCTGTTCTGGGTCCAGTGCTCTTCAATTTATTTATTAATGACCTAGTAGATGCAGTAGTGAGCAATGTTGCTATTTTTGCAGATGATACAAAATTGTGCAGAATCATTAACTCTCAGGAAGATAGTGTCATATTGCAACAGGATCTGGATAGGATGGCTATATGGGCACATACATGGCAGATGAAATTCAATGTTGACAAATGTAAGGTCATGCATTTTGGACGTACTAATGGTCTAGCACCATACAAAATAAATGGGATACAGTTGGGGACATCAAACTTGGAGAAGGACTTAGGAGTACTCATTGACAACAAGTTAAATAATCGTACTCAATGCCAAGCAGCTGCAGCTAAAGCTAACAAAATTTTGGGATGCATTAAAAGGGAAATAAAAACTCGAGATGCTAGCATAATATTGCCCCTGTTTAACTCTCTAGTAAGGCCACATCTGGAATATGGAATTCAGTTCTGGGCACCACATTACAAAAAAGATATTGCAGTTTTAGAGCAGGTGCAGAGACGAGCAACAAAATTGATGCGTGGGATGGAAGGTCTCACTTATCAAGAAAGGTTAGATAAACTGGGTTTATTTAGTCTAGAGAAAAGACGCCTTAGAGGGGATCTAATTAACATGTATAAATACATCAGAGGGCAATATAATACCTTGGCGGATAAGCTTTTTGTCCCTAGGCCTTCTCAAAGGACTAGAGGACATGATCTGCGCATGGAGGAAAAACGTTTTAGCCATTTATTTAGGAAAGGGTTCTTTACAGTAAGAGTGATTAAGATGTGGAATGCATTGCCACAGGAAGTCGTTATGGCAAACTCTATACCTGCATTTAAAGGTGGCTTAGATGCTTTCCTTGCGTTGAAAGACATCCATGGCTACAATTACTAGGTAATGCCTAATGATGTTGATCCAGGGATTTTATCTGATTGCCATCTGGAGTCGGGAAGGAATTTTTCCCTTTAGGGGCTAATTGGACCATGCCTTGTAAGGGTTTTTTCGCCTTCCTTTGGATCAACAGGGATATGTGAGGGAGCAGGCTGGTTTTGTACTTTATACTGGTTGAACTCGATGGACGTATGTCTTTTTTCAACCAAAATAACTATGTAACTATGTAACTATGTAACTATGTCCCTAGGCAAGACTCTCTAACACCGCTAACGCATACTGAGCATGCCCTATTGACTGCAGCTCAGGCAAGTTGAGTCCACCAGGGAAAAAGTACAATATAAATGTTTCTTGTATTGTCTATATTGTTGCATTTATCAAAAAGTTCCATTACTGTCTCTTCTCTTTCTGGAAAATAAATTAAAAAGGCATGGGTAGAATCCAAATGTTATAAACTGAAACAGTTATGATTAAAGCCATATTGTGCATAAAATGAAACGTTGAAGCTCTTTTTAGAATTACACTGTTTTGTTGCATCACAAAAAAGAAAAAAACAACGGTTTATCCAGTTGCAAAAACAGTGATAGTTCTATGGGGCTATCCCAGTGATCTGCAAACTTGGCTCTCCAGCTGTTAAGGAACTACAAGTCCCACAATGCATTGCAGGAGTCTGACAGCTACAGCCATGATTAATAAAGGCAAATGCATTATGGGACTTGTAGTTCTTTAAAGTGAACCAGAGACGAAGCACCATCATGTATTTTACCATATATATCAGTGGGAACATTAGAGAAAACACCTACCCTGCTCTCTGTTTCACCCTTCACTGCTCAGCCTGCTTATTATCAGCCCTGTTAAAATCTCTGACTGAGCATTCAGCCTGGCTTTGCTCAGGAATCATTATAGCTGAGACTGTCTTCTGTGGTGTCTTTTCAAGCCCATGCCTGCCCCCTTCTGGCTTTGCTCAGGAATCATTCTAGCTGAGTCGTCATTGCAAAGCCAGACTGAATACACAGTCAGGGATTTTATCAGGGCTGATAACAAGCAGGCTGAGCAGTGAAGGGTGAAACAGAGAGCAGGGTAGGTGTTTTCTCTAATGTTCCCACTGATATATGTGGTAACATACATGAGGGTGCTTCATCTCTGGTACACTTTAACAGCTGGAGAGCCAAGTTTGCAGATCGCTGGGCTATCCCATTGATTGCTTTGTGTTAGGTCCCATTGTGACGTCGCAAGAGCTGCAGTGTGTCATATGTACTTAACCCGGGAGTGAGGCATACTGCAGTGCGACCTTTTAGGATCATTGCAGTGTGATTGCAGAACAACTGCACCACAATGAACAGTGTCAAGTGTGAAAGAGGCCTTAGTCATAAGTTAAAAAATCTCTTTATAAATGAAGAGATTTTGAAGTAAGTTTTAGTCAACAGGGGTGTTCAGTGGGTTAATGCATTTTTGTATAACATGTGACCCAGGTAAGGCCAGAAACCTCTACTTTTTTTACTTCTCTAAACCACCAAGCTAGGGGGAAGCAGATAAAGCACTATAATGTTTTAATGGGCACCATGGAAGTCAATGTTGGCACTTTGTTTGTTTCTACTTTCTTGAGGTGAGTTGGAGGCACAAAGATATACATTTTAGGGATGGTCGGAAATGCAGATTTCTGATTATGTGGAAATTCCAATTTCCGCGAATGACGAGTCCGCGGATTTCTGTTTTCCATTTTCCGAGGCGTCTTTCTTTTGTTTTGTAATTTTTTGCATTCTCTGACTGGCCAAATACTTCTGAGTTGAGTCTGCATTCTCTGACTGGCCAAATACTTCTGAGTTGAGTCTGCATTCTCTGACTGGCCAAATACTTCTGAGTTGAGTCTGCATTCTCTGACTGGCCAAATACTTCTGAGTTGAGTCTGCATTCTCTGACTGGCCAAATACTTCTGAGTTGAGTCTGCATTCTCTGACTGGCCAAATACTTCTGAGTTGAGTCTGCATTCTCTGATTGGCCAAATACTTCTGAGTTGACTCTGCATTCTTTGATTTGCCAAATACTTCTGAGTTGACTCGGAAATATACAACCAATAAAAGAATGTAGAATTTTCCTGCAGTAATCGTAATGCCTTGGAAATTTTAGGCCAATCACAAGCCTTAGGAATACTCGGTAGTATCTGAGTCTTGTGATTGGTGGATCGTGGTAATCTAATTTTTGTGGAGAAAATTCTGCATCCTCTGATTGGTCCAATGCTTCTGAGTTCCGTGAATGGGGTAAAATTACAGAGATGCAGTAATGCGGTATTTCCGCAGAAATAAGATTTCCGATCGGAAATGTGCAAATGAGAATCTCTAATACATTTCCTTTAAGTCAGGGGTCAGAAACCTTTTTGGCAGAGAGAGCCATAAACGCCACATATTTTAAAATGTAATTCTCTGAGAGCCATACAATATGTTTCAAACTGGGACAGTGCGCAAGTGCAGCAGAGGGCTCACATCCCTGTTGCCATGGTGATGTGTATACAGTTGATCCTCCAGGCAGCGGAAGTGTCAGACATGTCTTCAGCTTCTCTTGGGTTTCAGCAACATCAGCAATATACCCGAGAGCCAGACTGGAGAAATGCCGACTAACAGCTTGTACAATTAGCTAGCTGACTTGGGGGTTGATTCACTTTGTAGCATGAAATCCCCGCACTTTGGCCCAATAGGCTGCCTGTCAGGTGACGGGCAGCCTATTGGGCTAATCAAAGTGTGGGGATCTCATCCTACAAAGTCACTGAACCTGCCAGGATCCAGGGTGGGACAATTAGAGCAGTTGTTAGTTTTAGAGTAAGTTAGTAGTGCATGCTACAGCAGTAGTGCGCCTCCTCTAAAAAATGTTACCTGGGCTGCCACACAAAGCTGTGCTGCTTGAGCGGTGTAGCTTAGTGCATCAACCCCTACCAATTTGTATGTGAGCCAGATGTAGCCATCAAAAGATCCACATCTGGCTCCCTAGCCATAGGTGCCCTACCCCTGCTTTAAGCACATACTGCACTTGAATTAACAGCTCAGGCTAGATAACATTTTTCATATTCAGCTTCCAGTTAATTATAATGGGAAAGCCTTCGTCTGTCTAGTGACAGGTCCTCTTGAGAGAGGTCACCTGTCCTTATTTTTGAAGAGATGACACTTCTGTATCCCGGGCTATTTTTACCACGAGAACCTCTTGGAGAAAGAAGGAAAAAAAAAACCTGAATTGCTTTGATTGACCTATATTCAGCCTACCTGTGTAATTCCTTCCTTTTTATTCTATAGAATCACATTATGAAACCTACAGCCTAGCCTGAAACCACTGGGGGATGATCATTTTCGCTCCAGTACTGTTACAATGAGCTTACCTAGCATGACAATAATGGGTGTCAGGTACTGTTTGGACTAGACAGGATTAAGCTATCACCCCCATGCTGTGTGTTAATTTATTGCTCGAGACATTTTCATATCTGATTCATTCTCACCCACTCAGCCGCTGTTCTTACTAAGTTCCAATTCTCCTGCAGTCTCGGTATCATTTGAACTTGAGATACTTGCCACTGCGAAAATGCTTTTCTTCTCCGCGCAGGTAGAATCCTCAGAGATCTCCGGCGTGCTCTCTCTCCGCCGAGCGAGGGAATACAACGCAATCTCGGTGCACAAATATATCTAAGCAATATGCTAAGGTGTGACACAGGAGCCAAAATATTAGCTTTTTAGTAAACAACAAAAAGGAAATTGTGAAGCTGCCTGAGATCGCGGCGCAAGACGACATCTTTAGGTAATGGTGTTATTTTCTCCAGAAAATTCAGGGTCGCGGCTGCTTAGAATAGACATCAGAAAACCTCTTTCCCCATTTTTGTTTGGCAATTGTGGAGGACCCGCTGAAAAGGTATTTATTTCTTTCTGTAAATTGAATGCACTTTTTTTTTCTCCTTTGGCCCTGGGCGCTGTTGGATCCGTCAGTGGAGCTGAAAAAAATGGGAGTCACCTTTGAAAAAATGAGAGAAGAAAAAAAATTCAGTTAGAAAATTTAGTTTGAAGGGATACCGTCATAAAAAAAATGTATGCATAAAATAAAACATGGATGGCGGCACAACCTGTAGGCATCGCGAGTGAGATATGTACTAATAAGCTTTGGTATTAACCTTTTGGGGACCACGGACGTTGAATCAACGTTCAGCAGGTGGTGCTACCGTTCTGACCAGACGTTGATTCAACGCCCGCGCTAACAAACCATCCTGACGCGATCGTGCGCAACGGAGAGGGGAGATTAAGCTGTCATATGACAGCTGGCATCTCCCCCGAGTGATCAGCAGCCACCGCGTGTGGCTGCTGATCACGTGATCCCTACGATCGCCGTCGGATCGTAGTGATCACTTTGATAGCTGCGGCGGCAGGGGGAAAAGAAGAGGATCCACTCACCTCCGTGCTGTTCCAGTGATGATCGGCACCCCCCTCTGCTCTGGCCGGCATCTCTGCTCCGTCTGACTTCAGCGCCGGGTCTTGGCTTGATGACGTCATCAAGCCGCGACCCGACCTGAGCATCATTTGGAGCGGAGATGCCAGCTGGAGAAGAGGTGGCTACTGCGGCTCATCGCTGGAGCCTAGAAGGTAAGTGATGGCTGCCAGCTACAGGGGGGACACCTGCCTCCATGGGGGACACCATGCCCAGCCAGCCACAGATGGGATCCGGCCGCCTGACCCCCCCAAACGCTGGACGGAGAGAGGAGGAATACAGAAGTTCCAGATAAGGGTGACCCTAAGGCCAGTTTCACACTGCGGAGTGGCGGCAGCGGTACAGCCCAGGGGCCACACCTCCAAAACAAGGCCTTCAGGGATTACAACATTACTACACGGTAAACCCCATCTGGCAGCAGGGCACGCAGGAAGTGACGCTCGCTTCCTGTGGCCGATGCGATCACATGTGCGGAAGCGTATTACAAAAAATATGCTTTTGCGCATGTGTGATGCGTAAAACCTGTGGCAGGTTTTCACACTGACACATGTTACCATAGACTTACATGACTTCTGGTCCACCACAGAACTGTGCGGTAACGTAGATATGTCCAAGCATTCTGGATGCGGTGAAAACATCACTTCCATCACATTGCACAGTGCCGCATCAATATGAAATTCTCCATAGATTTTCATTTCTCTGCGGTGGGGTGCGGTGAAATTACCGCACTGTCCCAGTGTAAAAGGGCCCTCAAGCTAAACTCACACATTCAAGAATTGTCACAGTCCGGGATCGTGAAACAATCCCTCTGATAACCTATCGGGGACCGATGCTATACAGACACATTGCTAGGCTTCAGATTGATGCATACTGTTGCTATAAAGGGGGCAGATGGACGATGATTGATGCATTATGGAGCACATTTCCAACGGTGGGAGGTAGCAGAAATAATATTGTGATCTCTCCTGCTCGAGCTTCAGGCTTTGTTAAGGATCATGATGGATTCTTAACCCATTACCCACCTCTGGTACGCATATCTATGCCCTGAAAACGTAACCACGGGAGTAGATATGCATACCTGCATATTAACCTCACCGCTCACGGTCGCCTCGTCACTGCCTTTCATTTTCATCGCCTTCCTGATGTTCCATGATCAGTGAATGGGAACAGCTGTTCTCAAAGTCAATCACAGTGCCTGTGATGAATGTAAGCAGGCGTCAGCAAGATGCTGGTATTCATTCACAAAGTGAAAATAAAGCAGATATACATAACACTTCCTGTGTACTGTTCACAGGATTTAAGTGTGGCGACATCTTGTGGACAAAAAGTTAAAATGCACCCACATACACTAATATATATATATATATATATATATATATATATATATATATATATATATATATATATATATATATATATATATATGCATTTTTATAGTTTTAATGACGCCCAAGTGGCTCCAATCGGCAGCCGGTATACACACAGAACGATTGTCGGCTGAAATTGTCATTATCAGCTGTTCGGGCCAATAGTTATCCCATGTGGGCACTTACCTTTACACTTTAACCTTGGGTGACTTAAACTGATCATATGATGATGTACTACTGTAGATAATCAACATGTACTTTCTGTGAGAAGCGTACTGTAGCAGATGTAAGTGGAAGTTGAAGTAAAGCGAGCGGAACTCTCATGCCCTCATTGTAGGAATCCATGATGTTAACTACATAACGACTGCGGCACGTCAATGGGCGGAAGCCCCAGGACTGCCTAACGCCGATTGGCGTCAAGTCCTGGAGCTGCGATTGTTCCCTGCCAGTTCACGGAGCTCCGTGATCAGCCTGCTAGCTGCAGTCACGGCTAGCAGACTATTAGTAAACAAAAGGGAAAATAAATCACCTTTGTTTACATCTGTACATTGCTGCTATCTAGTGCAGTGCTATACACTCGGCTGTCCCTCAGAGTGGCAGGGGATAGAAGCCTTCTCATAGGCTGATGCCTATGATAGGCAGAGATGAGGATGGATTGCCATCCTAATCAAATCAGGATGGGGCAGGGGGTTGGGAAGGAGATTGTAAGCCTGATAAGAGGCATTGTAAGCTTGATAAGAGGCACTGTAAGCCTGATAAGAAAAAACACAGGATCGCAGGAGTGATCAGAGACCTCCAAAAGAGTGTCCTATTAAGAACAACAAAAGGAGGTCAGATTCAGTTGTGTGCTTAGTTGTAGGGCTGTGCAGCAACCTGACAAAGCTGCACAGCCCTGTGTTGTGAAAAATGGCCTGGTCACTAATAATAATAATAATACTAATAGAGGGGTGTAAGCCTGTGGTCTTGAAGTCGTCAAAGATTTACATCAGGTAGATTTATATCTTGAGATGGTCATTGAGATACTTGATGGTATTTGAAATACTTGACGCTTGCACACAAATTTAATTCAAGTTGCATGTCGCTTTAAACTGGTCCAATCAAATGTACCTGATTAGTTGAGTGTCAAAGCTTCCCCTCTCACTGGCTATGGTGATCTCTCGCCGGTTATGGGGCTTATATAGGGGTATATATGATGGAGGAGGGTATGTTGTTTCGGGGTGGGAGTGGCGGTGCATCCTCCAAAGTTTGCTTCAAGCAACATAAAGTCTAAAACTGACCCTGCTAGCAAGTAATTCACAGAAAGAATACACACACTGCAGATTCACACCACAATTTTCTCCTGTCTAACAAAAACAAAGCAAGCTGTTCAATGTACATACATGACCATCATTTTATCAGACGAAATTGAACAACAGCTTCCCATAAACTGGTGCCGAAAATCACAAGGAGTTACCATAGCGCAGCAGAGAGACCAATGATAAGCGCACTTTTCCCTTTTATGCTGAAAAAGAAAATCCTGTGAGTTATAGAGGACGGCAAATAAGAGGATTAACACATAAAAAGAGAATTTATGTTTTTTGGTCATTTTCCTCCTATTGTGACATTGGTAATATTCGACGTATAGGAGCTATTCAATAATTTTTTACTGCGGTATAAAATATGAAGGTGTCCTCTCTTATTGAAAACCATAAAGAACTAATTTAATCATAACCTCCCTTTTAAAATTTTTCCAGTTTTATACAGTGAGATAGACGGCGGGTATTAAGTCATCTTTATATTGTATGTACTTAATACATTGACTCTAGATAATAAACGTGTACATTTCTGTGAAATATTTATATTGTACATGCCACTTTTGCCTTCTTGTATTTGATTATTTTTTATTAGGCTGATGGAAGGGATGAGATGGAAAGAATTTCCTTTCATGCTCTAAGTATTAGGCGTGAAGTGACTTATAATTGTTCTTATAAATACTGAATGTATGTTTATCTATGCTAACTAAGGGAATGTGCCGTTGTCTTTATCATTTATCTGCGGCCAAATACAGATGTGAGCTAAGGGTAGCGATGAATGGGCAGATTCGACAAAGAGATCTGATCTGAGAGATATCTGTCAGCTGTCCATACACTGCAGGCCGATTCCCAATCAATTTAATGCTGAAATCGTTCCGCTGCCCCGCCGCTCCGATGCTGTCCCCTAATGAAAAATGTGTCCCCCCCCCATTGCCCAGTGTAAAGTATACATTACCTGTCCGTGGCCTGCGCTTGTCCCCCACTGGCTTCCGGGATTCCTCCTCTGCTTACATGTGCGCCCCACGTGGCTTCTCACGCGCGCCCTTACAGGGAAACCATGTGGGGCATGTGTGTATGGACAACGGAGTGTGCCCGGAGCAGCGGAGGGACAAATGCAGGCCGTGGACAGGTATTGTATACTTTACACTGGGCACTGGGGGGGGGGGGGGATGACGTTTTTCATTAGGGGGGACAGCGCCGGGGGCTTTGGCGATCGTCGCGAAATTGTACGCCGTTCCTGCTGCGCACCTGATCGAGCAAGTCGGCCCAACAGCATGCAAGATCAACATCCAATTCGATTATAATAATTGAATCGGAGGATCGATCGGCCCCCAAGTTGCCGGATGTATTGCCACCTTAACTGTCTTCAAACAGGATGCAGGGCCTACACCAACCAATACGTTTTTGTTTGTTTTTTGCTTTCATCCTATAGCTGAAGACTGATTGGTTGCCCTGAGCAAGTACACTTGCCTCATGGATTGCCTCGTGTATGCACCCCTCACATGAGTGCACACACACACATACACATACACACACACACACACACACACACACACACGACACACACACTTGGGGCTCTACCTAATCATCAGTAGAGGCCCAGTGTCAGGCCACCCCACGGTCCCCATCCCACTATTGCACCAGGTCATACTTCTACAGTTCCTTCAAAGTGCACCCAAGGTGACCCTTGGGTACAAAAGAGTATACTTACCTTAGAAAAGGTCTTTCTATCTTTCACTCCCCCTTTGTTGAGTGTCCTGAACCTGTCTTCCACCTGCCCTGATCTATAGTCTTTCTCTGACTTTTCTAGCAAGTTACCGCTGTTTCTTAACTGCAGATCCACTTCTTCTCCATGTCTTTAGTGAGGCTCTGGTAGACAATTGCTGCAAAGAAGCTGCCATCCACTAGAAGTAGTAGTCCAATGTGTCTTGTTAGGCAATTCAGCGGGAGACTGTATGTCCACCCCTGTATTCTTGGAAAGGCTGGATTCTAAGCAGAAAAAAAGGGTGCAGGAGCCCTTTTGTAAAAAAAATGGTACCTCCATTGGCGTTATTGGCAAAGAAAGAAAATGTGGGCGCACAGTGGTCACTATTGGGGGCTGATATTTACCTAATTTGTCGCAAATTATGGCTTTTATAATGGCTGCAATTTGCAGCAAACAAGGTACATTTTGGTGCTTTAAGGCGCCCAATTAACGTTAATGATAAAAAGAGATACATTTTGGCGCTGGGAAGCACCCAATTCCCAGCAATCATTTTAAAGAAAGTCTGAAGCAGATTTTTTTTTACCTCTTTTTATTTTGCATCCATCTTCAGCATTAAAATCCAAGTTGTTTTGCCACATCCCTGTGGCAGAGCAAATGCCCCCCAGAAATGCCCTACATAGATTCTGAAGATCGCAGAATTAGCTTTCCTGAAAGAGGAAGAGCTGTGTTTAGTAGCTCTGCCTCTTCTCTAGTCAGTCTCCGCCAATCTCTGCCTCTCCCCACCCCTCTCAGTCTTCTTTCACTGAGAGGGGCGGGGAGAGCAGGAGATCGGCGGAGATTGACTGGAGAGGAGGCAGAGCTATTGTACACAGCTCTTCCTCTTCCAGGAAAGCAAATTCTGCAATCTGAAAAGTTGTGAATTTCTGGGGAAATAATACTCGTTCTGTTGTGGGGATGCAGTGAAACAACTTGGATTTTAATGCTGAAGATGGATGCACAATAAAAAGAAGGTAAAAAATCTGCTTCAGACTCTCTTTAAATATCGGAGAGCCCGCTATGCAATGCCACTATTTGCATTTCTGCATTCCATGGTGCCCAGTATTCTATCGGTTGTTGATATTTAAAATGATTGCTGGTAATCGGATGCCTCCCAGTACTGAAATGTACCTACTATTGGCCCATATCATGGCTTTCCAGTAGAGGGGGGAAAGTAAAGGTTTAGGGTTAGGCACTACCAGGGAGGGCTTTAGGGTTAGTCACCACTAGGGGGGGGGGTCTTAGGGATGGGCACACCCAGAGGGTTGTTAGGGTTAGGCACCTCCAGGGGAGTGGTTAGGGTTAGGCACCACCAGGGGGTCTAAGGGTTAGGCACCACCAGGGGGGAATTAGGATTAGGCACCACCAGGGCGGTTTTGGGGTTTGGCACCACTATGGTGGGGTCTTAGGGTAAGCACCACCGGGTGGTCTAGGGTTAAACACCACCAGGATGGGTCTGAGGGTTAGGCATCAGTAGAAGGGAGGGTTAGGTTTAGCCATAGTAAAATATCATTAAATATTACTAATATTTTACTGTTGGAATTCCCTAGTACAATATTGCTAATTTTAGCGAGATTGTACTAGCGGCAAACCCCTTCGTCCTTTTTTCCAGGTGCCTTTTTTATTTGTATTTTTCATGTATGTGCCTGTATTACCCAACATTGACAAGATACAGATCTGTCCTTGTATTAGCAATATTGCATTCTTCACGGTGCTATGTAAAATAACAACATTGTAAAATAACTAATAATAGTGTCCCTCTGCATAATCTGAAGGGGTATGATTACCAAGATTTCAAAAATTAAATACAAGATAATTTTTACTTTATTTACCATATTTTATAGATTTACTGTACTTTAAGCAGTAGACGTAATTCAACTGTTTTGTTTGTTTGGAGAGAAAAAAGGGCAAGTGTAAAATAGAAAAAAAGCAAAGAGAAGAGAGAGAGAGAGAGGGGAAAATGACCTCAGATCAGACTTGCGTAACAGAGAAATTGTACAGAAAGCTGAATAATTGAAAACTGCACTCGCAATGTGTTCCGCAAATTTGGGCAGAGTACTTGCCTGTGCATCCACAGCTCTGTAGACTACATCTAAAGCAAGCCACCACTGGGAATATAAACCGAGGGTAGAAAAATGAGCATTTAATGGCCTACTATTATTGTGGAAAGAACAATGACAGGCCATGAACCTCAAGTACAATTCTGATCCTTTTGTTGTAAGTGAAATAATGCCATTTCATATCATGACTCCATTATGGGAAACACAATGGCTGGGCAGATATTAGCTATGTAAAGATTCCAAAATAAAGAGAACTGTTCTGCTTGCTTTCCTAGTGTCGCAGAAACGTAATCCTCACAAGCAGGTCTGATAAAGTGTGAGGAGGAATGGCGTAGCACGCTGCCGCTCTGTCCTTTGTCACGCCTCATACAATGTTTCGCCACAAATCTGTTCAGCTTTGTAAGCAGCTTAAAGTGACTGCGAAGTTAACGTATGCATTATAAACTGATCACATGATGATAAAGTATATGCATATGTGTACATTTCCAGTCGTTCCAGAGAATGGAACAAAAGTAAAGTGGAAGTGACAAAAGTCAGCTGAACTTAGTTCAAGATCAGTTACTCTTAAAGGGACACTTAAGCCAGGAATAAAAAAAAAACAGTTTTACTTGCCTGGGGCTTCTACCAGCCCCCTGCAGTTGCCTTGTGCTCTCACAGTCACTCACAGAGCCTCTGGTTCCCCACCGCCAGCTGGTTTCGTTTTCGGTAACAGGCCCGACAGGCCTGACCATGCATATTTTTCTTTGCGTTCCCATCCGCAATAGAGTCCTGCACCTGTGCAGGACGCTATTGAGGATGGGAATATGAAGATGGATATGCATGTCCAGGCCTGCGCAGGTGCACAAAGCCAGCCGACTCCCTGTCAGGGCCTGTTAGCGAAAATGAAACTAGCTGGCGGCGGGGACAGTAGGATCCGTGAGTGACTGCAAAGGCATGGGACGGCTGCAGGGCGGCTGGCAGAAGCCCCAGATAAGTAAAACAAATTTTTTAATCCTGACTTAAGTGTCCCTTCAAGTGCTCAGATTCCTGAGTTCTTCCAAAGATGAGTGCATCTGTACTGTGCAAGTGTGAGCCCAAAGGCCACACAAGGAGGACCGAAGAGGTCTTTTAGCTGGTCGAAGAACTTCACCAGGGCACGGCACTGGAACAGCGGGACCGAGGTGAGGACCAGGAAGGCTCTATGCTATCCAGAGCCCTCCCTCTACGCAGGCAAGTATCTAACTACATTTTGTTTGCTTTGCTTCAGGTTTACTTTAAGAAGGCCATTCTTTAACCCTTAAAGGAATACTTAAGCCCCCCAAAAAAATGATATTTACTCACCTGGGGCATCCCTCAGCCCCCTGAAGCTGGATGGTGCCTTCGCAGCCTCGCTCCGATCGTCCTGTCAGCGCCGGCGGCTACTTCCGGGTTCGGGACAGCCGCCGACAGGCTGGGAACGCGGTTGATTCTCCGCGTTCCCAGTCGCTATATCACCCTCTATGCTGCTATAGCGTCCTAACGATTAGACCTCCATCTACCGATGCCTAACCCTAAGACCTCCCTCTACTGATGCCTAACCCTACTACCTCCCTCTACCAATGCCTAACCCTAAGCCCTCCCTCTACCGATGTCTAACCCTAAGACCTCCCTCTACCGATGCCTAACCCTAAGACCTCCCTCTACCAATGCTTAACCCCAAGACCTCCCTCTACCAATGCCTAACCCTAAGACCTCCCTCTATTGATGCCTAACCCTACGACCTCCCTCTACCAATGCCCAACCCTAAGCCCTCCCTCTACCGATGCCTAACCCTAAGACCTCCCTCTACCAATGGCTAACCCTAAGACCTCCCTCTACCAATTCCTAACCCTAAGACCGCCCTCTACCAATGCCTAACCCGAATACCTTCCTCTACTGATGCTTAACCCTAAGACCTCCCTGTACCAATGCCTAACCCTAAGACCTCCCTCTACCAATGCATAACCCTATCACAGAAGCGAATGTAATTGATAGAGAAAATGCATGCAGTGCATCACTGCTGTCTGTTTTATCTGCATGGGGAATTCATTTCACACATTCATGTGTGCACTAGCCAACTGAATAACATTGGTTCTCAGTTTACCTGTGACACAGTTTACCAGATGGGGGGTTGGGGGAAGGTTGGCGGGAGGGGGCCCCATCCAAAGTTTTGCAGGGGGGCCCAGTGATTTCTAGTTACGCCCTTGTCTACTACTTAATTTCAATCTTTACGATATTTACAATGTGTTAAATTAACTCTACTCTCACACAGAAACCTACCTCTACTGATTCCTAACCCTACAACCTCCCTCTACCAATGCCTAACCCTAAGACCTCCCTCTACCAATGCCTAATCCTAAGACCTCCCTCTACCAATGCCTAACCCTAAGACCTCCATCTACCGATACCTAACCCTAAGACCTCTATCTACCGATGCCTAACCCTAAGCCCTCCCTCTACCAATGCCTAACCCTAAGACCTCCGTCTACCGATGCCTAATCCTAAGACCTCCCTCTACTGATGCCTAACCCTACTACCTCCCTCTACCAATGCCTAACCCTAAGCCCTCCCTCTACCGATGTCTAACCCTAAGACCTCCCTCTACCAATGCCTAACCCTAAGACCTCCCTCTATTGATGCCTAACCCTAAGACCTCCCTCTACCAATGCCTAACTCTAAGACCTCCCTCTACCAATGCCTAACCCTAAGACCGCCCTCTACCAATGCCTAACCCGAATACCTTCCTCTACCAATGCCTAACCCTAAGTCCTCCATCTACCGATACCTAACCCTAAGACCTCTATCTACCGATGCCTAACTCTAAGCCCTCCCTCTACCAACGCCTAACCCTAAGACCTCCCTCTACCGATGCCTAATCCTAAGACCTCCCTCTACCGTTGCCTAACCCTAAGACCTCCCTCTACTGATGCCTAACCCTAAGACCTCCATCTACCGATGCCTAACCCTAAGACCTCCCTCTACCGATGCCTAACCCTAAGACCACTCTCTACCGATGCCTAACCCTAAGACCTCTCTCTACCTATGCCTAACCCTAAGACCTCCCTCTATCTATGCCTAACCCTAAGACCTCCCTTTACCCATGCCTAACTTTAACCCTCTATTTATGCCTAACCCTTAACCCTTAGGTGGTGCCTAACTTTTACCCCCATGCTTAACCCTCACCCTCCCTCCTGTGGCAAAGAAGGTAAATTTGGGCACCTGAAAAAGGCGCCCCAAAGCTGTGATTTGGGCTCTGAGGAAAGTAGTAAATCAAAGCTTTTATAATGGGCGCCTATTGCAGTGCCCCCCTCCCCCCCCCCCCCGAACGGGTAACCTTAACCAATAACCATCCCCCCATGGATAACTTTAACCTCCCCCCACATACACCTAACCTTAACCACTTAAGGACAAGCAGGCGTATTAAAACATCCTGCTGGAGCCTCTTTATGGCTTCAGGATGTTTTTATAAGTTAACCTGTTTTGGTTCCTGGACGTAGAAACTACGTCCAGGAACCATGCGCGCTACCGCGCGCTCCCGCAGCCGATTGCACGCGCGCTCCCGGCCCACGGTTCGTTAGCCAGGCAATCAGTGAATCGGGCTATGGAGCCCGATCACTGATTCCTCTCCCCCGCTGAAAAAGCGACAGCTTCTCTCGGAAGCTGCGCCTTTTCTGGCTGTTACCTCCCCATGCGTCGCTCTAAGCGTGTGTTAAGCTTAGAGTGACATCATGTAAACAAACTCATGGCCGCAATCTTGTGGCCAAAAAGTAATACTACAACTAAAAGTAAAAAAAAATGAAAATCAACACACATTTACATTATAAACATATTGTTTACCTCCCACCCTCCCAAAACTACCCAAATAAAATGTTTAAAAAAATAAATAAAAAAAAACATTACACTAAAAAAAAACATGTAAATATTTACCTAAGGGTCTAAACTTTTTAAATATCAATGTAAAGATGAAATATTTCTATATTTTTATTATTTTAAACTTGTAAATAGTGATAGATGCAAAACGGAAAAAATGCACCTTTATTTCCAAAATAAAATAAAATAAATAAATAAAATATTGTCGCCATACATTGTGATAGGGACATAATTTTAACGGTGTAATAACCGGGACATATGGGCAAATACAATACGTGAGTTTTAATTATGGAGGCATGTATTATTTTAAAACTATAATGGCTGAAAACTGAGAAATAATCAATTTTTTCCGTTTTTTTCTTATTCTTCCTGTTAAAATGCATTTACAGTAAAGTGGCTCTTAGCAAAATGTACCCCCCAAAGAAAGCCTAATTGGTGGCGGAAAAAACAAGATATAGATCAGTTCATTGTGATAAGTAGTGATAAAGTTATAGGCTAATGAATGGGAGGTGAACATTTCTCAATTGAAAACGACGGAACGCGAATGGGTTAAGCAGTGCTGCTGCCGCTGTGCGCAAAGTGCGCGTGAGATCAGTAAAATAAAAAGCACAACATAGAAAAAATACACCTTTATTTCCAAATAATGTATTGTCACCATACTTTGTACTAGGGACATAATTCAAATCTTGTCATAACCAGGACAAATGGGCAGATAAAATGTGTGACTTTTATGCACAGTAGCAGTGTTTATATTAACCAGTTCGGCCTTTCTGGACGAGCTTTCTCGTCCAGAAAGGCACTGCTGCTTTCAATGCGTGGTGCGCGCGATCGGGCGCGCGTGCGCACCCGCCGCCCGCCGCTAGCCCCCCGATCAGTGAATGGTAATATAATTCCCATCCACCGATCTAACTTCCCCGCAGAAATACCGACGCTTTCTCTCCAGAGAGCGTGGTATTTCTGCCCCCAGGAAACAACTCCTCTGAATTTTGGTTCCTGGATGCGAGATCGTTCGCATCCAGGACTTTTCTGGCCAAATATTAAACTGCACCCACATACATTTTTAATTAAAGAATGTGCTTATTTTACATGTAAAATAAGCAGTTTCCCTCCCACACCAAAAATTACCCACATACATTTTTTATTAAAAAAATAAAATAAAAAAAAATACAATAAAAAAAAAACAACAACATAAATAGTTACCCAAGGGTCTAAACTTTTTAAATATGCATGTCAAGAGAGTATGTTATTATATTATTTAAAATAATACGCTTATAAATAGTGATGGACGCAAATTGAAAAAAATGCACCTTTATTTCTAAATGAAATATCGGCACCATAAATTGTGATAGGGACATCGTTTAAATGGTGTAATTAACGGGACAGATGGGCAAATAAAATACATGGGTTTTAATTACGGTAGCATATATTAATTTCAAACTATAATGGCCAAAAACTGAGAAATAATGAATTTTTTTCATTTCTTTCTTAATCTTCCTGTTAAAATGGATTTAGAAAAAAATAATTCTTAGCAAAATGTAGTACCCAAAGAAAGCCTAATTAGTGGCGGAAAAAACAAGATATAGATCAATTCATTGTGATAAGTAGCAATAAAGTTATAGGCGAATGAATGGGAGGTGAACGTTGCTCGGATGCATAAGATTTTCGGCACTGCAGCGCTGAACCGGTTAAAACTATAGGGGATGAAATTGGAAAAAATAGTGATTTTTTTTCTTGTTTTTTCCTTTAAAATGCATAGAAAATAAAGTAATTACTGAAAACAAATATCAACCCCAAAAACCCCAATTGGTGGTGAAAAAAACAAGATATAAATAATTTCATTCTGATTAGTAATGATTAAGCTATTGGCAAATGAAAGGGATGAGCACTGAAAGGTGAAAATCGCTCTTGTCCGTTAGGGTAAAAACCGCTTTGGGGTGAAGTGGTTAAACCCCCCCTCCTCCTCCCACATGCCTAACCTTAACTGACCCCTGCTGCAAAAATTATACTTTTCGGGCACCAACACAGGTGCCATTATAAATAGTGGCTACACTGTAAAATTTGCAATGCACAGTACACTAAATGTCGGATTGTGCATAATACAGTAAATATTGTATTGTGCATTGCAAGTGGCCCTGGCACCACTTTTTAACAGGCAAATTTTTACAGTGTAGCCACTTTTGCAATGGCGCCAATATGGCGGTGCCCAAATTTCCTGCTCCTCCCTGTAAAATCCCTTTTATAATTGTAAGAAATTGCATCATTTGTTTACCATGTATGATGCTCTTATTTCAGAGCGAGAGGGCCTCTTATTCCATCTCCTTTCTCAATACACCTCTACGATCCTTTTCCCTCTAGTGTCTCGAGCTGCGGTGTGTCATGCCACAGTCAATGCTGAGAATTATACAGCATAATGACAAGTTCCAGTTATCAGGGGCTACGTGGGCTTCCATGGCACGCAGTATGATTTATGGCTGTTGTTCAACGAGAAGTATCGCCGGCGCACAAAACTGAAGGCTTCCAAATAAGCATCTAAGTTTTGCAGAAAATGCAGCTAACAACGTGTCGCCAGACATATGGCAGCCGGAGTGAGTGATGTCTTATTATACGGCGCGCGCCATGACCTGGTCCACAGCGCTTTTTGTACAGTATTTGTCTCGCACCTGTTCCTCACGTGAAAGGCCTGCATTTCACCCGTATGAACACGGAGAGAGAACATGACAGGTTTTCATGCAGAGGAATTTAAGTCGTGTCGTGAACTGTGACACCGGACTGATGCACCACACTCTGTTTACCGAGTTACAGATGGGGCCGACCGCAGGCCCAGAATTCACACTCATGGGTTGATTTAGTAAATCCTTTGAACAAACGATGTGAAAACTGAGGAAGTCAAGATGAGCCAAGAAAACGTCCTGAATGCAAAACCAAGTTTTTAAATCAGAATCTGTGATCTACCTTTAGGTGTGGAATAATTGTTTTGCATCAACACACTGAACCCCCACTTTAACCCTCTCCCTACCAACAGACACAGTAAGTTGTGCACACCAGGGGCCTAGAGCACAAATGCCATGTGGAGACAGAGCAGTACTACCACTAGCAGTGTACCGTGCAATACGATATTACGATGACCTGCGGCTTTCAAGTAATCAGGGGCATAACAATTGCCTCTGCAATGTATGCAGTCGTGGGTGGGGAGAGAGGCAGCCACCCATCCAGGGCCATTTTTAGGGACAGGAGGGGGCGCAGCACAAGAGAAGGGAGCAGCAGGCACACACAGCCATGAAGGGGGGTGTGACTCCCTCTTTCCTCCCCTCGGGATTCTCTTCAGCGTTCCTCCTTCCAGAAATTAGTGCAGCGGCCGGGGTAGGGAACACAGATTCACCTTTTCTGGGCTCCATGCACCTTTGATCTTCTCTGTCTCCAGCACCGCTCACTCTACTTCCTAATTAGCGGAAGTAAAATGAGCAGCTTTGGAGACAGAGAAGACCGGTGGCGGGTGGAGCTCTATAGCAGGGGTCCCCAAACATTTTGGGTTGAGGGCCGGGTCAACATACTTCAGACCGCTGGTGGGCCGGAGTAAACATAAAATGATGTAGACGTCTTTGCGGACCAGACAGTGAAGCATACCCAGGTGACAATCTGCAAGCCAATTGGACAGCAGTGTCACCTGATGTGGAATTTGATTGGAAACCAGCAAAATTTCTGCTTTCTGGCTTCCATGTGGATGGGGGGTGCTGCACTGCTATTCCATATGTGGACCACCAATATTTAAAGATGTAGCTGACTGCATTTATAAGCAATACATTTTCTGTGTGGGGGGCCGGTAAGAAAGCCTTAGGGGGCCACATTCGGCCCGCGGGCCTTAGTTTGAGGACCACTGCTCTATAGCATAGAACCCAGAAGAGGTGAACTCATGTTCCCTGCCCAGCGACTGCTCTAATTTCTGGGGAAGGGGGGGGGGTTGGGATGCTGAAGGACCTGCTGAGGTGAGGGAGGGGGGAGTCAGGCCCATCCACAGTTTTGCAGGGGGGCCCAGTGATTTCTAGTTACACCCCTGTGAGTAATGTGAACATTTCTGCACTATTTGCGTTACAAGCATTACCGTAGCAATGCAGCCATTACTTGATTCGCCAATAGCGATACACTGCTGGCGATAGTACTGGTAATATAGCTGTAGGTTGTCTCCACTCTGCAGTATTGGAGTCAGTTTTTCTGCATCCAATCTGCGTGTAGTGGAAACAGGCCCTTCGACTTTGCAACTGCTGTTTAGGAAATGCTGTTGAAAACAAAGAAAACCCTGAGAATTCCTCAGTCACAGTCTATGGCGATTCCCACAAACATCATTTTTCAACAACAAACAACATTTTTCGGTACAACTTTTTTTTTTTTAAAATCTTTTTATTTCGACCGCCAATTTTTGGGTTGTGGAGGGCAAACATGCCCTTTTGCATCATTTGCCTTTCTGAGATAACAGTAATGACGCATAAAATGAGTTCATCTTTATTGCAGTTTAACATAACTAAACTTGACGAGTTTTCATTTGTGTTCTGGTTTATTTATAAAGAGTTCCAATATGGCCTCCTTGTTACACCATTTAATTGTCTTTCGAATGAGAATGGCAAGTGTTTACAGGACAGGAATTAATTGCACACTAATTATTCTGGAGTTTACAATTCAGTGCTACAGTAAAAAGACAACAACAAATGTTGTGGAAGAGGCAGTCTGTTTGGCATTGTCTGTAGCAGGATAGCTTACTAGTTAAGATTTGGGGCCAAGTGCTGGCCTGGGACTGCATAAGGAAATCCTCTTTATCCACTTCTTATAAATGCATACATTAAACCAAATACTTACTCTGTTTAGATACATTTAAACTTTAAATCAATGTGTGAGGCAGTTAAAGTATACCTTCCACTGGAACAAACCTTTTCAGACAGCAGAGTTATTAAAGGGAGTCTAAAGTGAATTTAAAAATAAAAAATAAAAATACAGTCTCCCCGTTCTCCTGCAGGCTCCCCCGTTAGCAGTCCATGACTGTTTGGTCGTAGACTGCTCTGTTCCACGTTGGATTTGGTTCTGCAGTCTTTGGTAGCACTCGGGCTTCTGAAAATGGGCCACTCTGCACTGTGCTTTCGTGAACTCCCTCTCTCGGACACTCGTGCATGCACAGCACAGAGCCGCCGGCCTTCGGGAGCCTGAGCGCTTCCAAAGACAGTGCTGCAGTCTCCCGCAGCTGGAGATCCAAATGGAGGAGCCTGCGAGGGAACGAGATGACCGGCAGGAGAATGGGAAGACTCTATAAGACAGGGGTCCCCAACCACGGGGCCACGGCCCACTTCACCTTTCGCTACCCCTCCCCCCACGGCCGCCGCTAATGATACCTAATAATGATGTATATCGCCGTTACCAGGGGAACCACTGCCCTGCTTCCTGCTTGTTCACAGCAGCCACGGGACGCGCTGCTGTGAATGAAAAGACGGGCATGGAGGAGAGGGGCAGATAGAGGAATATGAAAGAGGAAGCGGCCACCAGCTAAGGTATCATGAGCGGCGGTCATGGGGGGGAGGAAACTACCTATACTGGGGTTATTATACACCCTATATTGTGGCAACTATACTGGGTTAACGATACTTCCTATACTGGGGTAACTATACTATCTACACTGGGGTAACTATATTCCCTATACTGGGTTAACTATACTACCTATACTGGGGTGACTATACTACCTATACTGGGGCAACTATACCTAGATACCCTATACCTTTACCTGGTTACCTTTGCCGCACTCGACCAAAGCCCCTCCCACATGAAACCTGCCACATCCATCTATAATCTACACCCCCTCCGGTACCCAGGGAAAAGTTTGATATGAATAGCGGTCCACGGACCAAAAAAGGTTGGGGACCCCCGCTATAGGACACAGAGCCTTCCCTCTCCTTAGGTGTGTATATGTTTTTATTTTTAAATATGCTTCAGACTTGCTTTAAAGCTGGTCATACAGTAGTAGATAGTGCTGTGCACAGAGGGTAGCTACAACTAAGTAGCTACTCGTACTCAAAATTTAAATTAGTGCAGCCCGTGGCAGAAGGGGATTACCTTACCTATGCCGCCATATTAGCCGATGTGCTCCACTCACATTTGACATTGCATTCCACATCTTTCCTGTGCTTCCTTCTTCAACCCTGAAGAAGGATGCATGGTATTGACATGGAACCCAACGTGGAACATGAGTGGAGCGAATAGGTAAGTTAACCCCCCTCTATTGTGGGCAGTGCTGTCTGATTTGAATTTCGATTACAAGTAGCTATGTACTCATGGTGTGAACTTCACAAAGTGCGAGTGTTGTAGCAGATTAGGAAAACCGTTGATATGAAGTTGGGGATTTGGTTAGTATTTGATGGTTTGACCAATGCTTCTGTGTACAGATACTGGTCTACCATGTGGTCCATTAGTGAAGCAACCAGCTGATCCAAAATTCGTTCTGTAACAGGAAATGGGCCCAATGCAATTCCCTTTTTCTCTTAAAGGATACCTGAACTGACATGTGACATGATGAGATAGACATATGTATGTACAGTGCCTAGCACACACATAACTATGCTGTATTCCTTTTTTTCTTTCTTTGCCTGAAAGAGTTAAATATCAGGAATGTAAGTGGCTGACTCAGTCCTGACTCAGACAGGAAGTGACAACAGTGTGACCCACACACTGATAAGAAAATTCCTCTTTTTATCTCTTTCTTGCTCTCAGAAGCCATTTTCTGCCAGGAAAGTGTTTTGTAGTTGGAATTTCTTATCAGTGAGGGTCACACTGTAGTCACTTCCTGTCTGTGTCAGGACTGAGTCAGCAACTTACATACCTGATATTTAACTCTTTCAGGCAGAGAAATAAAAAAAGGAACACAGCATAGTTATTTGTGTGCTAGGCACTGTACATACCCATGTCTATCTCATCATGTCACATGTCACTTCAGGTATCCTTTAAGTTTTCTCATAGGAGATGATTTTTTTTATCTTCTATTTAAAATAACCTTTCCACACTCTGCAATTGAAAAAAGTACAGAATAGTAGTCGAAAACGTACTGCCAAAATTGTCCTGAGTATTTTCTTGCTTGCTGGTGGCTTAAAAGGCATTTTATTTATAAAGTGAAAATATCAGTTGGTAGAAAACTTGGGAGATAAAGTGAATTGGATCCGGCCCTGTGATATCAAACCTACAGCCAAAATCATAAAAAAGATCTTCAGCACAAAGAAGGACAAGGCGTCCTGAAAGAGATGTTATGACCAAGTCCTTCTGGCATTACATGAAGAGATCGAGGCACCTGAGATGGCATAAACCCTCTTAAAGAGGAACTCCAGTGAAAATAATGTTATAAAAAGGGGCTTCATTTTTACAATAATTATGTATAAATCATTTAGTCGGTGTTTGCCCATTGTAAAAGCTTTCCTCTCCCTGATTTACATTCTGACATTTATCACATGGGGGCATTTTTACTGCTGGCAGGTGATGTCACTGGAAGTAGCTGCTGCTTGCTTTTTTGGCAGTTGTAAACAGCTGTAAACAGCTCTTTCCCACAATGCAACGAAGTTCACAGACAGGTAACTGCCAGGATCATGGTCCTGACAGTTTCCTGTGGGAGGGGTTTCACCACAATATCAGCCATACAGAGCCCCCTGATGATCCATTCGTGAAAAAAAATAGATTTCTCATGTAAAGGGGGTATCAGCTACTGATTGGGATGAAGTTCAGTTCTTGGTCACAGTTTCTCTTTAAAGTGGATCAGAGATAAACTTTTACTCATTGCATAATTGTGTTCCTTTCATATAGTTTTTAGGGCATTCCTCAAGCTAAATATGTTTTTTGTTTTGTTTTAATACTCTAATTCCCTATAAACTAAACAAGCCTCACCCACAGATCCTCCAGTGCCTTGGCACTCTCAGCCTTAGTAGCAAGGGCTTATGGGAGCTCAGTCTGGGCAGGAGGAGGAGGAGGTTACTAGCCAGAGATTTCAGAGGCAGAGGGGAGGAGTGACGTTTTCACAGGTTGAGTGCTGGAGAGGCTATCAGCTTGCATGTGTGTAATGTGACAAACAGAACATGGCCACCCTTTTATCACAGGAATAAATAATCATAAACTGTTGAAGCTATTTGCAGCTATATTTGCTGAATAAACTATCTAAACTTTAGATAAGCTACATAGACAAATTACTTGTTATAGTAAGTTTTTTTTATCTCGGATCCGCTTTAAGATTAAACAGGCTGCACTGGTGTGGCTGGACTGGGCTCACAGCTTTTTCTATATAGTACTGAAGCCTTTGGTTTAGTGTGAGCAGTCGTCAATATGTAGCAAGAACTAGCAGTGTCGGACTGAGAGGTGGAAAAACTGAGAAAATCCACCTGCTGGCCAAGCAGCAGTAACCCTGTGTTATCACTCCCGAGTCCCAATAGAAACCTGCAGTAAGTCTTCACTGTGAGCAGCAACACCTGATTACTGCTGCTTGGCCAGCAAGTGGATTTCCTCAACTTTACCACCTCCCAGTCTGACACTGAGAACCAGTGTTAACTGATGCCAGAAGGTGCGTACAGAGCTGGTTTTAGACTTTTTGCTCCCTGAAACAAGGCAGCCCCCCATCCTGCCCCCATATATTTGAAATGCTATAATTACTCCACATATATGACACACAGCAATCACCCCACATATAAACTGCAACAATTGCCTCACCTATCATCACTGGTGTTAGTGGGCATTACTGGTTTGACAGGACTGAGTGGACTGGATAACATGAGAGAGGAACTGCATTACAGGCCTCATAGGATTGACAGGACTAACTAAACTTAAAGACCGGATTGATAGGACTGGATGACAGGGCTGGGAAAACTGGATGACAGGACTGACAGGTCCGGCTGATGACATGATTGCCAGGCCTGACGGGACTGACATGAGAGTACTGACTGGCATTACAGGACTGACGTGACAGGACTGACTTGTGTGACGACTGACGAGACATGCCGTGGCTGCCCAAATGACGGAACAGCACTGAGTGCCGATTGGCCATTGTTGTAGTTCCACCACCCCACCCCCCCCCCCCCCCCGCTCCAGCTACAACTAGTCTGAGGAAGCGTGAGCTCTGTAGAGTACTCAGCTGCTGCTGCAGGAAGGGGGCGTGTCCATGCTGCTCCCAAAAGCCTTCTGGGATGGCATCTGGAGAAGGCTTCTCTGGACCTCGGGATCGGTGAGTACAACAGGGAGTCATGGTGTTACACTGACAAAGCACCACTTTGATAAACGTGTCAGTGAGAAATCATACTACTACAAATTCTCTATGTGACAGGCGGTCATTAACTATGCCGAGGAATTAATTGCAACCCAATAACCTCTCAAAAATAAATACATTACTAGATAGGCATTGTGTTTATATGTCTGCTGTATCTCATGCGCAGGATTAAAGAGTCCTTACTAAACCTTATGGCAGTTATCACACAGCGTAGCCATAATGCTCTAATGCAGTGTAATTGCCGACTGCGGCTGGGCTAATTCACTTCCTGCTTTGAATTTAAACGAAATGGGGTTGTTTTGTCTCCACCGTCTTCGACGATGTGACAACATTCCAGTAAGACTGCGTGATCTACGTACGTGTCAGCCGAAAGTCATTTTGGCAACTAATTTATTATGATGCCATGCCATAGCGCGAGTGTGTCCACATGAAAGGCTTTCATATTATATTAATACAGAAATTCCGTTCTTCCTCATTCTTGCTCTCTCCGAACATTACCTGGGAGAATAAGGGACAGCTTTTTATGCCGGTGTTTGTGAATAAGGTCCAAATGTTCACATCTCACAGGGGAACATGAACATGATCTAGTTATGTCAGGACGAGGTGTTTTCCCATGCCTGTAAGTATTTCTCTGCTAATCTGCGCTGGCTTAAAAACCTGTCACTGTCATGGTCACTTTCCTGATGAGTTTTCTTTGTAAATTACAAGCGAAATGCGTGGGCCGGCTGCCATTGGAGCCTTGTGCAATCTTCCAGCTTCTATTTACAAAAGGCAGAAAGGCAAAAAAAAAAAAAGAGAGAAAAAAAACTCTTTTGTGTATGAACAAGGCCCCACAACAGGCCAACGCGAACGGGTGTAAAAATAAACCTGCGGCCCCGGCCTTTTTGGCACCGGCTCCTTCTGATGAGGCAGCCTCATTTGTTTACCTTCTCACTGAGAAAAGACATATCTAGGTAAGTCGCCAGGAATAGGAGGGTATAAATAGGGAGCTGGGAAAAGTCTTTGGCTCGCTCCGTATTGATCTTGGCAAAAAATGGAAAAAAAAATTTGCTGCAGAAGTAGCAACGGCTTAAATAAGAAAAATACAGTAAAATATTTCAACCGACCTCAGCTACGTAAATGTGCAGTTCGTTCTCAAGTTAAACTCTATAAATGTGACTTGGCATAGTTGCCAACAGTTTATATACAAGTTAGCTCTAAGTTAAAAAAAAAATAAAAAAAACAAAGCTGATTCTGAAATAAAATATATAAAAAAAATTCCCATATATGTACTTAAAGCAAAAAAAAATAATTAATAAATGCATTAATGTATCAAAGTACCTGGTGACCCAAGGATACGCTGTTAATGTGACATTTGAAAATAAGTTATTTTATTATGATGCAAATTTTTACACATTTGAAGGGTCAAATTTTAGATCAATAAATATAGCACCAAGTTTACAACTTATCTATTATTATTATTTAGTATTTGTATCATGCAAACATCTTCTGCAGTGCTGTACATCTGCCATGTATAGTCTTGTCTCATAAGGCCCATACACACGTCGGATTTCCGCGAACGACGGGTCGTTTGAACGTCCCGTCGTTCGCCCGCTAAATCGGGCGTGTGTACAGACTGTCGTTCACTTGATAAGGGTGGGTTTGAAACTCACCCTTATCAAGTGAACGACAGTCTGTACACACGCCCGATTTAGCGGGCGAACGACAGAATGACGGGACGTTCAAACGACCCGTCCGCGGAAATCCGACGTGTGTATGGGCCTTAACTGTCCCTCAGAGGAGCTTACAATCTAATCCCTACCATAGTCGTATGTCTATCATAGTCTAGGGCCAATTTAGGGTGAAGCCAATTAACTTGTCTGTATGTTTTTGGGATCTGGGAGGAGGAAACCAGAGTACCTAAAGGCATCCCACACTGACACGGGGAGAACATACAAACTCCTTGCAGAGTTCTGGCTGGGATTCAAACGGCTGATCTAGCGCTGCAAGCCGAGAGTGCTAACCACTACCCCACTGTGCTGCCCATCTGTAAACTGCCAGATGCATTCGTAATTTCAGCCGCGGCATATATGTTTTTCATCGGTTTTTTTGGTAAGCTGGTGGGAAGCTATTCAGGTGCCGTGGATTACTACTTATTTATTTATTTTTTAAAAACATAAAATTAGCCTAGATTGCTTCTTGATGAAGAATGCATGATACTTATTTTCTTTTTGTCATGAATGTCAATGCCAGGACTACCTTGCTATATAACTTGGTTTAGGGCCCGCACGCCGATATTCATCTCCAATCACCACTCCTGCAAGCCAGACAATCCATGCTGTAGTAGAAAAAGACACTCCATGGGCTTTAAAGTGGATCCGAGGTGAACTTTTACTCTTTGCATAATTGTGTTCCTTTCCTATTGTTTATAGGGCATTCCTCAAGCCAAATACTTTTTTGTTTTTGTCTTAATACTCTAATTCTCTATAAACTAAACAAGCCACGCCCACAGGTTTTCAGAGAGCCAAGGCACTTACAAACAGTAGCAAGGGCTCATGGGAGCTCAGTCTGGGCAGGAGGAGGGGGAGGTATTACTAGCCAGAGATTTCAGAGGCAGAGGGGAGGAGGGAGGAGGAGGGAAGATTAGTTTTTTTTGCTCAAGATGCAGATAAGCCTGCCTCTGTGTAATGTTTACAAACAACATGGCTGCTGTCATATCACAGCAAGAAATAATCATATTCTATTAAAGCTGTTTGCAGCTAAATTTGCTGTGTAAACTATCTAAACTTTAGATAAGATATCTAGACAAGTTACTTGTTATAGTTAGTTTTTCATCTCGGATCTGCTTTAAACTTGTGTTTGTAGTGTATTGAGCAACCAGACATGCTACGTGTGACGGGCGCACTGACACGTCCTCCTTTCAATTCACTTTTCTCCTAGGAGATAATTTTTCATCATCTGTTTAAAATAGCTTTTTAGCACTATGCAATTTAAAACGTACACAAAAAAAATGAGATGATAAAAGTACTGTCAAAATTGTTCTATTTTCTTGATTGCTGGTGGTTTAAAAGGTTATTGATAAGTTGTGAAAATATCACCTAGGAGAAAACTTAGGAGAAAAAAGCGAGTTACATATGGCCCTGTGTCTAGATCTGCTTAGCCATGAAAACCCAGAACACTACCCCAGTACTTATGTACTGTATATATATATATTGAAAATCGTAGCTTGGGGAGATGGCTGAGGTTGCTGTTAAGTATTACATTTTTTCCACCCTACCCTGAAAATCAATAATGGGGCACAGGGGCAAAAGCTGCATTGTATAGAGGCAAAGGCTGCATTATACCAGGGTACAAAAGCCACAGTATATGTGTGTACAAAGGCTGTACTGGGGATTGGGGCAATGGCTGCATTCTGTATGGGTTGGGAGTAGCAAAGGCTGCACTATGTGGTGTAAAAAGTTGGATTTGGTGAGGTGTGGAAGCTGTTTCAGGGAGGTTGAAGACAATGTTACATCAGAGGCAATATGTGCCTGATGGGTGGTAATTTATGTTACTTGAGGATTCCCATTGGTCACCGTATAGACCAATAGGAAATCTCAATCGGCATATTCACTGACTTGTGATTTTGCTAGGCTTACGGGGCAAGAAAAAAAACAAAACTTTGAATCTGCCTCCAAGCTTCCTATTGGTCATTTAGGCTTTACCAACAGGAATACCCTTTATAAAGGATTCTCATCGTTCCTATCAAGACAATGACCAATGCTTTATACCTGGGCTTCTTTCTTAGTGGTGGACTTGCAGTGGGAATGGACATGTGGGAATAGACATTTCAATCAACAGATTATAAGGTAGAACAACAGAAGAAAATAAGTTTTTCTTTGTTTCAATACATTTTTATTGGGTTTAATGAGAAATAAAGAAAAAACTGTACAGGCATATAAGCAGGCCTTTGGCCAAAAATGCTAGGCAGTGTAAGTCAGTACAGTCATATAAACTGAGATAGTGGGAGGCACCAAACTCATTCAATAGACAATTCAATAATCAAAAAAGAGGACAGAACACAAAAAACAAAAGGCCAAAACAAACCCAATAGGCGGTCTGACAGTGTAAGGGTGTATGTGAGCAGGGAAAAGTCATAGTAGATGCATGCAATTAAAATATCACTGTTGCTTAAATCTTTTAAAACATAAGCTTATTGTACCTGGAAAAAAAATGTAAACCAAACAGCACAACCTAGTCAACAGCATAATAATAGCAGCATAAGGGTGGGGTGTAAGGTGTTGCGGGATGTAAGGCAACTCAGAAATGGTTTATACATGTAAGTAAAATTGTCTCTAGAGAAAATCCTGGGCCAGTTATGGGCTTTGTGGAGGAGTGAGTTCCCATTCCTAGCAGCGAAGCATTTTTCTGCATGGAAGGGAAAATCTGCTTTAGAGGGTATAGGTTTGGACAGAGGGTATGAAAGTGGATTTCCAATAAGAAGCTATTGCTAGTCTCATTGGGGTAAGTATGTGGGAAATGATCAATTTATCTTCACTGGGTATAGTCTGGCTATCAAGATGTAAAGCAGCAATTTTACAGAGAAGGGGGGCCATTGTAAAGGGTAGGGAGTTGAGTCATTCATTTTTTTTCCATAGGGGGTCTGATCTTGGATTCTTGGGGCAGATCCATTGTATATGTGGGAACACAACTCCTCTAACAGAGAGGTGGCCATGAGGACTGGAACCATGCCAGTTTCACTGGCGCTAGGTACCACTGCCATATAGTTTTGAGGTAGTTCATCCAATGAGAGGTACAGTGAGAGACCTTTCTAACTTCCTTTGAAGCAGCGTCCCACTTATCTATAGAGGTGTGCATCTTGAATGCCCCTTCCCATGAGCTAAGCTGACAATACTTGTCAAGTAGGGAATGTGCATTAAGAATATGATAGATCTTAGCTACTCTAGGTTTACGAGGATGGGCAGGATTGATAGGACAGCAAGGATTTCTCTGGGAAGGAAAATAGGGATACATTTCTCCCTAGAGAAACAGTCTCTGATCTGGTGATATTTACAGAAGCCCCAATTACTTATATTAAAAGTTTGTTGTAGGGTAGAGAATTTTGAGTCCAAGAACTGTGATGGGTATTTTAAGTTGTGTGTGTTGGAATCTGACTCTTTAATTAAAGGCATGACAAAATGTAAACGATACAGTAGCCATATTTTAAGGGGTATTGTTGTGGTAGAAGAAAATAAGTTTGGAGGAGAAGGAAGGAGTTTCCAAGTGAAAATATTGAAAGAAGATTGGCGTGTATAGGAGGCTAAGATGTCATATGTGAAAAAAAAAAAAAACACAGAAGAGGAAAGAGAGTTATAGAAGAGAATATAGAAGCATGCAGATTGATAGAGAAGAAAAAAAGGTTTTATTTAATATAAGTTTTTACATTCATCACTTTCCTACTTTACTATAAATAGGTAGGGGGGGCAGAAATTATCCCTTTTACCTATTTATCTGGAAGTCCCCCTGGGCCTATCTCCAAATGCATGGGGGAAATTACCCCACCTTCCCAAGCACAAGATGAGGATGAGCACCATGTTCTTGACACGAGCAATGGACTTTGCAGAAGGTTGAGATATTTCTACACCCCTCTTGCAGAATCCACCACACGTCATGGACCCTGTGAACTGGTATTGTTCATGCAGCAGAGCCCCACACTGGCTAAGCTGTTCTGGCAATACCAGCCTGTGAGGGGAAAATTGGTTAAGATATGCCACATTTAAAAAAGAAAGTTAAAAGTTAAACCGGAACTGTAGAGTGAAAATAAACACATTGTTTCACTTACCTGGGGCTTCCCCAAGCCCCCAGCAGCCGTCCTGTCCTGCGCCGCTTCTCGACAAGCCTCCGTTCTCCCGCCGCCAGCTACTTTCGGTTTCGCCGCCGGGCCACTGCGCCTGCGCGGCTCTGGCCACGCGTATGCCTTGTTCGCATTCCCCGCTATTGCAGAGGGGAACGCGAAGAAAGGATACGCTTGGCAGGGCTGCGCTGGCATCGACTTACAAGTCGAGGTACGGGACGGATTGGCGGCGGGAGAACGGAGGCTCGGGCAGGACCGGCGCGGGACAGGACAGCTGCTCGGGGCTTGGGGAAGCCCTAGGTAAGTGAAACAATGTGTTTATTTTCACTCTACAGTTCTGCTTTAAAAGAAAAACAGTAATGAGGTTGCTCAAGACATCTCAGCAAAAGCACTAGAAATCCACAAACAATTCCCTTAAAGCCACCAACCATATACATTTTGGATTTTTCTGAAATGTATCTTCTCTGAATGGGACAAATTTTATTAAATAAAAAATCAAGTCCAGGTTTAGTGGATCTTTTTCGTCCAGTAATCTTCATTATTTTCTAACCATAGCAAATGAACCCACATGTGCATGATGTGTGGAAGTTAAGTTCTTATGCGAGTTTTCCAATACCTCCAAAAAGCGTATTTTCATCTGACCAAACTGCCACTAATGTGTGCATATGTAGCATGATGAACCTTAATCGTAAGCTCATTTGGAAATGGAGCAGATGTTAAAGAGGACCCAAACCAAACATTTTTTTTATTAAAAATATTTAGTTGCACCACTCTAACACATACAAAGATAAATAAACACTCCTTCAAACCTATGAGCATTTCAGTGCATGCTTTTCACCATTCTCTTTTCATAACTAGCATTATACTGGTGGCAGCCATTAGCAATTCCTCCTTTGCTGGACACCTCCTACTCCACCAGTCTGCCGGATTCTGTCCCGGCAATATGAAAGGAAGGGAGGGATTCCTCCAATAAATGTAAAATATTTTATATTTGTCATCATGCAGCTGAAAAAAGGCTGCTATTTATTATTATAATTTAGAAAATAGATTTTATTTCTGAAATCTTGTATTTTTTAATTTGGGTCCACTTTAATGGTTCTATGTTGACACCCTATAAATACTGGAATAATAAAATAATCATAATTTGCCTTTAAGAGTACCAAAATATTTGTGTTTTAATATATCTCTCATAAACAAAAAGAATCTATCAGTCTTCTAACATGTATGTTTATGCAGTGCCATCCCCCTATCCCAAGGGTTGTGATATTGATTTGGAGTTTTGGGCTAATACAATAAATTAATTAAACATTCTTTGGGTGGTTGTATAAATTCCGTATTCATAATGTATGTGCTGAAAGCTCTTGAGGGATTTTGTATGAAGGGTAAGCAGGGATAATAGTGATGATTATGTAGGCCAAAAGGTCCTTACTCACTATTTGTGTTTGAGATATTCATGCATTAGTCTGTTTTCAGCTGAACGCACTGCATATTGTATGTGCACAATTGTGCATGGCAAATTAAAATGAAACTAGCTAGAAGCCATAGGAAAACTAGAGGCAGTATCTCAAGAGTACACCCCATTGAATAAAAGATAGGGATAAACAAACATCCCTGATTTTGTATTAACCACATTGGCCGGGCTGAAATCCGACTCCATTCCTGGAACATACAGTAAAAAAAAAATAATAATAAAAAAATAAATAAATAAAAATAGAAAAGCAAACTGCAGTTTTGTACCACAAAATCCTCTGATATCTTCAATTTACTGTGTGATTTATCTAATTATATTCACACTGTATTAACAAATTATTCACCACTGGCACTAGAATTCCCACAAAACACTTTTTATATCTCTTTTTTTTTTTTTTAGTTTAATAATCTCTGGGTATTTTTTTTTTTACTGGCAAGGGAAACTTGTTTTGCACTTTAATGTTTTTGATATTCAGGAACTTCAGATTATCTTGATGATGGGGAATTAGCAGACAGTTTTTTTTTTAATAATATGCTAATGATGTGCTGGTGTTTAAAAAAAAGAAAAAAGACAACAACACAGGAACAGTTCATCGTTCCCTGAGATGCAGAAGAAAAAAAAAGGCTAACAGTGTATTTAATGACTTGAATGATTTAACCGAGAAACTGGCATTGTTGTTACTTCCAATATGTAAACTACTAATTATTAGTGCATGACAATGGCGTGCAAGTTGTGTTGCTGGGGTCTACTAATCTTGTATATTTGCCGTGCTATTAATGCGTGCTCCATATACCTTTACTGGTTCTTTTTGAAATTAGCTTAATGGCACTCTGCAGAAATGGACTGCCTACTGCGAGAGAAAGCACGCTTGCTAAGATGGGCTAACGTCCTACTGGGAAGCACTGATTTGGCACAAACAGAGAAATGCTTCGGCATTAATTTACCTGCGTATCAGATGAATCAAAATAAATAATTAAAGGCAGTTAAAAAAAAAAAAAAGAACAAATACAAAATGCAGGTCGAAAGGATAAACGTGGCATACGTGGTAAAATGGGGTTTAAGGAGACCACTTAATAGCCGCAGTGCCCTACATTTCCACTGCTGAGTTTGCAGTTATTTTATACAGTGTAAAGAGGCACTGTAGTGACACACAGTGGAATGCAGTAATATAAAATGTGTTACGGTAATCTTCCTGGTTTCATCATCCGATACACTTCCTTTATCTATACATTGATGTATATCGGTATGAAACCCCGCCCTTCCAGTGATGGCAAACCGTTATTTTATGTAGGCATTATTTTCACTGGCTTTGTAACTCTCATAAAATAAACATTCCGCAGAGATCACCTGACGACACTAAAGATGTCTGCACCTGTGATAAATTTCAGAATGTAAAGCAGGGAAAGGAAAGATTTTACAATAGGCAACACTGACTAAACTATCTATAAAGGGATATTGTAAAAAAATGAGCAATTTTATCAGTTGTGTTATTTTTATTACAGCTCCCATTTAACTACATTATTGCTGTTTTTTTTTTTCATTATAATTTTAGCCTTTTTTAAAGGGACTTCGAGCACCTCTCATGGGCATGCCTTTAAGACTCCGACCAGTACTGCATACCTTTCTGTAGCTTGTGCTCTCCTCTTTCATTTGATGCCTGAATCGCCATTCTACACCAAATAGTTTTCATTTGATATCAATTTAAAAATCGCGACTGCCATCTTGGCTATGTTATAACTTCCGGGTCACCCCTGTCTTCTCTGTTAGAGAAGTGCATCACTGAATGAAGCAGGAAGAGGAAGTGACACGCATGGCCATTGCAAGAGGATCCTCCAGAGGGGTCATCGCACGACTTTGTTGGAAGTCATCTGTCTTAAAGGCATGCCCATGACAGGTGCTCGGAGTCCCTTTAAAGCAGGCCTGATCTCAGAACTTCCCCTCTGCTCTAAAAAATACGCAGAAGCATAGTAACCTTTTAAGAAAAACATTTCTTTGTTACAGCTGATACAAATCCTGCAATAAATCTGCAGTGTGTTTACTTCCTCCTTTCATGGAAGCAGACATAGGGTTAACATCTTGTGTTTTCACAATTAGCCTCTGTGTCATGGCAGTCAGCTGACGCAACTGAGGAATCAAGTTACAACATGTGCTTCTCAACCTTTTTTACCCTAAAGGAGCTCTACAAATACTTTTTGGATCTCAAGAAACCCCTGATTTATTTTGCAGGATGCATGGTGTGTGGCTGATTGTCATTACCCCCATTCAGGGCTCGTTCCCACTAAAGGCGTTTTTGCCCTTTTTTTCAAGTGCAGGTGATTTTCAAAATCACCCTAAAACCGCTTGTGCAATGATTCCCTATGAAAGAGTTGACATCGGAGCGGTTCGATTTCCGATCCGCTCAGCAAAGCGCTGCCTGTACCCTTTTTGAGGCGATTTTGCCTCAATGGAAGGTAAAGGAAAAACGCAAAACGCTCATAAAATGGCTTTGTGCAGCGATTGCGTTCATGGTTTTAATAATAAATACATTTACTCTTTTCCGGGTGAAAGAGTTCCCTTCCTGACTTGCGTCTGAGAGTGAATTACAAAACTGCTCTACAAAAGCGCTTAGAAAAGCGCTTTTAATAAAAACGCAGCATGCATTGGAGCACCGGAAAGCACTAAAAAAAGGCAGAAATGCAAAATGCTTACGTTTGCGGTTTCAATTTTAGATTTGAATGAGGCCTTCCAGTGCCCTTCATTATAATGTCTCCTTAATATAGAACTTTTTATTAATGTGCTCATTATTATTCTGAATTGGATGCTTCTTTTTTACTGTCCCCCCTATTGTAGTGTGCTCTCTATTATACTCCTTCCAACCCCCACGATAGGGAGAAATGCCAAAGAACCCCTGCAGAGTACTCAGGGAACCCTATTCGTGCAGAAATACAGAGGCGCCCAAAGATTAAAACACTGTACTTAAAAAAGTCTCAAAATGGGGGGTGCTGGATGATACACCTCCCCAATAACGACAAATCGCACTGATTCACATACAAGAAACCAGCTTTATTCTTACTCCACAATATTATTTGCAACGCGTTTCACGGGTCTAACGCCCGCTTCCTCAGGCACATAAAAAGGGGGAGTAACTTGACTTGTCAGGGAGCGGGTTTGGCACCTCTGTCAACTCAGGGAACCCTGGTTGAGAAAGTCTGTCTAAACAAATACAGGGTGCATTTCTCTATGATTTCTTTCTGTCCTGTGCAAGATGTGGAGTCCTTTGCTGTTAATATAAGGCTTTGGACAATGTTCAATTTTGCCATCTGATGCCATCAGGGCCGGGCCGAGGCATAGGCTGGAGAGGCTCCAGCCTCAGGGCGCAGTGTAGGAAGGGGCGCACAATTCATTCAGCTGTCATTCCTAATTGTGTATGAAGAAGAAAGAAATAATTAAAGGGGATACATAGCAGTGACTGCAAGCCAGATAACTAGATATTAAGGTGTTGGGGAGGTTGTGGGCCCTGTGGCCCTCTTAGTCTACTAGCAATCAGTGTGTGACAGCTGGGGTGGGAGGGATGGAGGGGCGCACTTTGGTGTCTCAGCCTTGGGTGCTGGAGGACCTTGTCCCTGCTCTGGATGCCATTTACTAAGGACACTCTAGAGATTTCCAAGCAAGTCCACTGGGAAGATCATAAGGGATCCAGCAAAGTTGGCCTCGTTTTAGTAAAATGTTTTGTCTTCATCTGAGTCATATTGGGATATAGTCAGAAATGCCGAGAGGATCAGTGCTGCAGTTGCATACAGCATCCGACAGCGACAGATAGAAAAAAAGAACAAAATACAAAATTACATAACAAAAAGTTCCCACTATGATTACCTGTGGGAATTGTAATCACACAACTGCTACTTAAAATCTTTTAGCCACTCCAATATGATCTAGGACAAGGTCACACCTTTTTTAATAGCAGACTGCAAAAAAAATAAAAAAAGATATCCAACCCATGTTTACAAGATCACATATGATTGAGATAATTGTCAGAAATCCATAAGGATCTCTGGAGATGCTTCTTATGTATAAAAAAAACCCCTAGAATTTCACTTTAAAATTAAAGAAAAAAGCTTTGACATATTAGTATTAAACAAGTCATTTTGTAATTTACTTTGATTAAAAATGAACTTTATACTTCAATTTGCAGTCAGTTATGAATGTGTAAAATTGCACAAAAATTAAAAAAAAGTATCACCCATGACATTATACTGTATAGCAATTTTCTCAGAGTTTCTAATCATTTTTATCCTAATTGGGAAAATATTTAACGTATGTGTGTTGTACATTGGTCAGATTTTTGAAATGTTACAATTAGTCAGAAAAATGTATTGCAATTCTTGGATCGAACAGATATTACAAAATTGTATGGTGTGGGGCTACCTTAAAGAGAAACTCCGACCAAGAATAGAACTTTATCCCACTCAGTAGCTGATACCCCCTTTTACATGAGAAATCTATTCCTTTTCACAAACAGACCATCAGGGGGCGCTGTATGGCTGATATTGTGGTGAAACCCCTACCACAAATAAATTCTGAGTACGTACTCGTGGCAGTTTCATGTCGGTGAACCCGGTTGCATTGTGGGAAATAGCGGTTTACAGCTGTTTCCAACTGCCAAAACAGCAAGCAGCAGCTACATCACTTGCCGGCAGTAAAAATATCACCATGTGATAAATGTCAGAATATAAATCAGGTATTTAAAAGATTTTACAATGGGCAAACACTGACTAAATCATTTATACATAATTAGGCGCTAGTCTACTTTAGGGGACCCACCGCAAATCCCCATAGACACTTTCAGCTGGGCTGCAAAACGGAACAAATGGCTTCCGTTTGCTTGTTGAAACCCCCACAAGCCATATACCCATGGATAGGTAAGCATGCCCTGTAACGAATTGGGAGGTTTTCGGTAACAGAAAGTTTAAATTGGCCGTGTAGGAGCCACCGAACGGCCTAAATCTCGGTTCCGTCGGCCATCTTAATTCTGCTGTGCAGGTCTCTTTCTTCCTCCTCATTGGAGGGTTTGTTAGCTGGCACGCCCCCACCTAACAATCCCTCCAAAGAGGAGGAAGAAACGACCTGCAGAGCAAAACCAAGATGGCCGACGGACCCGAAATTGCGGTCGTTCCGAGGCTCCTACACAGTCAGTTCAAACTTTTTTTTTACCGAAACCCGCAAAATTCGTTAGAGGACATGCGTAGCTACCCGGGGATATAAGGCTCGTGGGGGTTTCATCAAGCAAACGGAAGCCATTTGTTCCGTTTTGCAGCCCAGCTGAAAGTGTCTATGGGGATTTGCGGTGGGTCCCCTAAAGTAGACTAGCGCCCATAATTATTGTAAATATGAAGCACTTTTTTTTTACATTATTTTCACTGGATTCCCTCTTTAAGGAAAAAGTTTAAGGATTACCACTATCCAATGCACATATAGAGGTGTTCATTATTACCAGCATAGCACCAATTGAAAAAGCTAATAAAATGGATGAAAGGCCGGACCCTAGTGGGACCCTCTGGTCCAGGGGCCTCAGTGCGGTCACAAGATCTGCATCCCCTGTTGCTATGCAACTGGGCGTTAATATGGGGGAGCACCCCCTGTGACTGCAGGGGGGGAGGGGGCAGAGGTGTGTGGGGGCGGGCTATTAACTTTCCCTTTCTCTGATACTTCAGGTCAGGTGTTATTGCGGCTATAATATGGGTGGGAAGATTCCGATGGCCACATTTGTTTTATTAGTTTTGTAAGATGGGGCTTCAGGCTGTGAGAGTCACCAAGGGGAGGCAAAGGAAGGGTTGTAAACATTGGGGGCCCCATAAAAGTTTTGCTTGAGGGGGGGCAGTGATTTGTAGTTTTGCCCCTGATTAAAGTCACAAGTTGCAGCCTGCAGCCTGCAGGTTATAGTCAGACCTGCAAACAGCCCAACCTATCACATGCATCTATGATGACAGTTTTACATTGTGTAACCCGTCTGGATCAGTGCTGCTCATCAGGATACCGGATATCCGAATAGACTCGGATATCCGAACTTTTTAGGCCTATCCGATCGGATCCGGATTCCGGATAGCTGGACGGAAATCCGGATAGCTCTATGCGGATAGTTGGTCGCATAACCCGGATATCCGCGGATACCGATCGGATATCCGAATCCGGGTACTGTAACCATGGACATGATGTCCATGACGTCATTCAGCCAATCAGAGCGCTCCCAGCCTAAGCCCAAGCACCCAATCACAGAGGGGAACCTTGGCCAGTCCCTCCTGTATATAAGGAGGGGGGCATGTTAAGAATCTCGTCCTTGCTTTGTGACTGCCACTGAGATAGTTTGTCCAGTGTGTTTGGCTGAAGCAAGTACATTATCCCAGTGATAACCCAGCGTTTTAACACTAAAACACCTTCTGGTTTTACTGTTTTACTGTGTTGTAGTTAGCTTAGCTAGTCTGTGTAATTTGTTAGTGTCAGTCAGTCTTGTCAGTCAGTCTTTCAGCTGCAGCAGCTGCCTGTGCCTGCTACTAGGTCCTGTGTCTTTGTGTGTGCTGTGTCTGTGTGCACACACTCCAGGCTCCTTGCTGCTGGCTGGGCTGCTATTACTACTGCTACTAGGTCCTGTGTCTTTGTGTGTGCTGTGTCTGTGTGCACACACTCCAGGCTCCTTGCTGCTGGCTGGGCTGCTATTACTACTGCTACTGTGGTTTTATATTGTGTAGTTGCAGACAGTGCTAGTACTACAGATTATTGCTGCTGTGCTGCTGCTGAGTGAGCAGTGTCAGTGTGTTTAGTTGTTGTACTCCTGTCTGTCAATCTGCTGATCATTTCCAAGCCCGCCGCCAATAATAAAAGTGCACCAAGTACCCCACACACATCATCTGTGACGTCGACTCATCAGTGACAGTGAGTCTTGTACTATGTCTGGCACTGGCAGTGTGAGACGGGGGAGGGGCAAGGCCAGAAGGAGAGTGAGCAACATTGCGGCCTCTGGCAGCAGTTCTGCCGCATCAGTCATTCCGCCGCTACCCACTGGCAGTCACGCTGCAGAGACGCAGCAGCGTGTTGCGTCAATTTTCAAGCAGGGTCAGCGGCGCAGATTGGAGGAGAAGGACGCCGCGTCTGTGATGCAGCAGATGGCGCATGACGAGGAGCAAGCCAGTGACAGTGAGGCCACCACCACCAGCCCTAGCCCTAGAGAAAATATTCTCAGCAAAATTGGCTTTACAGAAGAGTCTGAGATGCTGACAGTAATTGTTGGGGGGGAGCCCGTCCATGATGTGTCAGCAGAAGAGGAGTTTGAGGCGGGCTCATCATCCCAGCAGTTTTACGAAGGGGAGTTTGATGATGAGGTGAAGGACCCGGACTACCAGCGACCGGAGGGGCATGTCAGCTCTGACTCTGAGGAGGAGGAGTCAGTGTGTATGGCACGCAGGTTGAGCATTGCAGGGATTGGCAGGAGCAGCAGTGGGCATGGAGTACGTGACCCGCAGGCTGCTGCTCCATCTGTCAGTGGCACGACTACCACCAGCCGCACCACTCAACCCCAGGCCCCAACCACCACCGGGAGAAAATCCACAGCAGCATCCCGTTCTGAGCCACGTAAGGGAAAACTCCAATCCCCAATATGGCAGTTTTTCCATCTGCCCTCACTGGATAGCAAATTTGTAACGTGCAAATTATGCCATGTGAAGCTGAGCAGAGGGTCTCACCCCTCCAGTTATGGCACCTCCAGCTTCATCAACCATCTGGGCAATAAGCACAAACCTGAGCATCAGGAATTCAAGCTGCTGAAGGAAGCTGGCGCTGGCCCTTGCAGAGGTCAGAGCACTATAACCAGCTTTGCCACTCCTGCTGACACTGAGGCCTGTTCAGGCAGCCAGTCCTCCTCAGTGGTCTCCTCTGTTCCCTCCTCAGCTTCCCGTGCAAGCCTAAAACGCCCCCACCACCAGACCCTGCTGAGTGACTCTTTTGTGGTCAGGGCTCAGCCTCCCGGCAGCCGTCGCATACGCCAGCTGAACGGCTTGCTTACACGGGCCATGTCCTCCCAGCTCCTCCCGTACTCGTTTGTGCAGGAGGGGAGCCGGATGCGTGCGCTCCTGCAGTGCGCAGCGCCGGATTGGCCAATCCCCAGCCGGCACTACTTCGCACGCAAGGCCATCCCAGCACTGCACTGCTTTGTAAAGGCCAACGTGGAGCGTGGGCTGGATCATGCGCTTGGTGCGCGCGTCCATGTGACAATGGACTCATGGAGCAGCCGGTTCGGGACAGGCCGCTATTTGTCCTTCACCGCGCACTGGGTCAGTTTGGTGGAAGGGGGTGAAGAGGAGACAGCAGCATCATCACCACGGTGGGTGGTGCCACCCCGCAGCAGGGTCAGGGGAAGTGCAGCAGCTTCCAGCTCTGATCCGGTTCCATCCGCCGCCAAACAACCCCGCCTCAGCAGCAGCGTGAAGGCCCACCACTGCCAAGCGCTGCTGCAGATGGTCACGGTGGGCAAGAACAAGCTGACGGCAGACCACGTCTTGGCCAAGCTCCGAGAGCAAGAGAGGAGTTGGCTGACCCCCAGAGGCCTCAGAGTCGGAGAGGTGGTGGCCGACAATGGTGCAAACTTGGTTGCCGCCATCCAGCGGGGAAACCTCACCCACATCCCCTGTCTGGCCCACGTCCTGAACCTAGTGGTGCAGAAATTCCTGCACACCTACCAGGGGATGGACACTCTTTTGGGAGCGGCAAGGAAAACGGTGGGTCATTTTCGCCGCTCGGGTGGTGCCACAGCGACCCTTACAGCCGTGCAGATGGAGCTGAACCTCCCACAGCACCGCCTCATTATAGACGTTCCAACACGCTGGAATTCCACCCTGGCGATGTTGGAACGTCTGGTTGAACAGAGGCGGGCTGTCAACCTGTACCTGGCCAGAGCCACCATGGATGCCAACTTGTTGGGGACCGGCACCACCCACCTCCCAGACATCATCCGCCCTGCTGAGTGGGGAAAAATGCAGCTGGTGTGCTTTGTGCTGGCACCCTTCCTGGAGGCCACCAACATGGTCAGCCGGGACCATGCGTCGCTGTGTGAGTGGTTGACCATTGTGTGCATGCTGGACAAGGCCCTCGATGCTCTGCTGGAAGTGGGAGAGGAAGCCTTGATCCAGCAGCAGGAGCAGCAGCAGCACACTTCACAGTCCACCTCTGTGCAGCAGGAGGAGGATTCGGAGGAGTTGGAGGAGGACTTGGAGGAGTTGGAGGTCCCTGACCTTGAAGAGGAGGGGGCACAGCGGAGTGCAGCTGCAGTAGTGCGGGGGTAGAGAGAGCAAGATGAGGCTCCGGAATCAGAGGAGGACGACAGCACTGTCAGCGGTGCAGAAGATGATAGGTCAGCAGAGATGGCAGCCCTCTTCCCCATGGCAGTGCACATGCTGCAGTGCCTGCGCAAAGACCCAAGGGTGAAGGAGATGAGTGCTCGGGAGGACATCTGGATCACCCTGATGCTGGACCCACGGCTGAAGGGGAAGCTGGCTCAGTTCCTGCCTGTAGGAGGAGACCCTGTGCGCCGAATCAGGGACTTGCAGCGGATTCTGGTTCGGCGCTTGGAGGAAGCCTTCCCCCGGACTCCCACCCCCCCTGCTGTCTCAGTCCAGCCAGCACAGCAGCAGGTGCCTGCATCCAGCATCAGCAGGCGCCCAACAAACCTGCTGTCTCTGACAAAGGCGCTCTATGCCACACCAGTACCGCTGCCTACAGAGGAGGTGCCTGCAGCAGCATCCGGCTCTCAAAGCCAGAACCAGCACCTGACCCGGATGGTGGCCGACTATATGGGGTCCTATAGCGGGCTTGACACCGACACCCCTGTGGACCCCTTGGAGTACTGGGTGAAGCACCTGGATATCTGGGGCGAGCTGGCGCAATACGCCCTGGAAGTGCTGTCCTGCCCGCCTTCCAGCGTTATGTCGGAAAGGTGCTTCAGTGCGGCCGGTGGCGTGGTCACTGAGAAGCGCTCTTGTCTGTCAGGCCAGTCTGTGGACAGACTGACTTTTTTAAAGATGAACGAGGCTTGGGCAATTGGTGAGTTCCTGGCCCCTGTTGTTGGCAAGAGGGGGAAATGAAGTGGCTGAGTGGTTATCACTATGCCTGCTTGCTGCTTAACCACTCTTTACCACCACAACCTCCTGACTCCATCTTCATGAAGCCAGGTTCTTATTTTTTGAACTGTGCCGTGGTACCTGCCATGGTCAACTATGTAAACACAATAGCTGTGTAATTTTTTTGGAGGTGTCTGTGCTGTGCGAGTTGTGGGGAGGCCCCAACTGCGTCAGTACGACCGCTTCCTGGAACCTCTCCTAATTTTTTACTGTGCCGTGGTACCTACAACAGTGCCATGGTCAACTATGTAAACACAATAGCTGTGTAATTTTTTTGGAGGTGTCTGTGCTGTCCGAGTTGTGGGGCCCCAACTGCGGCAGTACGACCGACCGCTTCCTGGAACCTCTCCTAATTTTTTACTGTGCCGTGGTACCTACAACAGTGCCATGGTCAACTATGTAAACACAATAGCTGTGTAATTTTTTTGGAGGTGTCTGTGCTGTCCGAGTTGTGGGGCCCCAACTGCGGCAGTACGACCGACCGCTTCCTGGAACCTCTCCTAATTTTTTACTGTGCCGTGGTACCTACAACAGTGCCATGGTCAACTATCTAAACACAATAGCTGTGTAATTTTTTTTGGAGGTGTCTGCTGTCCGAGTTGTGGGGAGGCCCCAACTGCGTCAGTACGACTGCTTCCTGATACCACTCTGATGTTGATTGACAGCCATTTTTTTTAGGGGGGGGGGGATTTTAAGTCCACTCCCCACATCATCAGTGTTTCCATTTTCAAAATTATGATGCTACATGCCTCATATACCCTAAAAAACCTTTTTAAAGCAATTTAAAGGCCACTTCCGGGATTAAACACGGATATCCGAATCCGATCGGATACTAGGGTCGGATATCCGAATCGGATTCGGATCGGAAAATTTTGAATTCGGATATCCGACCCGGATCGGATAGCGGGGTATCTGGATCCGAATCGGATCCGGATTTTGAAAAGGGGTATCCGAGCAGCACTGGTCTGGATCTTACCTGTGTGTTTTGGACAGGAAACCAACATCTGAATCCTGCAGAATGTAAAATAATTTAATGATGTTTACTGTCTTAAAGAGAACCCGAGGTGGGTTCTAAGAATCTTATTATCACACAGAGGCTGGGTCTACATATACTGGCCAGCCTCTGTTGCTATACAGTTCCCCCCACAGGCCCCCCTGCTCTCTGCTTGCCCCCCATAAATCATACGCCGAGCTGTCGACACACAGCGTGTCGCAGCCGGCTGCCTCTGCATCTGTCAGTCTCGCCGCTCCCCCGCCTCCTCCATAGCTCCAGTACCTGCCCACGTCCCTTCCCTCCAATCAGTGGGGAGGGAAGGGACGCTGGAGGGGACTGGAGCTATGGAGGAGGCGGGGGAGCGGCGAGACTGACAGATGCAGAGGCAGCCGGCTGCGACACGCTGTGTGTCGACAGCTCAGTGTATGATTTATGGGGGGCAAGCAGAGAGCAGGAGGGCCTGTGGGGGAAACTGTATAGCAACAGAGGCTGGCCAGTATATGTAGACCCAGCCTCTGTGTGCTAATAAGATTTTTAGAACCCACCTCGGGTTCTCTTTAAAGGACACCCGAGGTGAAAATAAAATAATGAAATAAACAATTGTATCTATCCTCCTCCTCCTAAAAATGACTTTTTAAGATATTCCACAGTTTTATTTTTATATTTAAATCGACTTTTTATGTTTTTACTGGCTTATTGGTTTTGCTCAATTAAACATTCATTGAAATATGCCAGAGTTAAAATCTATGAACTACTGACCCTTTTTATCTCTTCCCTGCTCTCAGAAGCCATTTTCTGCTAGCAAGTGTTTTATAGTTGTAATTTCTTACCAGTGAGGGTAACACTGTAGTCTGATCTAGTCCTCAGAGGGCTCCCAGCAGAAGCCCTAGCAACCAATCACAGAGGGGAACCGTGGCAAGCCCCACCTGACCTCATTGAGCCAATCAGAAGGTTCCCAGCCTAAACCCTGGAACCCAATCACAGAAAGGAACACAAGCCAGCCCCCCTGTATAATAAGGTGGGCTGCCATGATGAGACATATCGTCTTAGGTTGCTGAATTCTCACTGAGATACATGCTCCAGTGCTGGTGGCCTAGCAAGGGCTGTACACATTGATAAACCGAAAGCTGTTAAATCATTAATTAGCTTGATGTCATTTGTGTGACAGTCAGAGTGTGTGCTGCAGGCAGCTGCTATGTGTCTGTGTGTGCTGTGCACAGACCAGGCCAGCTGCTGTCTGCTGGCCAGCTATTAGCCTTAGGTATAGGTTAGGTTAGGGATTAGGTTATAGGATTACTGTGTTGTTGTGTAGTTAGTACTGTAGTGCTGCAGTCAGTGCTAGTAGTTGTTAGAGTAGTAGTACTACTGTGTTTGCTTTCTACAGAACTGCTGTGCTGTGAGCAGTGCCAGTGTGACAGTTAGTGTGCACTAGTGTCTTCTCCTCTGCTGTCTCGTTGTCACTCGGTACTTGGCACGTGGCACTTCGCACTTGTCACATGGCACTTGTCACGTGGCACATGTCACGTGTCACTTGGCACATGTCACGTGGCACTTGGAACGTGTCACGTGGCACTTGGAACGTGTCACGTGACACTTGCCACATGTCACGTGGCACTTGCCAAGTGTCACAAGGGACTTGCCAAGTGTCACGTGGCATTTGCCATGTGTCACGTGTCACTTGCCACGTGACACTTGGCACGTGACACGTGACACAGGGCAAGTGACACGTGACAAGTGCCACGTGGCAAGTGACACGTGCCATGTCCGGCATGCTCCTGGCACACATTACACCTGCTGCTACTGCATTGCCCTGCTCCTCATGCCTGTGCAGCTCCCACCGCCAGGCCAGGGTGCCACAGGCCCCTAATACCACCTATATTTACCCCAAAACACAATTGCTGCATACATTTTTGGAGGTGTCTTAGCTGAAAACTGTCATGTCCCAGTCGTGCGATTGGACTTTGGAAACAATGTGGGCTGCACGACCGATGTCTGGAACCTAGGCCTAATGTTAATTGACGGCCATTTTTTTTGGGGGGGGGGGGATTTTAAGTCCCCTCATCATCAATTAGTGTTCCCCATGATGCTACATGTCTCATATACCCTAAAAAACGGTTTAAAGCAATTTTAAGGCCACTTCCGTTTTTTCTATCCGGATATACGAATTTGCCTGGATATCCCGGATACTAGGGTCGGATATCCGATTCGGATTGGAAATTTTTGAAATCGGATATCCGACACGGATTGGATATCTGGGTATTCGGATCCGGGTCAATCCGGATTTTGAAAAGGGGTATCTGAGCACGCCTGATGTTTAACTGTTTCAGGCAGAGAAAGAAAAAAAGGAACATAGCATAGTTATTTGCAGTGGCGTAGCTAAGGAGCTGTGGGCCCTGATGCAAGTTTTACATTGGGGCCCCCCAAGCACTCTATACATAACAATTGTTACGGCGCACCAAGACCTGCCAATGGCAGCTACATTGTCAGAGGTGCAAGAAGGGGATGGGGAGAAGTTTGTTAATGATTACCACTATTCCAAGTATCTATAGAAGTGATTATTATGAGCACAGGACGAATAGAGAGCTAATACTGCAGTAGAGGGAGAGCCCCGAGGGGCCCCTCTGGCCCAAGGGACCCGATGAGGTCGCAACCTCTGAACCCCTTTTTGCTACACCCCTGGTTATTTGTGTGCTAGGCACTGTACATACACATGTCTATGTCATTATGTCACGTCACCTCGGGTATCCTTTAAGATGCCCATTATATATCTATCTATCTAATTTCTCATATCAATCAGACGTTTGATGGATGCATTTGTTGGGTTTGTTCGGAAATGATCGTTTGTGCCTACCACTGAAGGGAAAAATGATAAGCAATCAGAACAGACTAAATTAAATTGATCCAAAATTCAGATTGAAGTATTGATCGCCAGAATGATCATTCATCATCGACGGGCACCATTATTGGTACCTGATCCGATGGATCGTACAGTCAATCGCTTGTGATATTGTTCTAGTAATGGGCACATTTAGTATCCTTTCACACTGAATCAGTTGCTGTCAGTTATAGCTGAACGGACAACAGACATATGCAGCCCAGAAGGAGGTAATGCCCAAGTTGCCCATGGGTCAGTACACATCTACGCATTGTAACTGAAAACTTTTTAACTACCTAACGACCACGTTACGCCAATGGGCGTGAATGTGGTGGCAGCTCTAGGACCACCTAATGTTGACTGGTGTCAAGTCCTGGAGCTGCAGTTTACCAGTGGCATTCCCTGCCAGTTCACAGAGCTTCTTTCCATGACCAGCAGACTGCTTAGAGCCCAAAGGGGAAAGAAATCCCCTTTGTTTACATTTGTACGTTGTCCCTCAGAGAAGCTCCTAATGTGTGGTTTCTCATAGGCTGATGCCTATGAGAGGCGGGGAAGAGAGCCATTTGCCGTCCTATGGCGATTTAGGGCGGCAAAGGTGGGAGGGAGAGGGAGGAAAAAGCCTCTTTTTTTCAGAGACCTCCTAAAGGGTGTCCTATTAAGGACAAGAAAAGGAGGAAATATTCATTCATGTGCTTAGTTGTAGGGCTGTGCAGCAAGCTGACCAAGCTGCACAGCCCTGTATTGTGAAAAATGGCCTGGTCACTAGGGGGGGGGGGGTGTAAGCCTGTGGGCCTGAAGTGGTTAGGGTACCTACATTATAAATTGCAGTTTTCTTAAAACCTAACAAGTTGCCAAGATATATAAAATCACACAGAATAAAGTGTGATTTTCTCACTCCCAGGGTCTATATTCCATATATGGTCTTGAAATCCCCGCCCCCAGTGTGAAATTGGGCCAGAGCACTTTTTTCCCTTTCCAAACCATAGGTGCAAAGGATGCTGGGGGGGATTGATGTCATAACTCCAACCTCCATGTCCAGACGGGCAGACAGACATCTGAAATAAGAATTATAGCAAACAAACAGGATACGTCAGGCTGCAGCAGTTCTCCTGCCTCTCCTCTCTCAAACACTCTGTGAAAGGAGATGTAATTTGATCCAGGCAGGCAGAGAGAGGGGGGGGGTGGCAGGGGAGGGAACTAGGCTGGAGGGGAGGACATACTTCTAAGAGTGTACTTTGGCAAGGCTTTAGCATGAGGAGAGAGAAGGAAGTGCTACTACAGATATAAATGTGAGTCTGTTCTATCTCCACTATGATGTACCAGATGTAAACTTTATATGTTCATCTAACTGTACACCGTGCATAGACTACATACTGTATATGTATTGCTCTTTAACAATGCACTGAACAACTGATCAGTTAGAATGCATCCGTTTTTTCATGTACAGTCAGTGTAAAAGAGGCCTCCGGGTACAAGATGGGACACACTGGAGTCACAGTTCAGAATACTAAAGATGGCAACAGGTGTGTACAAAACCTTATGGTTAACATGTTACATGTTGTTTAGGCCACATATTCTGTGCATAAAATCACAATAATAGTAACATCTAAAATACACGTGATGTAGTAAAGCATTTGAATTCCAGATCGATGCACTCACTTTCCTTTTCATTCATACACACACATTTAAGATGTACATTTCTCCCAGATTAAAATGCACTATGACTTACTCTTCTCCCTCTGCTGCAATCGTTTGCAGTAGAAAACAAATTTACAAATCTGACAAGTTTTGGACTATTCCACCTCCTCATGGGGTATCCTAAGTATCTCATGTATTATTTACAAAAGAACTTGCCTGGAAGGGATCAATACAAAGATGCTGGCCAGCCTTCCTACTCATTTTCACACTAGGGCCCATATGCAATTAATGTTTTCTCCTTCGTTTTCTCAAATTTATCTTCTATTTAAAAAAAAAAAAAAGAAAAACTTTTCTGAACTTTGTAATTGAAAAATTACCAAAAAGTAGTTGAAAAATCACTATCCATTTTATTGTAAGTATACTAGTTCAACTGGAAAAAAAGTTTTTATTCAAAAAGCAATCTGACAGCGCGTTTCACGGGTCATGGCCCGCTTCCTCAGGGCAATACGAAATGCCTGAATAGCATAGAGGATAGGGTGTAGGCACCTAAAAAACCCTATAGCTAAACCATGTAGGCCTCTATGGTAAAGAACTTTTCCCACACCAGTGATACTTAGAGGTTCTCCATCCAAAAATTAAAAAAAAACCTTCAGCGCTGCTGTAAAAAAAAGTTATATTTACCTGCTGAGTCTCGTCCCACGAAGCAATCCGGAAGCTCCTGCATTACTCCACTTATGGCGTCTGGCCCCGCCTCCTCTCTCTCCCCGGAGAAAAAAAAATGCAGTAAACAGCATGCTGTTTTTTTCTCCAAGGAGAGAGGGGGTGGGGCCAGGTGCCGGAAGTGGAGTGATGCAGGGTTTTCGGGATGGCTTCGTGGGACAAGACTCCGCAGGTAAATATAACTTTCTATAAAGCAGCACTGGAGGATTTTTAATTTTTGGGTGGAGATCCTCTTTAACCTCCTTAGCGGTAACCCCGTGTGTGACACGGGGTAAGCCGCCGGAGGGTGCCGCTCAGGCCCTGCTGGGCCGATTTACATAATTTTTTTTTGCTGGACGCAGCTAGCACTTTGCTAGCTGCGCCAGCACACTGATCGCCGCTGGCCCGCGCCCGATCGCTGCTATCCGTTGCGGCGCGCGGGCACCCCCCCCAGACCCCGTGCACTGCCTGGCCAATCAGTGCCAGGCAGCGCCGAGGGGTGGATCGGGACTCCCAATGACGTAGGTGACGTCATCCCGCCCCGACGCCATGGCGACGGGGGAAGCCCTCCAGGAAATCCCGTTCTTTGAACGGGATTTCCTGATCGGAGATCGCCGAAGGCGATAGAAGCAGGCGGGGGGATGCTGCTGAGCAGCGGCTATCATGTAGCGAGCCCTGGGCTCGCTACATGATTTAAAAAAAATAAAAAATAAAAAAAACTGCTGCGCTGTCCCCTGGCGGAATTTTTCATACCGCCAGGGGGGGTTAACACACTACTCAATCGATGCAGAGACCGAAAGTGATAGCAAAGGAATTTAACCCACCAGTAGGGATGAGCGTAATCAGCTAATTATGATTACACTAAATTTCGCATCGTTTTTGCATATTTCGTATAGTCATTCGTAACTTCGCACAATTTTCGTGTAATTTCGTGCCGACTTTGGCAGTGAATAGCAAATCCCCCATACATGCTATTGACACCAAAACTGCTACATATGTTAAAGCTAATGGGAACCGGTTTAAAAAAAAAAAGTCAGATACTCACCTAAGAAGAGGGAGGCTCTGGGTCCCACAGAGCTTTCCCTTTCCTCTCCCTATCCTCGTTGTTGCACTGGCTCCACCGTAGCGGTATTCGACCGTTTCAGTCAAATACCGCTGTTTCCCGGCCGAAGGGAGGCTTCGGAAATGCTTTGGGAGCCTGAGTGTTCCCGAAGACGGGACGCTCTACACTGTGCACGCGCGAGCGCCCTCTATGACGCACTCGCGCATACGCAGTGTGGAGCCGCCTGTCTTCGGGAGGACTCCGCTCCCGAAGACTTCCGATGTCCTCTCGGTGGGGGATGTGAACGGGAGAGCCAGCGCAGCACCGAGGGCACCGTGAGAGGAGAGGAATGGCTCATTAGGACTGAGCCTTCCCTCTCCTTAGGTGAGTATCTGCTTTTATTTAAAAAAAAAAAAAAAAAAAAAAAAAATGGGGTCACATTAGCTTTAAGGAGAATACTGGGTACAAGTCAGAAAAATAATTTTCCAGAAACACCTTGTAGTTTTTGAGAAAATCGATCTAAAAAATGCAAAGAAAAAATGTTTTTTAAACTCGGAAAAATGACAGTTTAAAAACCATTTTTCTTTGTCGTTTTTGAGAAAATCGATTTTAAAAAAGCAATGTTTTTGAAAATACTACTATTACATACCAAATTAATTACAATTTTCTCTGAAATGTCACATTATGATTACGATGCATAAGTGCAAATTTCGATGCAAAATTTCAGCCCACCACTACCCACCAGTAGGCAGCAGATGAGAATGGGGTGTGCAATATTTATATGAGGACAGAGCGCCACAGGGCATATTCTACATTTTGTTGACTGTTATCGGGACGGAGTGTTCCTGTTGGCAGCTAGTCTGAATATTGTCATTAGTACATCTCGGTATCTCATTAATCTGTGCTTCCTATCTATCACATCCGATTAAAAAAACAATTTTTCCGATCAACAAAATTGCTGTTTTATCCTTTTAAGGATCATTTACAGTCAATTGGGAACACCAACGGAGTTTATTTTCTGTCAATCTAATCACAATTATCTGATTGCATTAATGATTCTTCAATAACAATCGGACCATTATTGGCCACTTTGGGTCACTGATATTTACCGTATTAGACATAATATCAATGATTCCCAGCACAACATGTTGTCACGGTGTCTAATAAACATTAGTGACCTACTGTAGCTGTCTTATCTTTAACCCCCTGCCGACCGTGTAATGCCAATTGGCGTGAAGTCCTGGGGCGGGGTTTTGCAGGAGATCATGTGCACCAATCATCTCCACTTCAATGACGGAGCTCTGCTCCCTCATCAGTCTCCCAGCGGCGATCGCCACTAGGAGACTCTTAGATGGTGAAACCACCATCAATTTACAATGTACAGCACTGCAATCTAAGGCAACGCTGTACCGGGGACAGCCATGACATTTGGCTGGTGCAGGGAGGGAGGGGTTTAAAAAAGATAAATAGAAAAATTGTAATATTAAAAAAAATGTAATATAAAAAAAAAAACCACAAAAAAAACAAGGCAGGAGGGATCAGAGCCCACCAACGGAAATCTCTGTTGGTGGGCAGAAAAGGGGGAGGGTCACTTGTGTGCTGAGTTGTACGGCCCTGCATCAAGGCCTTAAAGCTGCAGTGGCCTAAATTGTAAAAAAAATGCCTGGTCACTAGGGGGTGTAAGCATATGGTCCTGAAGAGGTTAAAAAGATGAGGTGAAAATAAACAGATGAGATAAACAATTTATACGCCTACTCCTAAAAATCACTTTACAGTGGGATGCAAAAGTTTGGGCAACATTGTTAATCGTCATGATTTTCCTGTATAAATCGTTGGTTGTTACGATAAAACATGTCAGTTAAAAATATCATATAGGAGACACACACAGTGATATTTGAGAAATTGAAATTAAGTTTATTGGATTTATAGAAAGTGTACAATAATTGTTTAAACAAAATTGGGCAGGTGCATAAATTTGGGCACCACAAAAAAACAATGAAATCAATATTTAGTAGATCCTCCTTTTGCAGAAAATACAGCCCCTAAACGCTTCCTTTAGGTTCCAATGAGAGTCTGGATTGTTGAAGGTATTTTGGACCGTTCCGCTTTACAAAACATATCTAGTTCATTCAGGTTTGATGGCTTCCGAGCATGGAAAGCTCTCTTTAACTCACAACACAGATAATCAATTATATTCAGGTCTGGGGCCTGAGATGGCCATTCCAGAACGTTGTGCTTGTTCCTCTGCATGCATACCTTAGTGGATTTTGAGCAGTGTTTAGGGTCGTTGTCTTGTTGAAAGATCCAGCCCCGGCACAGCTTCAGCTTTGTCACTGGTTCCTGGACATTGGTCTCCAGAATCTGCTGATACTGAGTGGAATCCATGCATCCCTCAACGTTGACAAGATTCCCAGTCCGTGCATTGGCCACACAGCCCTACAGCATGATGAAACCACCACCATATTTTACTATAGGTAGCAGGTGTTTTTCTTGGGATGCTGTGTTTTTTTCTCCATGCATAACGCCCCTTGTTATGCCCAAATAACTAAATTTTTGTTTCATCAGTCCACAGCACCTTATTCCAAAATGAAGCTGGCTTGTCCAAATGTGCTTTAGCATACCTAAGCGGGTCTGTTTGTGCTGTCTGAATCACTCTCACATGCAGCATCTCCTTGTGTAAAGAGCGCCGAATGGTTGAACGATGCACAGTGACTCCATCTGCAGCAAGATGATGTTGTATGTCTTTGGTGCTGGTCTGTGGATTGACTGTGACTGTTCTCACCATTCGTCACTTGTCTTAACTTGAACTGAGCCTGTGGTCTTCAATTTTCTCAATATGTTCCTAACTGTAAAACAGACAGATGAAATCTCTGAGACAGCTTTCTGTAGCCTTCCCCTAAACCATGAAGGGGAACGTTCTTTGTCTTCAGGTCATTTGAGAGTTGTCTTGTCTTGTTACTCTTCAGAAAAAATTAAAAGAGGAGGGAAACTTACAATTGACTACTTAAATACTCTTTCTCATAATTGAATTCACCTTGTATGCAGGTCAGGGGTCACTGAGCTTACCAAGCCAATTTGAGTTCCAATAATTAGTTCTAAAGGTTTTGGAATCAATAAAATGACAACAGTGCCCAACTGTATGCACCTGCCTAATTTTATTTAAACAATTATTGCGCACGTTCTGTAAATCCAATAAACTTCATTTCACTTCTCAAATGTCACTGTGTGTGTCTCCTACGAAGGCTTTCTATAAGTCTTTTATAAGGCTTTTTATAAGGCTTTTCATAAGTCCGACGAAGGCTTTTTATAAGTCGAAAGCTCACTGTTTATCCATTTCTAAGTTAGCCAATAAATGGTATCATCCTGATTCAAAACTTCTTGCTATATGATATATTTAACTGACCTTTTTTATCGCAACAACCAGCGATTTATACAGGAAAATCATGACAATTAACAATGTTGCCCAAACTTTTGCATCCCACTGTATGTGTGTGTGTGTATATATATATATATATATATATATATATATATATATATATATACATTTTTTCAAATATTGACAAACTGGGATGAATGTTTTATGGTCTTCTACTAGGAGAAATGTCGTGAACCTCCGATTTTCGGTTCGCGAATTTTCGCGGAAGGTTTGGAACTGCAATAGACGTCAATGCGGAGGGGAACTTTGAAAATTGGAAACACCCATGGTGGCTAGAAAAGTGATGTAAAAGATGTTTCAAGGGGTCTAATACCTGGAGGAAGACATGGTTGAGTAGAATAGACATCAAAAGTGCCAGAAAAAAATCTAAATTTCACACAAAGCAGTGTTTTAAGGTCAGAAATATCATTCGATGTTCAATTGCAGGCCTACACTACTTTATAGCATCAGGAAGTGTAATCCTCCCTCACTCCCTCCTCCCTCACTCCCTCCTCCTCCGGAGGAGGAGGGTCTTGTCTTCCAGGGAATTGTAGGATTTCAAAAGCCAGCTTACATTCCTTGGCCGGGAATTGAACCCAGGTCTTAGTGCTTGGTAGGCAATTCTCTTCACCACTATACCACCACCAACACTACATGCTGAAGCCAGCCTAACATGTACCATTATGATATATCCAAGAGAAAAATTAGCTTGCTTAGGGATTTGTGGTGTGGATAGCAGCCTACCACGCGGTAGGCCTGGGTTCAATTCCTGGCCAATGTATGTGAGTTGGGTTTTGAAATCCTACAAATCCCTAAGCAAGCTCATTTTTTTCTTGGATATATCATAATGGTACATGCTAGGCTGGCTTCAGCATGTAGCATTGTAGTGTGTTGTGTTGGTGGTATAATGGTTAGGATAGCAGCCTACCACACGGTAGGCCTGGGTTCAATTCCTGGTCAATGCATGTGAGTTGGCTTTTGAAATCCTACAAATCCCTAAGCAAGCTCATTTTTCTCTTGGAAATATCATGATGGTACATGCTATGCTGACTTCAGCATGTAGTGTTGGTGGTAGTATAGTGGTGAAGAGAGTTGCCTACCAAGCACTAAGACCTGGGTTCAATTCCAGGCCAAGGTATGTAAGCTGGCTTTTGAAATCCTACAATTCCCTGGAAGACAAGACCCTCCTCCTCCGGAGGAGGGGGGAGGCGGGAGTGAGGGAGGAGGGAGTGAGGAAGGAGGGAGCAATATAAGGAATAACAATCAGCCAGGAGCAAGCTAACAAGCCTACAAGAGCCTAACTAAGATTTCCCTAGCAGAGTCAGTCAGCAGCTGTCTCTTAACTAATTACTGTAGGCAGACGAGTGAGTAAAACGGCAGGAGAACCTTGCCTTTTATAAGGGGGGTGGGGCTCCAGCAGTGAGTGTAGTCTGATTGGCGACAATGTGCCTGCTGACTGTGATGTAGAGGGTCAAAGTTGTGCTCAATGGAGCATTATGGGGTGAATCGAACTTCCGCAAAAGTTCGCCTTCGCCGGCGAACGCGAACCACCCAAAGTTCGCCTGGAACCGTTCGCCGGTGAACTGTTTGGGCCATCTCTTTTTATTAGTAGCAGCCTATTAAGTGTCCCAGAGTTAGAGAAAGGTCACTAGTTTTTTCTCTCTCTGTCCTCAGAAGTTGTATTTTGCCAGGAAAACTTTTATAGCTGTAATTTCCTAATCGGGGATGTTTACTATTTTCCCAACGAGGTACCGACAAGACAGACGCCGTCACTTCCATGCCTAGAAATTAACTCTTTCAGGCAGCAAAACAAAACAAGTAAAACAGCCTGGTTATTAATATGTTTTGTACTGTACATTAGAGGCCTGCGCAGGTGTAATATTTCATACCTGCACACGACCTGCAGGCCTCCAGACCAGAAACCCGACCCGCTACCCACTTTTTCCATTTCATTATAAAATATACATTGGTAATCTCACTGGAAGGCTGTAAAGTAAGTGGAAACTATTTTTATACACAAAGCAAAGCCAAAGAAGTGTTTAAGATCTTTTTTTCTTTTTTTGACTACATTATGAATGACTAAATTATCTCATGCTTGCTTGCTTTCACTACCCGCGGCCGCGACCCAACCCGCACCCACAGGCCGCTACCCACAACCCGACCCCCAACCCGATTAGAATCAAAACGGGTACCCGAACCCGACCCACAATTCGGGTAACCTGCGGGTACCTGACCAGATACAGGCCTCTACTGTACATACACGTGTTTATCTCATCATGTCACATGTTGCCTCCGGTACTTCTTAAAGGGATACTGTAACCAAGGAGTTGATACTCCCTTTTCCATGATAAATCTTTACCTTTTCCATCACCGGGGGGGGGAGGGGGGGGTCTGTGTGGCTGATATCCTCTGTGCATATGTGTATCTATAAAAAAAAAAAAAACTTTAGCCTATCGCATTGTTAGGGGGTGTGGTTATAGATAACGGCAGTTGGTGCTGTCTGGTTTTTTTCATGTCTGTCAGTAGTAAAGATGATTATGTGCCGGCTGATTGTGGATCAAACAATATGAAGAAATTGCAGTTTGAATATCAATCATTTTTTCATCTCTCTTTTATTTTTTAACCTCTCACTTTGCAATGTATTTTATGCTTTACTTTTTTTCCACCTTTTCGCAAAAGTTCCTCTTTATAGGCAAGTCCACAATTTGTCCACAAAGTGTTTCTTAACTATTTTAATGTTTTGTCATCTCCTAATGTTTTTTTCATATTTTTGACATTACCCAAGGAAACGAAAAATGTTTTCCGATCTAAATTTTGCAGTGACAGCAACATTTTTTTTCATAATCACAGACCTATATTACGGTGTGCTGTTTTTCTTTTAAATGGCCTTATGTCTATTTTATCAGCAGTGTGTAAAAGAGAAGACTTCACACTGAGACTCTAAACATGACTTCAAATGGTTTAAATCACACACTAGGTAGAGCTATCAGAAGTGTAAGTAGAAAAAAAACAAAAAAAGAGGAGGGGGGAAGATTATCAAAAACAATGAAGAAAATATAATTGTTAATTTCTCGACAACCTTGAGTCGTATGCCCCAGGGAGCACATGGAATAACCCGCACTATTAAAATACAGGCGCTTTATTATTTATTTTCTGCAAACAGTAATTGTTGCTGTGCCAAAAATATGCATGGTGCAATTTACAAGCTGTCAATGATTAACTTCCATATTAGGGTCAATATAGCCTGATATTGAATAGATAGCAACCTCTTGCATGTTTAATTTAACTCGGTGTCAGGTTGGCTCTGATAAGTCAGAGCAACAAATAATCCCTTAAAAGGGGCAAATAGAAAGGCTGCCGGAAAGGAAAATGTACACATTGTTCTCTATTAGGAGAATATTGACGTGATATTACAGAATTGAATAAGGTTGCCTCTTAACAGTTAGATGAGTTGAGAAGGGTAATTGTTTTTCAAGTGCTTCGTATTGATATTCACAGGAACAAATTGTGGATATAGGATTCATAAATTGTTTCTTGTGTAAATATGTTGAGGCCTCAGGCAGCTCACTAATGACTTTCTTCCTCTCTCTAACTGACCCAGGATGCTTTGCAAAAAATGTATCCGTCTAATGCTAGCAGCAAGCAAAGGCTCTGTAGTAATTCTAAGGCCCATGATTCTGGCTTGGAGAAGGTGTTATAGCAAAGCACCACTGGTGTACAGTATATGCTAAAAGTTTGATTTAAGTGCTGTTAGACCAGGGGTAATGAACCTATGGCTCGGGGGTCAGATGTGGCTCTTTTGATGGCTACATCTGGCTCACATACAAATCAGTAGGGTTTGATTCACTAAGCTGCACTGCTCATGCTGCACAGCTTAGTGTGGTAGCGCAAGTAAAATATTTAAAGTAGGCACACTACTGCTGTAGCACGCACCACTAACTTACTCGCGCTACCCCAAAACGAACAGCTGCTCCAGTTGTCCCTGTGAAGTCCAGTGACTTTGTAGAACGAGATCCCCACACTTCTGGAAACACCGAACCTAGATGAGTGGGCAGACATTGTATCCTCGTACATCAGCTTCTGTGAGGACCAGTGTGTACCTACAAAAATCCGCAAACACTACCCCAACGACAAACCATGGTTCTCCAATAAACTTAGGCAATTGCGCAGATGCAAAGAACTGGCGTTCAAGTCGGGTAACCGTGAGGAGTATAGGAGGGCAAAAAACACCCTAAACAGGGAACTGAGGGCCTCCAAAAAGAACTATGCGGTAAAACTGGAACAAAACCTCTCCTCAAGGGACACAAGGACTGTCTGGAAGGGGCTTAAGGCTGCCACGAACTACAAGCCCCCACCCCAGCACGCAACCCCCAGCTCCGAGCTTGCCGAAAACCTCAGCGAGTTCTATTGCAGATTTGAGAACCTGCCAGTTCCAGCAAGGCCCCCTGAGCCTCCTGCCCTCTCCCCTGACTTAGCTGCCCCTCCCCCAAGCCCACCCCCTCTAGCGGTGAACAAGGACGATGTCAGGAAACACTTGTCAAAGTTAAATGCAAGGAAAGCCTCAGGCCCAGACGGAGTTTCACCAGCCTGTCTGAAAACTTGCGCGCAGCAGCTTGCTCCTATTCTCTCATCCATCTTTACCAAGTCCATCCAGGAAGGCAGGGTCCCTGCTTGCTTCAAGAGGTCCACAATCATCCCTGTCCCCAAAAAACATGGTGTCTCAGACCTCAACAATTTCAGGCCAGTGGCTCTCACATCTGTCATCATGAAATCCTTTGAAAGCTTGGTTTTGCCTCTCCTCAAGCTGTCCACTGAGTCCCTGCTGGACCCGTTCCAGTTTGCGTATAGAGCAAACAGGTCTACTGACGACGCCATAAACATCTGCCTGGAGCTCGTAAATGAACACCTGGATAGACCTGACTCATACGCCAGGATCCTTCTACTTGACTTCAGCTCGGCGTTTAACACCATCAGCCCCCAAATACTTCGAGAGAATCTTGCTGCCCTCGGAGTCCACCCTACCCTTCGCCTCTGGATCACAGACTTCCTAAGCGACAGATCCCAGGTCGTCAAGCTGGGCACTATCATCTCTCAACCAAGGACCACCAACACAGGGGCCCCTCAAGGTTGCGTGCTGTCGCCGTTCCTATTCTCCCTATACACAAACAATTGCAGGTCCACTGCAAACTCCGTCAAAGTCATCAAGTTTGCGGATGATACCACCATTGTTGGCCTCATCTCTGGGAATGATGAACAGGAGTATTGCCTTTAGGTTGACAGAATTTGCCACTGGTGTAAGGAGAACGGCCTGGTCCTGAACACTGGAAAAACGGTTGAGATGATTGTAGACTTTAGGAAACAAGCCACCACCCCACCCCCGATCAGCATTGATGGCATGGTAGTTGAGAATGTTCCCTGCACACGCCTCCTCGGCACGACAATCTCTAAGGACCTGACTTGGAAGCCAACAAGCCAACACAAACTCCACCCCGAAAAAGGCCCAGCAGAGACTATTTTTCCTACGTCAACTGAAGAAGTTCGGTATGGTCCATGAGCTTCTGACGAGCTTCTACACAGCCACAATTGAATCTGTTCTCTGCTCCTCCATCCTGGTCTGGTACGCTGGCTCCTCCGCCAGCGACAGACACAAACTGCAGAGGGTCATCAGATCAGCGGAGAGAATCATCGGGAAACCACTCCACTCTCTTGAACAAATCTTCAACTCAAGACTGTGCTCCAGAGCTCAAAAAATAGCTAACGACCCGTCCCACCCAGGCTTTCGCTTCTTCAGTAGACTCCCCTTAGGCCGGAGATTCCGATCCATCTACACCAGGACCACAAGGCACAAGAACAGCTTCTTCCCCTCAGCCGTAAACTACCTGAACTCTTAGACTCTAAATCTGACCGCATGGTAGCATATTGCTATGTGAATGTATCCAAATGTGACCAATTTCTATAACTGTATCTTTATATTGTTGATGCGTACATGTAGTTGTATTGTATGTCCTGTTCTTTCTCACACTTGCCCTGTACTTGCCAAACCCAATTCCGGGCACGGCCCAGTCGTGCTTGGCGAAATAAAATATTCTGATTCTGATTCTGATTGGCCCAATAGGCTGCCTGCTGTCACTTGACAGGCAGCCTATTGGGCCAAAGTGCAGGGATCTTGTCCTACAAAGTGAATCAGCCCCCCAAGTCGGCTAGATAATTGTACAAGCTGTTAGTCAGTATTTCTCCTGTCTGGCTCTTGGGGACATTGCTGATGTTGCTGAAAGCCAAGAGAAACTGAAGACGTGTCTGACACTTCCGCTGCCCGGTGGATCAACTGTATACACATCACCATGGCAACAGGGGACGTGAGCCCTACTGTCCCAGTTTGAAACATATTGTATGGCTCTCAAGGAATTACATTTTAAAATATGTGGCATTTATGGGTCTCTTAGCCAAAAAGGTTCCTGACCCCTGCGTTAGACAGTTCAGAGTCAGGACATTTTGGTGCCCCACTGCACCTGATTTGGGCGCCACCATAGGCTGTAATGTTAACGGCTATAGCAGTTCAGGCAGAATTCAGTACATAATCACGATAATTCTGGTGCTGGCAGTAGCTGGACCCCAAATTACACGGCCATGATTAAAATTAGGTAATCAGTAGGGAAATATCTTTGTTCTATTCCTCTAGATTACCTAGCACAGGGAGACAGAGACGGGGCAAGGTCCTCCAGCACCCAAGGCTGAGACACCAAAGTGCGCCCCTCCATCCCTCCCACCCCAGCCATTACACACTGATTACTATTAGACTAAGAGGCGCCCCAGGGCCCCGAACTGCCCCAACACCTTAAAGCGGTATAAAACTCTGACACAATATTAACTAAAAACATGTTTTCCTACTTTTTATATGTCATACGGTTATCATATTTGCTTTTGTGCATAAGTATTATTATTCATTTAGAAATTACGAGGTCCCAAAGTACACTTTTTTTGCTCTGAGAGCTGACTTGGCATTTTATTCATAACTGGTTTATTCATCTTGTAATGTAAGCAGAAATGCTTTCTGAGTGTCTGACTGTGTTCAGGAGAGTCTGCAGTGTCAGAGAAGTGTTTACTTAATTGTATCAAGTGAGGAATGTAAACACAAGATAACATTATCTCCAGTTCAGATGCGTCCAGCTTTCCCAGAAGGGAGCTTGTAAAGTCCTGTGTTTAACCCTTTGAATGCTGTTCTAGTAACAAAAAAATGGTGGTAGTATATAATATGCTGTAAATAATCTTTTAGAGAAAAAGAAGAAATGCTGGGTTTCATTCCACTTTAATCTCTAGTTATCTGACTTTGTCACTGCCATGTATCCCATTTTCTTATTTGTCTCTGCTTCAAACACAATAGGGGAATGATAGCTGAGTAAGTTGTGCGCCCCCTCCTATACTGCACCCTAAGGCTGGAGCCTCTCTCGCCTCTGCCTCGGCCCGGCCCTGCAAGGAGAGACATCTTTTGGCTTTTCCTGTACCAAAATACAGCGTAACAATAGCCCCTGCAACCACTGGGGGGCCCGGGAGCTATGGAGCCCACATCTCCTCTCTCTCCTTACCCACATGCAGATTAGCAAAGGTAGTGCAGTAATGTTTACCTGCTCCAGCCCGCTGGATCTCCTCCATGTATCTCAGCAGCACTCTTTATGCTGCTATTTGCTGGCTCCCGATCACATGACCAATGCGAGTCACATGATCAGAAGCAACCGAGAGTATGCAGCTGTGACGCATAAAAGAGACCAGCAGCATTGGGGCAGGAAAATATTACTCTGGTCCCTGCGTTATTCTGCATACCTATTTGGGCAAGGTGTATGCGGGGGGAGATCGGGTATGCTGGGAGGAAGTTTGGATTCCAGGGGGCCTTATGACAATTTTGCTGGGGGAGGGGCTTATGGGCTGTTGTTACTCCCCTGCTCAAATGACCACTGTCCAGATCAGATGTACGCGATAGTTTGTAGCAGAACTATTGGTGTGGATATGGGTTTACTTCACCCTATTAACGGGGCCGGTTCTCTCATGAAGCAAGGTGAAACATTTGCATCAGGCGCAGAGATTACAGGGGCAGCATGTTTGTACTGTGTTTACACTAACAGCATGCAGTCAGAGTAGGAGGAGAAGCGAGAGCAGAGCGAGGTGAAGAGGTCATTATTGGGGAAAAGCAACTTGCTGTGCTGTGTGAGGAGTCTGGCAGTGAGTGAGGAGGGGGAGGCAGGAGAGCAGCATTGGGGGAACGCAGCTTGTTGTGCTGTGTGAGGAGTCTGACAGTGAGTGAGAAGGGGGGAGGCAGGACAGCAGCAGTGTTTCATTTGACTTGCACAGCAGAAGGGAGGAGATGGCACTGCTGTCCTGACTGAGGAGGAATGGAGGATGGCTGACTGGCTGGGACTCACAGCCAACCAGCCAGTGTTATTGTGTTGAGCTGCAGCCTGCAGCATGTCATGTGAGAACATTAAATAAAGCAGAGTAAATTGTGGAGTGCTGTGCGATCATTCCAAATGGGGTGCATCCTCACAAGTGTGCCTCGGGCAGCAAAAAGTCTAGAACTGACCCTGCCTATTAATCCTTATTTAATTAAATAGTTCAACACCACTTTGGGTTTTAATAAAACTATCACAATTCATATTGCTTGGCCAGCATAACCTGATAAATGTTACTCAACACAAACTTTAACCTCTTACAATACTTACAGCGTCTATGCAGATTGCATGCAGCTTGGAATTGAGACAGACTCACTTCCTGCTGATTTTGATTGGCCCATTTCCAGGAAGTAGGTAATTTGGGTGCCAGAGTCATCATAGAAATGTGGGTGCTGCAATAGACGTCCATACTAATTTTGGCTAGGTGGGAAATAGCGGGTGCCGGGGACACCCACTATACAAACTGTGGCTACAAATAGCTGGCACCCAAATTTCCAATATATTTAGGTTTTTTGCAGCAGGGCGACATCAGTTAGGCATTGGTGGTTTTGTTTTAAGGTTAGGTGTTGCAAAAATCCGTCATCCCTCCTGAGTCAGGCAAAAGGGGCATTTGAGCACTGCCATAGACTGTAATGGGAATTACAGCTATAACGGGTCTCGGAGGGTAATTTGGGTGCCAGCAAAAGATGGGGCCCAAAATACAATAAAAACCTGCAAAATTACATCTTACCCATGAGTCTATGGCTGCCTGGAGAGGGAATAGTAATTAACACCGCATAGAAATTAGCTGTTTTTCAGCTTCACCCTGTGCCCAAATTTCCCGGCGTCAAGTTTGCATGTATGCCACCCCTTTACCCACCCCCCCCCCCCCCCCCACATAGCAATACAATGCACCATCAGCTACACTGCTGACACCGGACGCTTCTCTGCAGCCTGGCCCGGCAATGTCACCGAAGGAGAGTGGGTCCCAATCCCCATTGGGCAACATCCATCAAAGGTATGTAAGCCCCTTTAGACCTGTCATTTATATTTGCCTAATAAATCACTTTTTGTATGCAAAATCTGGTCTCGTAATCATTTTTGGGGAGATTTATAGACACCTGATTGATTGGGCCTGAGCCTTTACATAGGAGGCAACATCAAGTTTGATGTAAATGCGCCCACTCTTTTCCTTTTTCCCATCTCCCCTGAATATTCTGAGCATAGTTTGTATACTTGAGGCTCTTTTCTGTTACCTCTCCCATCCTGACCTTTTGCCCCCACTCTTCCACATTGCAGGTTTGGGGAAAAAATATTGGGGCCCAGTCGATTCACTCTTTCTCCTACGTTTTCTTATATTTCTGAAATTTTAGATTATAATTTCTTATAGTTCTGATATTTTCACACTTTGGGCCGCATGCAATTCCCTTTTACACCTGAATTGTCCCCTAGGTGATAATTTCGCAATGTGTAAATAAAATGCTTTTTAAACCACCAGCAAACAAATGCTCAAAATAACCTTGACAGTACTTTTCACCTACTTTGTGATACCTTTTCCATTGCAAAGTGCTAAAAAGTTAGTTTATTTTAAATTGAAGATGAAAAATTATCTCCTAGGAGAAAACAAGAAAATGCTCAGAATAATTTTGGCAGTGCTTTTTCACTAACCTCTTGGTAGTTTTTCAGTTGCAGGTTGCTGAAAAGTTATTTGAAACAGAAGATGAAAAATGATCACCGAGGAGAAAACTTAGGAGGAAAAATGAATTGGATCAGACCCAATGGCGCATATGCAATAAACTTTTTCTCCTGAGTCTTCTTCTGTTGTACTCGTCCAAGCCCTATTTCATACAGCCATATCAATCCCTGCCATGTACTGATGAGGACCAAAAGTCCGAAACAGGCTGTCTACATGTGGGTTTCATATGGCTGTGTAATACTTAAAGCTATAGGCTTGCTATACACCAGCAGTTCTGGATGCTTGCTTGGCTTAACAAGGGCGTAAAAGGATAATTTGCATATTTAGTGGTAGTGCATTGTGGGTAACCACAAATGTTCATTTATAACTGAATTTTTGCAAATTTCCTTCTGTTTTAAGAAGGCAATTACACCAAGCTTTGCTTTTTTAGTAGGAGGGCTTTTTGGTTCCTTTTATCCCCCTATACATTCCTAGTAGTTTGGGTCACCCTGAGCTGCTTGGTTACTCTGTTCTTCTAGGAGATACATTTTTATCTTCTATTTAAAATACCTTTTTTTTTTGCATTTTGCAATTGAAAAAGTATCAAAAAGTAGTATTTGGAGCATTTTTTGCCTGCTAGTGGTTTAAAAGACTTTATATTGACAAGGTAAGAATTTATCCCCTTGGAAAGTAAACTCAGCAGAAAAAGTTAATTGCATATGGACCTATATGTCTTGAAGAGTATGAGCACAAACATCAACAAAGAAAACACTTACACGGAAGCGATATGTCCTGGAAAATTGCCAAAACATTTATACTGTTCCATTATTGGCCACCTAAACTTTAGTTAATCTGTTGTTCTCGGAATTGACAAGATTAGCTCAGTGGGTGTGAGCCTAAGTAGTACATAACACACATATACATAATTCCCAACTGTAACTGCTTTATCAGCGTCTTTGCAAACAATTAACTAGTGCAAGTAATGGGAAAGGGTCTTTGCAGTAGCAAATAGTATGTGCAGCATATTTGTTTGTCCAAAGTTTACATAATACTCAAAGCAACTCACCAGGTGATGGGATCACTGATGAGCACAAAGTAATGAAGTACGATAACTGGAAGTTTTGCTAGGATCACATATACTAAACCTGTATCTCAAAGCTTCAGCCTTCAATAAATACAAAAACTAAAGTACTCAAAATTGTTTGGAAATTTTATTGGCAAAAAGGACACAATTGCATTTATGAGAAAGGCATATGCATGAATCCTACCTTGGAAAGGCCACGTGTAATCATCTGAAGTGTTGGTTTTCACTGTGGCCAGTGGCGGCACATTGCCGGACTCCCAATAATCTGGAGGGGGTGGACCAAGGCAATCCATGGACCAAGAAAACACAAGGGAGATGCACATACCAGAAGCCAAATAGTGTGCTTTGTTATAACACTAGGATGAAATAATATTGATAGAATCCCTCACACTTTTCTGGTTTCATGTGAGATAAAACCACCAGCTATGCTTACAGAGGAATTCCCGGCTCCATTCGGGCCATCGAAGGTCATACTCCTTGTAGATAGGTCCTGAGTCCTGAGAACAAGAGCTACGCTAAAAATACAACCTCCTGAGTAGAGATGGCTCAAACCTCCGATTTTAGGTTTGCGAACCTCAAACGCGAACTTCCGCAAAAGTTCGGTTTTGCGGGAACTTCGTGAACCGCAATAGACTTCAATGGGCAGGCGTACTTTGAAAACTGCAAACATTTATGCTGGCCACAAAAGTGATGGAAAATATGTTTAAAGGGGTCTAACACCTGGAGTTTTGCATGGCGGAGTGGGATACATGCCAAAAATCCCGGGGAAAAATCTGGATTTGACGCAAAGCAGTGTGTTAAGGGCAGAAATCACATTGCAATGCTAAATTGGAGGCCTTAAAGTGCTTTAAAACATCTTGCATGTGTATACATCAATCAGGTAGTGTAATTAGTGTATTGCTTCACACTGACACACCAAACTCATTGTGTAACGCACCACAAACAGCTGTTTGTGTAGCGACTGGTGCACACCATGGCGAGAGTGCAGGCCATGGCAGTTTTAAAGTCCATATGGTCGCCGGGCTGTGGTAGCTCAATGATAGAACAACAGTGACTGTCCAGCTGACCAAATTTGGTCTGTCCACAATGAAGCAACGACCGTATTATCTTGGGTGTGCCCCCCCCCGAGACACTCCTATAGCCGGCGGTTATTGCTTCATTGTAATAGGCAAGCCCCTTCACCGCGGCAAGGTAACGATCACAATGGGGAATTGACACATGTACATGCCTTTTGTTTTGTTGTTGCAGCCGCAGTGCAGCCAGGAAAATTAGGCAGGCATGTACACGCACCAGAAAAATTATTATATCAGCCGCTGCTAGCAGTGGCCTTAAAAATTCAGGAATCCACCTGGAGTCCTGGACCCTGTTGGTAGTGGCTGAGAAGGCAGTCAAGTGGCCTGCAGGCAGAGATGTTGTGTGGGGACTAGAGAGCAACTTAGTCTTGGGGCAGGCAGTCACAAGTCGTGCAGGTGGAAATTATGTGTGTGGGGACTGACTTAGTCTTCGGCCAGGCCTGGCCATGCTTTGCAGACCACATGGTCAGATGGACCCTTGACCTAACCAGAGATGACACCACTTGCCTTTCAACATCACGGTACAGTTTGGGTATCACCTTTTTTGAGAAATAATTGCGGCCTGGTATTTTCCACTGCGGTGTGTGGTTTTGCTTTTGTGTGCTGCTTTTCCTCAGGTCGTCCTCCCATTGAAGTTTGTGCTTTGTCATCATGTGCCTTCGTAAGGAAGTTTTCCCAACACGCGTCTTGGTCTTTCCACGGCTTAATTTTTGGTGGCAGAGAGTACAGATGGCATGCTCTTATCTGAAGCAGACACACAAAAAAATTGCCACACCGCTGAGCCCTGGCATGATGGCACTTTGGTGGTGGTGGCTGACTGAGTGTTAAGTAGGGTGCCAGAATCAGAGCAGGAGGAGGAAGATAGGTCACGGTTCCGTGCAGAAGCTGAGGAAGATGAGGTGTTCTGTGTTAAATAGTCAACTACGTCCTGACAATCTTGGGGGTTGATGGCACATGACCTTCTGAACACTGTACTTTAGTCCAGGGCTGCATGAAATCACGACAGCATGACCTCGAACAGACCTGCCGGGTGGCCTGCCTCTGCCTGTTTTGCCCATATTGGGGGGGATGAAGTGAAAGGTATGCACTGACTTGACTAATACAATGTGCAGTCACACAGGTGCAGTGAACAGGTATGCAGTGACTAGTGTTACAAATGTGCAGCTGTCTCACACACAGGTACCGTGAACAGGTATGCAGTGGCTAGTATTACAAATGTGCAGCTGTCAAACACACAGGTACCGTGAACAGGTATGCAGTGCAGTGACTGCTGTATAATATAACACTGCGTGCTGTCATGCAGGTGCACTGAACTGGTATGCAGTGACTGGTATCAATACAATGTGCAGCTGCCTGTCACACACACAGGTACCGTGAACAGGTATGCAGGGTCGGACTGGTATTACAAATGTGCACCTGTGACACATGTGCAGTGAAAAGGTAGTCACTGAATGTGCTGGGCCTTGCACAATATAGGAATTACAAAGGGGCAGCTGCGACTGACTGACAGGGCTGTATATGAAAGTGTCAGTGGTCCACACAAAAAGAAAAAAAAAGACCACAAGAACAACATTAGCTCTCAAAAGTGCTGCTGTAGGGTGCTTTTTAGCAATAAGTATCAGCAAGGAGCAAGCTAACAAGCCTAACTTTAGCCTAACTAAGTTTTCCCTAATCTGTGCAGCAACCTCTCTCCCTTCTCTAATTTACTGCAGCCACACGGAGTGAGATAATGGCCGACACAGCTGTCTTATATATGGGGTGGGGGGGCTCTAGGGGGGAGTATAGCCTGATTGGCTACCATGTGTCTGCTGACTGTGATGTAGAGGGTCAAAGTTGAGCCTAATGATGTAGTATAGGGGCTGGTCAAACTCGCCATAAAGTTTGCGTTTCGACACGAACGCAAACCCGTGATGTTCGCTGGAATAAGTTAACGGTCGAAGCGTTCGGGCCATCTCTACTCCTGAGGACTTTGAATTCATATCTGTGTTTAACAATAATCCAGATAAGATGAAAGCCCTCCCCTTTCATATCCATTAACATGACCTTCAACGCTTACAACATTCTTTTCATTTTAAGTGTAGGTCTGATAACATCAAGTATTTTGGTATAATAATAATAATAATATAGCCGGGCATCTTATATCACTCACTGTTATCTTAATTTTTTCCCTCTCGTTAAAAGATTTAAGGCAGATCTTGCTGAGTAGAATCAATATCAGATATCCTGGATAGGGAGGATTTACTCACTTAAAATGAACCTCCTCCCTAGATTGTTTAAGTCTGTGAGATCCTGCCTATCCCCATCCCCAATGCCACATTACATAAACTCCAAAAAGATGTTCTTTAGTTTATTGGGGTTAAAGGCAAGCCCAGATCTGTTATGGAATTGAGAGGACTAGGGGAGGCCTGTTAGTTCCACCATTATTATTTAGAAGCCCATGTGAGACAGGTCTCTGAATGAACAGCATCTCCCTCCTGGTGTTCATGGGTTGAATTGGAGGAGGCTTCCACCTCCCCTTATTCTAGAGGCTCGCTCCTAGGCCATTTGACTAATCTATCCTTTCCTAACTCAAGTACAACTCCACTCCATCTCTTTCACATGTGATCTATGGCATAGAGTGAGGCACAAATACTGTCTTCTTAGCACTTGGTCCCAGTTGATCAGAGTTGCAGGAAACCGTGAGTTCCCACAGAATTCACTAACTAAATATAGCCGAGACTCCCTCCTCCAATGAATGGCCCAGATTATCTTCCTGTAAGAGTGAACAGAGGCGCCAGCAGGATAAAAGGTTCTAAAAGGCTTAAAATCCCTCAGGAGGTGGTGGCGGACTCGCCTCCCCGAAGCAGACAAAATAGCGTCAGTTTTATGACAACAGGTTTATTAATATATTCCAAACAGCGCAACGCGTTTCACGGGTATGTTCCCGCTTCCTCAGGCAATAAACAGATAGGAGTATTAATCGTATTCAGGGGATTTTTTATTGTTTTGGCTTTATGACTAGCATCTTTAAGTAGTTTCTTGGGGTATTTACGGTCGGGAAATTTTTGGGTTAGGATATTGGACTGGCTGTGGTAATCTTGGGTATCGGTGCAGTTTCTGTAAATTCTTCTATATTGACTGTAAGATGTATTTTTGGTCCAAGGGCGGTGGTGGAAAGTGTGGTAGTGGATGTAATTGTTGGCATCAACGGGTTTGAAATAGGTTTTGGTTTTGATTTGACCTGTGTCTATGAATATCCTTTGTAACTAAAAAATGGGGTAGGGGACATATCAACACCTCCCCCATCCTGGTGGCTTTTGAGTCCTGTTGTCGAGATAGAGAGAGCTCCACTGGATTGGTTTCCATAATGTATACCATTTTTAGTATTCCTACACCATGGTCTTTTGCCAAACATAAATACATGGAATTGAGGGAGGTTTGGCTGAACTCTACGCTAAAGCTATCTGATTGGGAGGACATTTGGCTTAACGCCAGAAAGACGGTAGTTTGCAGTACCACTAAAGAAAATCTATACAAAATTTTATTCCATTGGTATAGGACCCCTGATAAGTTGAGTAAAATTTACCCGGGCACCTCCGATCTTTGCTGGAGAGAATGTAGCCCCAAGGGTACATACTGTAGTTCCATAGTTTGGTTGAAAAAAGACATCCATCCAAGTCCAACCAGAAAAAAATAAATAAATAAAACACCATCCTGAACCTGCACATATCCCAGTTGATCCAGGGGAAGGCAAAAAACCTTACAAAGCCTGGGCCAATTAGCCTTAAAAGGGAAGCATTTTTTCCTGATAGCAGTCAGATAAATCCCTGGATCAACTCTTCCGGAAATTACCTAAAAATTATAGCTGTGCATACCTTTCAATGCAAGAAAAAGGTACTTTAGAGTTAGACCACATGCCATTCAATGCAAGGTACTTTACCACATATTTTGATTCTGCCCAGTGTCACAGGCTTTCTGAGCCAAAGTGAGAATTTTAATGTTTAAGGTCCTCTTAACCACCCTGGCGTTCTGATAAGATCGCCAGGGAGGCTGCGGGAGGGTTTTTTTTAAATTAAAAAAACTGAAAGTTGGCTGCATGAAAGCCCACTAGAGGGCGCTCCGGAGGCGTTCTTCCGATCGCCTCCGGCGCCCAGAATAAACAAGGAAGGCCGCAATGAGCGGCCTTCCTTGTTTTGCTTACACTGTCGCCATAGCGACGAGCGGAGTGACGTCAGCCGACGTCCTGACGTCAGACGCCTCCGATCCAGCCCTTAGCGCTGGCCGGAACTTTTTGTTCCGGCTGCGCAGGGCTCAGGCGGCTGGGGGGACCCTCTTTCGCCGCTGATCGCGGCGAATCGCCGCAGAGCGGCGGCGATCGGGCAGCACACGCGGCTGGCAAAGTGCCGGCTGCGTGTGCTGCTCTTTATTTGGCGCAAATCGGCCCAGCAGGGCCTGAGCGGCAGCCTCCGGCAGTGATGGACGAGCTGAGCTCGTCCATACCGCCCAGGTGGTTAAAACAATCACCATATCTTCTGGGAAAACCATGGAAAGGTCATAAAACACATAAACACTTACAATGCATGCTCAACCACATTCTCACTGCAGCTCATCTTACTATTACTATGGACTTTTTAACTGATGTCCATACCACAATACCATAATAGCAAAAAAAAAAAAAAAAATAAGTTGTGCACCCAGCATTAAAATCTTTCATAGCTTTTACAATAACTCTTTCTGCACACTGTCCATAAGCATCTAAACAGAACACCTAATTTATTGACATGGTACATTTTTCCTAATAATCTTCACAATTAGTTAAATTGTATTATATCTGAAGGGTAAAGAAATATCTTGAGTCGTTTATCCTAAAAGAAAATACAAACTAATAAAGATGTCAGCGTTCCATCCTAGTTAATCTGCTGATGTCCAATTATAACGCTTGAATTATTATATTTATAATGGGACGTGTCAGCTAATTGGTCATGTAGCCCAACAACTTTAAATATTAAAAGTAGATTAAATTAATAAAAAGGATTTGTTTTATAAACCGAGTCGGAAAGTTTGCATTGCATAGCTAATTGTAAAGTTAATGCATGCCATATATCGTAAGCTTAAGTTTCGAACTTATTAGAGTAGCTGGTAAATTACAAGTTGCATTTGTTTAAGATTAAAACATGGAAAGTCTGACATTAATTTTTCATGAGAGTTCAGCAGATTGGCAAACTGTTCTGTAGTTTCTGTGGTGCATTACCGAGCCAAAACAAATGTCCACAAACATTAAAGATGATCATCGTTAATAATTAAGTAATTTATTATTCATTCTCAATCATGCAGTTCCAGTTGATTAAAGGCTGAACGCTGCTAAGCACAAGTAGACCCCAATAAGTAAATCGTTGTACAATAAAACACAACGCACATCAGACCACAAAGCATTCACAGGCCAATTAAAGGCAAGAAAATCTTCCTTAGGCCTCTTTTCCCGCAAGCAAATAAAGGCAGTGAATTTCACACCTATATCAGCTTCTCCTGTCCACTGGCCGGGTTCTGGCTAGTGGCTACTAGTGGTTGGTACGGGTGGTGGACAGTCGGGTCCCTCCATGGAGTTGCATCTGAGCATGGTGCTGATGGTCAGACACGACAGGAGACATTTTTTGGCCACCGGGTAACACTACCGCATGTCAAACGAGACACACACGGTGTTACCAAATGCAGTCATTCGGCTTTATGAAATCACATCCAAAATGCACTTGTGGCCGGCAGTCGGGGGCCTAAACTGTTTGAATTGGCAAATGAGGAGTTCAGCCGGCCGTGAAAAAAAATACCTTACTCTTGTAGTTTTGTGTCATTCTCTTGTGTTGTCCAAATACTTGAACTGTCAGGCTTGCGTGGTCAATGACTATAGGCCAGGCTGTATGCCCATATGACTGACCTGTAGCCCAACCCATAACACCTGCACAAAGCTCTTACCTAATATAATTCTACAATACCCTGCAGGCAGATGTAGCATACAGGCTGACAGATACTATTCACTAATCAAAGCAGCATGAGTAATATAAGCACAGTGAACTCAGATATATAGTCACTTGAGGCCTAAGGTTAGAGGCAGTCCAGATGATAGCCAGGTATTAACCTTCCTGGCGGTAACCCCGAACGTAGTTCGGGGTAAGCCGCGCAGGAGGTTTTCTCAGGCCCCGCTGGGCCGATTTGAGTAATTTTTTTTTTTGCTGAACGCAGCTAGCACTTTGCTAGCTGCGTCAGCACTTCGATCGGCGCCGCCCCGCACCGATTCGCTGCATTCCGCATCGCAGCACAGCCCCCCCCCCCTAGACCCCTGCGCTGCCTGGCCTATCAGCGCCAGGCAGCGGCAAGGGGTGGATCGGGACTCCCTTAGACGTCACGACGTCCATGACGTCGGTGACGTCATCCCGCCCCGTCGCCATGGTGACGGGGGAAGCCCTCCAGGAAATCCCGTTCTTTGAATGGGATTTCCTGATCGCCTATTGCCGGAGGCGATCGGCGGGGCTGGGGGGATGCCACTGAGCAGCGGCTATCATGTAGCGAGTCCTAGGCTCGCTACATGATTTAAAAAAAAAAATAAAAAAAACGGCTGCGCTGCCCCCTGGCGGTTTTTAATATACTGCCAGAGAGGTTAACAGGCTGGGGATGATAGGTTGTAGGCAGTTCAGACACTAGACAGAAAGTGTAGTCAATCCAATCCAAGTCAGACCAGGCAGAGTTCATGGGAGAAACCTTTAAACATGCAGGGGTCGATCCATGCGTCAGTCAGGGATATCCATAAGCAAGCAGAGTCAGCAACGGGTAATCCAAGCCGAGAGTGTGGTCAGGAACAAGCTAGGGTCAGCAACAGGAGATCAGTCTGGAAATAAACTTGGTCAAGATACAGACGAAGTCGGCACAAGATCAGCAGCTGTGAGCGCAGTCTCAGCAACAAGCCCAGCATAGGCTGTGACAGCCACGGGCGATAACTGAGGACGCTCACCTTTCACTTATACAAGGACTAACCAATCAGAAAGTAAGGAATCCAAAAAGATCCAATCAGAGACAGCGTGTCAGCCAAGAGGCTGACACGCACTGTGCATCTGTCATTATTGCGGCGGCGGAGCGCATACTGAGAGCACGTCCGCCGCTTATCCAATGGGAGCTTTACGCTCCAGTGACGTCAGAGAGCCAATGAGACCCAGAGGCTTGCGTCTCAGCATGTGTCTTGGCGTTCCGCCGACATGAGCGGTGAGGATTTCTTTCATGAACATAACTTTGCATGTTTTTTAACCACCATCCAAACCCAAAATACACACACTGCACCAGGTAACATGGATCACATTTGGCCAGATCACCCTCTTGTTTGATTTCCAGAATTTCCATAAACAACAATATCAGTAGTTGAACCAGATACACCATATTGTCAAAAATATTGGGGCACACCTCCAAATCCATACAATCACTTCCATGGCCAGAAGCATACAAAATCAAGAACTTAGGTATGAGACTCTTCTACACACATTTGTGAAAGAATGGGACTCTTTCAGGTGTTTGGTGAATTCCAGAGTTGTATAGGGATAGGATGCTACCTGTGCAAGAAGTCCAGTTGTGACATTTCTTCTCTCTACTAATTATTTCATGGTCATCTGTTAGTGGTATTATTACAAGGTGGAAGCAATTTAAAAAAAACCAGCAACTCAGCCACAAAGTTGTAGGCCATATAAAATTAGAGAGCAAGGTCAGCACATTCTAATCTGCAAACTGCATACAAGTCACCAACAAGTCAGTAGCTACATACCTCCAAACTTCATATGACCTTAAAGGGAACCCGAGGTTAGAGGGATATGGAGGCTGCCATATATATTTCCTTTTAAACCATACCAGTTGCCTGGCAGACCTCCCGATCCTGTGTCTCTAGTACTTTTAGCTATGGACCCTGAACAAGCATGTGGCAGATCAGGTACTCTGACTCAGGTTTTACTGAATTAGCCATATGTTTGTTCCAGGATTTGACTCGGACCCTACTTACGCTAGACGATCAACAGGACTGTCAGGCAACTGGCATGATTTGCAAGGTAAATAAATATGGCAGCCTTCATATCTCTCTCACCTCGGTTATCCTTTAAAGGAAACCTAAACGGAGGGTATGGATTTTTCCTTTTAAAGTAATACCAGTTGCCTGACTCTCCTGCTGATCCTGTGTCTCTAATACCTTCAGCCACAGCCCCTCAACAAGTATGCAGATCAGGTGCTCTGACTGAAGTCAGACTGGATTAGCTGCACGCTTGTTTTGGGTGTGTGATTCAGCCACTACTGCAACCAAAGAGATCAGTAGGAGTGCCAAGCAACTGGTATTGTATAAAAGGAAACATCCATATCCCTCTCAGTTTATGTTCCGTTTAAGATTAGCTCAAGAGCAGTGAGTAAAGAGCTTTGTGGAATGGGTTTCCATAGCTGAGGAGCTGTATCCAATCCTATCACCAAGTACAGTCCAAAGTGCTGAAAGCAGTGGTGTACAGCATGCCACCACTGTCTCATAGAGCAGCGGAGATATGTGCACTAGAGAAAAAATACTCTTGTCTGTCTAGCAATCTTATCGGTGGAGCTGAGTTTTGGGGATGCCAGTAGAACGATACATGCCTGACTGCATTGTGGAAAGTGTGAACTTTGATGGAAGGGAGATTATTGTGTTGGGATGTCTTTCTGAGGTTGGGCTTAGAACCCTTGGCTCCATTGAAAAGAACTCTGAATGCTTCAGGAATCAGGATACCAAGACATTTCATACCAAGATGATTTCATTCCCCCAACTTTGTGTGAACATTTTAAGTATGGCCCCTTCCTGTTACATGACTGTGCCCCAAAGCACAAAGCAAGGTCCATAAAGACATGGTTGAGGGAGTTTGGTGTGGAGGAACCCCACTGGCTTGCACAGAGCCCTGACTTTCAACCCAACAGAATGCCTTTGGCGCAAATTTGACCAGGTATCGCCATCTCATCCAACGGAATGCGTTTGGGACAAATTAGAAAAGGGAAAGCCATCTTGTCCAATATCTGTGCCTATAGTGATGAGTGTAATGTCCAAATCAAGATTTTGTGAAATTTTGCGTGATTTGCGAAATTACGATTATGGCCGTATTTTAAAATTTGTAGTTTTGTGAAAATTTGCATTTACGCCGAATTTTGTAACTACGATAGTTTTTTGTAATTACGATCGTTTCCGTAACAGAAAATAATATGAATTTCGTGTTTTACGTGGAAATTCGTCCGTTCCCGATATTATGTTTCAGTCCAGAGCCTCCTGATACATGGGACCTTTGCATTATCAGATATTGTAAGACCCAAAACCAAGTGTCTCAGCATGCATGATCGCTAAGTGCACCTTGACAAAGAGCACCTGTCTTAGAAGTGGCTGCAGGTAGAGTCTCCTGATACATTTAAAATGTCAGCACGTGTAGGGGTCTTTGCATTATCAGTAATTGCAATCAAATGAGTGACTTTCCTGAGTTTGGTGATTACTTACGTTTTCACAATCACTATTAGAAACAAAATTACGTCTATTTTCATAATCAAAATAACTTTGTTTCTATAGAAAACACGAAATTACAAAATGTTGCATTATACGCAAGTTTTTGGTGAAACACAAAATTACACAGCGGAAATTACACTTACGGAATTCTGAATTTCAGTTTGTATGCAATTACAGAATTACAAATTTGAGCCGTAGCAGCAAAATTTGCGTCCTTTATTACCGAAACACAAAATTATGCAAATTTTGGCTCATTAATACGTGCCTCACAAAAGCTCATCTGGAACAATCATCAAAAATTCCCATCAGTGGAAAGATACTCATCTGGATCTTGCTCGGGTGTTATCCACCATGGTATGATTTGCGAATGAAAGATAACTATAACTGAGGTTCATATGGAGTAGTTTACCGTTCATATCTGATTTTATTTTTGAGATCTCCCAACAATTTTATGGTGTACCTTTGCCTACTTCTCATTGTTTCCTCTTTATTGTGTTTTGCACTGTTATTGATATTTCAATAATTCCATGGTGCAATTTTATTATCTTGCTGATTTATGTTTTTTGTTAATTTTTGTCATCTTTTGCAAACTCGTACCTTAACCAGGCCCCTTTCCAAGGGGACAAAATGATCTGTTATGTTATCTATTCTTTTCGACTAAACTTTTGGAACTAAAAATTCCCATAAAGACACAGAAACCTTGTGGAAAGTCTTTCCAGAAGAATGGATGTTGCAAAGGGTGGTCCAATTCCATTTTGGATACTACTGGCTAGTGTACTGGTTAAGGGCTCTGCCTCTGACAAAGAGACCCGAGTTAGATTTCTCGGCTTTTCCTGTTCAGAAAGCTAGCACCTATTCAGTAGAAGAACTTGGGCAAGACTCCCTGCTACTGCCTATAAAGCGTGTCCTAGTGGATGCAGCTCTGGCGCTTTGAGCCCGCTAGGTGAAAAGAGCGATAGAAATGTTCTGTGTCTTGTCTTGTCTAGTTTTGTTTAGGCACATTTTTTTATGCATAGTTCCAAAATCATATTGAGAAAAAATGATTTGGGCTGCTTGCTGCACTTAGTTTATTGCTTTACCAATTTTAAAATCTGTTACTGTGTCGCCTTACAAACAGAAACGTCCAGCAAGTATATAAAAGTAATAATAATAATAATAATGATAGTTGAGCACACCAAAGACATAATGACACAAGTCCCATCAACAATTCTCTGACCTACGGTTACTGATTTGATTAAAATTCTCTGGGAAGACAGATTGAAGTGGCAGGTTTGAGGAATGATCTACAAGCGCAGTTCTATATGAGAAAAAAAAATGGGTGTCAGAAAATAATGTTCATGAAGATACTGGAAGACATGTAGAAGCGCAAGTAACACTCGAGCAAAGATGCCTGACACTATGGGATGAAATGATGAAAAATGTAGCAGCCCAACCTGCCTGAGGCATAGTAGACTGACCAAATACTTACACAACTGATGGGAAAAAAATAGAAGAATTTCTTCCTTTGAGTGTGCAGCCGGCATTGTGAAGACCTGGTAGATTCTGGTGTTTCTTCTTCGTAACTGTCACCTAGTGCCTGCTATATTCCGAATCAGAATGTGCTATCTGATTAAATGACCACTTTCGATGTAAGAAATTTTTTTTCACACAACTTAAATATTATAACTGATAAATGACTGTTATTTCAAGTTTAGCAAAATTTGAAATCTTCAAAAGTAGAACCGTAAAGGTAGCCATACATCAAGCGATGATGGGCAGATTAGACCAAGAGACAAATCTCTCTCTGATCGAATCTGATTAGAGAGGGAGATCTATCGGCTGCCCATACACCCCAGGCTGATCAATTTCACGCGGGGTTCCTGGAGTAACGTGGTCACGCATGTGACGTGACACGCGCCAACGTGTACACTGCAACCACGTGGGGCATGTGTATGGATAGAGGATGAAGCCTAAGCTAGCGGAGCAGATGAACAGGTAATGTATACTGCACTAGGCACCGGGGGCATAGTGGACATGGGTGGGACAGCATCGGGTTTATTCGTCATGTTTGTTGCACCAATATCACTCACCGTTACTGTCATGCACCCAAATGACCACGATGGCAGACATCTTGCAGCATGTCCAATCGACATGCTAGGCCAGAAATTGGTCACATCTTTAATCGGGCATGCGCTTGGCAGCACCGATTTTCATCCAATTTGATAATCATGCTGGTCGCCAAGTCAATGGATATATAAGCACTTTAAGACACATATTTTAAGTTCCTGAGTTTATTCGTAAGGGGAGACTAGAGATGGGCAATGAGATGTTATTAATGTCAGCTAGCTTACAGATTTAGTGCCAACTGAAGCTTGGCCTTGGAACTGGGCTTGCCAAAATCACCAGGAGCAGTATTTGATTTCATTGTTTCCAAGCGTGTATTACATTTGCATGCAAGCCAGAATTATTAACATCTCTCCAGGGGCTTAACTACAGAGGACCGCCCCCCCCCCCCCCTCTTCCCATGGGTCTTTTAGCTCTGGGCCCCTGAAAATGGCAACCCCGAGTGTTATGCATAACCTGCACCGGGCAGTGCAGAATGTCACATGACATGCAGAGACTGGAACTGCAAGGTGATTGGCTGCACTCGCGGCAAAGAGGAACTGTCCTGCTCCTGGGAGCAGGTAATGTGTATGCTCCACTGCCAGTTATGTACAGGAACAAAGGCCCCTGTATCCCCGGGCCCTCCCACCATGGCGGGGGTTGAAGGGGATATTACACCTCTGCAACTCTCTGCTGGAGATCAGATAAGACAGTGACCCGTGGTTTACATATACTGTAGCTGCAATAAAGAAATTGGTTTTAACTTTACTTCTTCACTATTACCCGGTAAATGGACTGTACAAATATCACTGTATTTCTGCTTGAGTAATGAACTGCACAGAGAGACTGCAGACCCGAACTAATCACGCGATGGGCACCAGACTGGGACACTTACATATGAAAAAGATTGGAATGACTGTGCATTATATGCGCTTGTACAGATGCAAATGCAGCATCTTTTCTTCACTTGTAATCTCAGAATCTAGTGGAAACAAGACCTAAATAGTTTTGGACTAGTCCATCTCATCATGGGGGATTTTCAATGTTTCCATTATTTTCTTTCTAAGGAAAAAAAGTCATTTAGAGCGGACTTAACTCTGCAGTAAAAGTACATCTGATAAGTCTTGTGTACTCATAATTTACATTGTACCAGAGCAGGATCTTCCACCAGGCAACCTAGGCAGGTGCCTGGGGCTTAGTGGGTGTCAATGGGCCCGCCTGCCACCTTCTCTGACCTTTCTCTATTTCATCTTACCAAAAAGACCCCGTGGGGGCCTTGAATCTACTTCCTTGCCTAGTGCCCCATCACATCTTAACCTCTTGCCGACTGCTTCACGCCGAGGGGCGTGGCCGTGGTGGCAGCCCCAGTACCGCCTAACGCCGATCGGCATAAGGTCCTTGGGGCCCGTTTTGCAGGAGTTTGTGTGCGCTGATGCGCGCACATCTCCGCTTGGTAGGCGGAGCTGCGCTGTCTAATTACCACGTACGTTGCTGCGATCTAAGGCAGCGCTGTACTGGGGACAGCCGTGTGATACGCTGTCCCCTCCAGTGGCTCGGGGGTGATCGATCGGCTGTCATAGGCTGAAACCTGTGACAGCCGATCACAGTGATTGGCTGGCAGGGGGAGGGAGGGACTAGTAGAAAAAAATTAGAAAATGTATTACAAAAAAACTGATATAAATAATTACAAAAAAATAAACATGGGGGGGGGGTGTTGGCGATCAGACCTCCCAACAGAAAGCTCTGTTGGTGGGGATAAAAGGGGGAGGGGATCACTTGTGTTCTGACATATGCAGCCCTTAAAGCTGCAGTGGCCAATTTATTGAAAAATGGCCTGGTCTTTAGGGGGGTTTAACACTGTGGTCCTCAAGTGGTTATTCCACCTCTGTATTTTACATGTTTTGCCATAGTGGTTATTTCAGAACGTCATTTACCTGTCAGTCAGATCTTTTGGCTTCAGCATTTTGAGTCACACACCTGCAACATGCTTGCTGCTGGTGGAATATTTGCACACACCCCCCCCCCCCATGCCCCGTTTAAAGTGCTTTGCTGCTAGCCAAAGGAAGCTGCTTAGGTGTCTGTGGGAACGTAGGTGACAGCCGGCCAACTGCAGTGGCTGCAAAAATGCTGATTTCTCATCGGAAATTGTCACCATCCGTAGCCGTCAACGTCACAGTCTTTATTTGTCCTTCAGTGTTCTGACATTGTGTAAGCCCGGATCTCAAATGCTGCATAAGTGGTGACAGGTAAAGCTTGGCCCCCGGAGAGAGGACAGCATTTAACCCAGGTAAGATTTCAGAGCTTGTACAGCTCAGATGTCAGAAGGGATCGCACAGGTCTCACTTTGGTGAAGAGTCCAAGAGGTGACCTGGTGTTCACCAAAGAAACCATCAGTGGATATTATAAACCTCGAAGTCCAGTTCTGTTGGGGGGAACTTTGCTGTGGATCACTTGGAGATTGTGGTCACCAAGGTAAACCACGGTTGGACAAAGTCAAATCCCAGGCCGGAAGAGGAAGCTAAAAGAAAATTGGACAAGGTTGGAAGCTAGGTCAGATGGGTTGTGGTCATAAGCCAAAAAATCAATGTATTTTCCTACATACTGTTAGTTACAATAAGTTGTAAAAATTGATCTCCTCATGGGGGATTCTCAGGAATTTCTTTATTTTCAAAAGCACTTCCAGAGTGGTGATTGTTCAGTCCAACTTCCAAAATAGCATGTAAACCATTAGGGAGTCTGGATGGCATCCTTATATAGACCCATTCCAAGGAGTGCTTTTGTAACTAAAATAGGAAATGCTGAGAATCCCCCATGAGTAGATGGATTAGTCCAAACCTGTAAGATTGTTAGTGCTTACTGTAAGCGACAGCAACATAGGAGAAAGGTAATTTACAGGGAATTTCACTCTGGGAGTAATGTACATTTTTTTAGTATGCGTATTTTATATTCTGCAATTTTCCGTGATAGTGTCCCTTTAAACATTGCAAATCTTTAAAGTGAACCTGAGGTGCGAGGTATATGGAACCTGCCATATGTATTTCCTTTTAAGCGATACCAGTTGTCTGGCTGTCCTGCTAATCCTCTGCCTCTAATACTTTCAGCCATAGACCCTGAACAAGCATGCAGCAGGTCTGGAGTTTCTGACATTATTGTCACACTGCAAAAAGTTGCTGCATGCTTGTTTCTGGTCTGATTCAGACACTACTGCAGCCAAATAGATCAGCAGGACAGCCAGGCAACTGGTATTGTTAAACAGGAAATAAATATGGCAGCCTCCATTTCAGTCTCACCTAGGGTTCACTTTATGGCCTTGTTCACATTTTAAATCGCCAGTGCTATCGCAAGCGCTGAGCAATTTATTGAACTTCTTAAAAGCACTTTTCCCTGCGCTTTGAGCTTAGAAAAGCGCTTTTATAAGCGCTTTTGATGAGCGATTGGGATTTCGGGAAGTGAACTCTGTGACCCGGAAAAGAATACATACAATGTATTTTTTGTTAAAATCGCTCGGGAAATCGCTATACAAAGCGCTCAGAAAATAGTAAAAAAACGCTCAGAAAATGGTAAGTGTAGCATGTTTGCGATTTTACTAAAATCGGAATGCTCACATGTGAACACTCTCACAGGAAATCATTGCAGAAGCGCTTTTAAGGCGATTTCAACATTTTTTGGCTTCGATCTAAGCAGGCAACACCATAGGCCTTGTAATGTGGACACAGCTTGCTGGGTGCTTAGCTTAGAAACATTATTTTATTATAATATATATATATATATATATATATATATATATATATATATATATATATATTATATACACACACAGATATACAGTATATATATAATATATACACACGGATATACAGAATATATATATATATATATATATTATATATACACACAAATCTGCAGTATATATATATATATATATATATATATATATATATATATAATTTTTTTTTTTTTAACAACACACAGAGAGGATGTCTACTTAGGATTCCACATTCTGAACCACATGTGCCAACACCTTCACAACACACTATAAACTAGGCCCTCAGAAAACAATAATGATACTTATCACTCACCCTCCCGGAATTTGCTAGTGAAAAGGAAAAAAAAAAAAAAACCTCCAGCTTCCACAAGGTTGGAACTCTTAAAGCATAGATCTTTTTGTTGTGCTGATAATTCACTCACAGCGTGAGATTGATGACTATGTGAAGTCCATAAAAGATGTTACCACTATATTTTCTTCTTATGATTTATTTTATCATGTTGTCAAGCTTTGCGGAAAACAGGAAACAAATCAATGGATGTCACGCTTAAATATTAAAGAAGGCTGTATCACACATTTTTATTCAAATGCTTTATTCAATCTTGTAGCGCGGAGTAGAGTGATGGCCAGACAGCCTTTATTTCAGTCACATTTGAAAAATTAATTTTGTAATAATGCCATACCGGCGGTGACCAAAGGTGTCTAACCTTATTTGTATATGCAGACTTTTTCTCGCCTTGATTTCTTTAGGAGCGCGCAGGATGGAGCGGCGGCCAAATTGAAAAGAACATAACTTTTAAGCGGAACGGCTCAATCAGTTAAAGCCTTCAGAATTAATGGCAGGGCCGACAGCTACAGAAAAAAAAAATAGAGAGAGACCGAAACGCGTCGGCATGCACTACTTAATGAAAAATCAAACGGAATTGAAACAATCAAATTTAACATCTTCTCTCTGAATCTTATATGCCGGTGGCAGTGGTAACATTTTACGCCTGCATAAAACTTGAAACGGCTCGTGTTATTTTTCCATTGTTGCGCCCGTAATAAGTCTGCAAACAAGTTTATATGTTTTATGTAGAATGGCGCATGCGAGACGCAGGATTTTTTCCCTCCTTTTTTGTAAGGGCGGTTCGTAATTTAAGTCAAGGTTGTGTTCCAAGAAAGCGTTCTCCGGTGAAAATGTTTGTATTTATGTCCCACACGCTTATTTTGTAAACTCCTTTATAAGCCGATAGAGGTGGATGAAAGATGGAACCCCTCTGTACAGTTATCAACACTGGAACTTTTTCTTTAAAGTTTCAACAAAGGGCTAGGTTCAAGAAAAGTGCGTGTGATTCAAATGCTGCATAATTTAAACAATAAATTTCCATTGGAGTAAACTGGTACTTTGAAAATGATATTCCACATGTCAGTAAATAACCTGAATTAGCTTTATTCAGAAAGTACCAGAGGCGTGACTAGAGGGGAGCAGTCCCTGCGACTGCAGGGGGGGGGGCTCATAGCTGCAAGAGGGGGGGCTCAACTGCTACTTAAAGGAACACTATCAATACCCAAGTGTTCTAAAATGCTGATGTACAAATAATGGCCTCAATTCACTAAGCTTATCTCCTGTCTTTAATAACGTTTCTAGAGTTATCACCATGGTGGTAAGTCATGTAATATTTAGGAAACATTTTACCTCAGGCAAATCTAAAGTTAACTCTTCTGTCTTTAAGTTAACTCTTCGATCCTTAAAATAACTCCAGAATTCTAAAGTTAAAGACAGGCTGTTAATTAACTGTGTGTGAAAATAACTACAAAGGAGGTAACTTAACTACAGAGGTGGTAACTTAACTACAGAGGAGGTAACTTAAAGAGGAACTGTCGCGAAAATCTTAAAATTTAAAACACATACAAATAAGTACATTTTTTTCAGACTAAAATAAGCCATAAATGACTTTTCTCCTATGTTGCTGTCACTTACAGTAGGTAGTAGAAATCTAGCATTACTGTCAGGTTTTGGGTTAGTCCATCATGTCCTTCATGGGGGATTCTCAGCAGGCCTTTATTCTTTATAAAGACATTTCCTGAAAAAAAGATTTATACAATAATGCTGGCCAGCCTCCCTGCTCACCGTACAATTTTTTGGCAGTTGGACGGAGCAACTGCCATTCACGAAGTGCTTTTAAAAATAAAGAAAACCCTAAGAACTCCCTATGAGAAGATGGGCTAGTGCAAAATCTGTCAGTAATGTCAGATTTCTACTACTTACTGTAAGTGACAGCAACATAGGAGAAAAGTAATTTATGGTGCATTTAACTCCGGAAGAAACAAACTTCTTATTTGTATATGTTATCGTGTATTTTAAATTTGAAGGTTTTCGTGACAGAGGTCCTTTAAAGGAATGAAGAGATAAGATAACTCTTTCACTGTGTGGAGGTAAGTTGTCTCTTGCCTTATTATCTCCAGCATGATCCTAGTGAATTGAGGCAAATGTCTAAGTAGCAATGTAAACATTTTCCTACTTTTCATGTGAAATATCAGAGGCAAAAGCTTTAATTTATTGACTTTAGGATTTAGCATTATTTGGAACAAATCAATTGCAGAAGGGATGTCTGCTTCAATGCACAGCCAGTGTTGCATATCAGACTGCGGAGTTTTTTTTATCTGAAAGCAAAAGCAGTATGTAAAGCTGTGATGTCACAGACCATTACAATTGTTTATAACAAGTTACATTTCTTCTGCTCTCTTCCGACACTTTGGTCAGTGACACAGGACACAGCAGCTACTGAGAGCTTTCTCTCTCACACACACAGGGTTAACAGATAAAGTGTGAGGGGAATTCCCCCTCCCCTCATGGTTCATTCTGCAATTAATGTTGGCATCAGTAAAGTGTGAAAGTATTTTAATAACAGTAAACAAAGAGAATGCCAGTGAAATGCATACACCAGTACTTAGCAGCACTTCCCAAACAAATCCTCAATTGAAAAATTCATGTTAATCAATACTGTTCATTTAACTCCATCTGATAAATGGATCCATTCATTGAATCCTGTTTTTTTTGTGTGGCTACACTTGTTATGGGTATGCAAATCATGATGGTTACACTTGTTTTATGACCTTTGGGCCTTTGTGGCCCCCAGGCTAAGAGGGTCACAAAGGGTTGGCGAGTAAAAGGTGTACACATTGGGGGCCTCCATAACAGTTTTTTTTCTGGGGGGCCCATGATTTATAGATATGCCCCCGGCAATATGCACCTGGAATTGTTTTCAGCTGACACAGTGCACTTTACAAAAGGCGAATAAGGAACATGGAAGACAGACATAAAGACATTAACCCTCCTGGTGGTCAATTAAAACCGCCAGGGGGCACTATTTTTTTAATTTGTTTTTTTAAATCATGTAGCTAGCCTAGCGCTAGCTACATGACAGCCGCTGTGCAGCAGCATCCCCCCACCCTCATCGATCGCCCCTGGCGATCAAGTCTGTCCGGAAATCCCGTTCTGAACAGGATTTCCAGTAGGGCTTCCCCCGTCGCCATGGATGACATCAACGTCGTCGTGACGTCAAAGGGAGTCCCGATCCACCCCTCAGCGCTGCCTGGTACTGATTGGTCAGGCAACGCATCAGGTCTGGGGGGGAGGGTGGCATGGCGGGTAGCAGCAAATCTGCACGGAGCAGCGGCGATTAGGCAGTTCACGCAGCTAGCAAAGTGCTTGCTGCGTGTACCAAAAAAAAAATTATGCAAAGCGGCCCAGCAGGGCCTGAGAAATCCTCCTGCACGGCATAGCTCGAGCTCAGCTCGGGCTTACCGCCAGGAAGGTTAAAGCAAAGGTTTCATAGTGCAAGAATGCTAGGCAGGGGCGGGTATTGGAGGTTAGGAATTTTTGCCAGGGAGGGGACTTTAGGAGTGTGGAGAATGCTCCATCTGCTCCAGCAGCCAAATTAGCTTACATTAGCTGTGGATCCCAACACAGGTCACATCACAAATCCGATACTGAGATGCTGTGTAATGTACTATGTGCGTAGGTCAGATCTATTATTTTACTATTCTGCATTTATATTGAAGATATATTCTGTAGAGTACATTCCGCAACTCACTTTCATCTCAAAGGCCTCTTGCACACCAGAGGAGTTTTTCTGAGCGTTTTGAGTTTTTTAAATCTGCTGCTAATGTTATCCTATGTGTCTGTGCACACTGGAGCAATGAGGTTTTTTGAAAAAAAAACCCATAGCATTACATTGGGAAGAGCGTTTGAAACCTCTAGCGCCCAAACGCTAGAGGTTTCAAAAGCCCTTCCCAATGTAATGCTATGGGTTTTTTTACAAAACCTCATTGCTCCAGTGTGCACAGACACATAGGATAACATTAGCAGCAGATTTAAAAAACTAAAAACGCTCAGAAAAACTCCTCTGGTGTGCACCAGGCCTAAATGTTCCTCGGTATCGGTTGAAAAGGGCGCCTGAGCTGCCTGTATGAAAAGGGCGCCGCCATAGACATCAATGTTATTTCTGGAAATATGGGCTACAAGGTGTAGAAAAGGGCGCCCGAGTTTTGATATAGGCTACAAGCGGGCTCCCCTTTGTATCCCAGATTTTTTCGGCTACAAGGTTTTCGGCTACAGTAGGGCGCCCCTTTGTAGCCCATATTTTTTCGGCTACAAGGTTTTCGGTTACAGTAGGGCGCCCCTTTGTAGCCCATATTATTGCATTTTTTGTAGCCTATGTTTTTATATGGGCTACAAGTGCTGGAAGCCGAATTATTTAATTCCCCCACTATCCATGGCGGCCTGGAGGGGGAATAGTAATTTACACATCCCGGAGTTTTTTTGTAGCCAACGTTTTTATATGGGCTACACCAGGCGCCTTTTTTGTAGCCGAAGTTTTTATATGGGCTACACCAGGCGCCCTTTTTGTAGCCAAGTTTATATGGGCTACACCAGGCGCCTTTTTTGTAGCCAAGTTTATATGGGCTACACCAGGCGCCTTTTTTGTAGCCGAAGTTGGTATATATGGGCTCCACCAGGCGCCCTTTTTTACCGGCGCCCTTTTCATATAGACCCTGTTCCTCAGTGGGGCCCACAATCTAATGTTCTTGCTATGGCCTAGAAAAACGTTATGGGAAAAGTTGATCAAACTCTAAATGCACATTTTTAGGATTGAGTACCACATTTTGGAGACTCTGCGCAAAACACCACATTTCAGAGACTCTCTGAGACTCTCTGTTGTGCAACCAAAATTAGTGAATTTTGAAGAGCATCGAATCTGAGGGAATTTTTTCAATATACCATATAGGGATGCTCTGAAATGGCGATTTCCGATTATGCAGGTATTCCGACTACTGAAAATGACGCTTACAGATTCCATGGATTTCCGTGGAAATCAGAATTTCCAATTACCAATTTCATTTAGAAAATGAGTCATTTCTGCAGAACATGCTAATTTTTTCAGATGTCTGCTATTATGTGGACATCCTTGTTACAATACCAAATTTTCTGGCCAAATTCTTCAGAGTCTGAAGCAATGCACCAATCACAGGCTGCAGAATTTTTCCGTGGACATTTGAATAGCGCATACATTTTAGACCAATCTCAAAACTCTGTAAAACTCTGTATTATCCGAGTCTTGTGATTGGTTTAAAATTTCTGTAGTATTACGATATCTGATGTAATCCTCCACATTCTCTGATTGCTCCAATACTATTGAGTATTTTTGAGTCTTGTGATTAGCTTAAATTTCAGATGCTAGGCCAATCAGTGATCACAACACTCGGAGTTCCTACTGCTGCTGAAACACATTCTAACAGCATGATGCTGCCACCACCATGCTTCACTGTTGGGATGGTATTGGCCTGGTGATGAGTGGTGCCTGTTTTTTTCCCCAAATGTGACGCCTAGTATTCATACCAAACAGTTCAATCTTTGTCTCATCAGGCCAGAGAATTTTGTTTCTCATGGTGTGAGAGTCCTTCATGTACATTTTGGCAAACTCCAGACAGGCTGCCATGGGCCTTTTACTAAGGAATGGCTTTCATCTGGCCACTCTACCATACAGGCCTGATTGGTGGATTGCTGCAGAGATGGTTGTTAGTGGAAGGTTCTCCTCTTTCCACAGAGTACCTTCTAGAGCTCTGACATAGTGACCATTAGGTTCTTGGTCACCTCCCTGACTAAGGCCCTTCTCCCCCGATTGCTCAGTTTAGATTACTGGCCAGATCTAGGTAGAGTCCTGGTGGTTTTTAACGTCTTCCACTTACAGATGATGGAGGCCACTGTTTTTGCTGGGACCTTTAAAGAAGCAGAAATATGTATTTAACCTTCCTCATATTTGTGCCTACCGACAATACTATCTCAGAGGTGTACAGACAATTCCTTTGACTTCCTGGTTGGTTTATGCTCTGACATGAACTGTCAACTGTGGGACCTTATTTAGACAGATGTGTGCTTCTCCAAATCATGTCCAATTAACTGAACTTACCACAGGTGGACTACAGTTAAGCTGCAGAAACATCTCAAGCAGGATCACTGGGAAACTGTGCACCTGAACTCAATTTTGAGCTTCATGGCAAAGGCTGTCAATTCTAATGTACATGTGTTTTCTCAATATTTTTATTTGTAATTCATTTGCCAAAACCTCGAGTAAACTTTTTCCCATTTTCAGTCTGTGATGTTGTGTGTGGGATATTTAGGAAAAAAACTGAATTGAATCCATTTTGGAATAATGATGAGATAGATAGATAGATAGATAGATAGATATAATATCTTGATTAATGTCTGTACTTAGTGGTTGAAAAATGTGGATGGATACAGTTAGCTGAATTTATTTATTTATTTTTAACAGTGTTTTACCTATTGTATTCTTTTTATTTTATATGTATTTTAGGCCTAAAGCATTATGTTGGTCTACAACCTCTACCCTAAATTTTGAGTTTGCTGCAGCGGAGTCAGAAACTTCAAGGCATTCACAAGGGTTTAAGAGAATATCGTCTGGATATAGGTACATTTTTACTTTTTTTTTTTTTTTAAATGGACCATTAACTTGCATGTGCAAAGCCTTTGACAAGCTATCCAGTGGGGATAAACATATCAATGAAAACCCTTTCCACCCAACTAAAATAAACTTTTTTGTTAATACTTCGTGTCCCGACTGCACGGCAGGAACTTATTTTCTTAATGAGGGACAAAGGTATCAAAGAAAATCGGGTTTGAAGTCTTTTTGTAATTTTTATCACTCATGGTTTTATGGTTTATATTTTTATTGATGTTTTTGCAGGGTCAGATGAATTGCGCACTGGTAAGGCAGTTGGCTTTCATGTGGGATTTGAGCCTTAGGCTTTGACCAGGGTTGACCAGGGTTCAAGACAGTATGTAAAACATTAAGGTGTTTTTGGGCAAGGCTCCCCAATCATCCTGTGGAGCGCGCCCTATTGGTTGAAGCTCTTAAGTGCTTTGAGTCCACCAGGAGAAAAGCAAAATATAGATGTTCTTTGTAATGTCTTGACTTTTAGTAATATAGTTTACTGGTGATGCAGTCCTTTCGGCCCCCCTCCCCCCCATTGTAGTTTGCAATACAGGTAGTCCCCGACTTACGAACGCCCGACTTACGTATTTGACAATCCCTACTGTGAGATGATCTTCAGATCCCAGACCAGAGATGATGCAGAGCTCAGCAGCTGGAGGAAGCTTTGTTGATGTTAATTCCAGATACTCCCTCTTGGTGCAACTTTTTGTATTGTGATGAACAAGAAACTGTACACAAAAGCATCTAACATTATTGTAACTATATTTTTATTTTCTATTCCCTTTAAATACTTGTGTTGATCTAGTTAAATTTGCTAACCTAATTCAGACATATTTTAAATAGAAAATGGAAAAGTGATGTGCAATTGTGTGCTAATCAACACAAGAACAGTGGATATATGGCAATCTGCACTACTTTAGTAGCTCCTCTACTCCGACTGAAGGATATAAAGGTTACTGTAGGAAGAGAAAATGATGAGTGCTCTATAGTGCATTAACCTTTTATTATTTAAAAAACGCAATAATGAAAACACTTACGCAGTGTAGGGTTACAACCCTAACTGTGTCCTCTGGGGGCAGCCTGTTCCTCCTGTGTGGCCAACAACAGTTGGTGGTCCCAGATGACATATGGAATGCAGAAATGTGAGCCAGTAGCCTCACCACGCGCTTTGGTGCTCCACGCCTTCATCAGGTCTAAATGGACACAGCTCTGGACTCTGGGTGTAAAAGATGCTCATGTGTGTGTTTTTTTCTTTTGTGTGGAGTGCACTCCTTGATTATATTTTGGGGTCACACTGTCTACTTATGTTATGCAAAAAGGGTGTGTGCATCAAACACCAAGTGAACCCTAATATACCTGGCTTTGCAGATAAGGCCTAATTAGCTTATTCATGAGACACTACTCAAGCAAATCTGCATTCGCTTTCGCATGCCAGGATATGCAGGGTTTTGCCAACTAACTCACCGCAAAATTTTTGCCCTGCGGGGGATTAGTTCGCGCACCATTTGGCACTTATCCAGGATCGCCACATGGAGGCCCCCCCAGGATCCCAAGGTAGTAATACAATGCCATCTCATACACTGGAGTGGTAGTGCTGATTATCCAAGTTCACATTATTCTGTGGGTAGAGTGTACAATCAAGTAGGAGAGAGGGCCCTGCCAAAAGCTTACAATATAGAGCATACATGTCAAACTCGGGCCTGTGGGTCAGATCTAGCCCTCAGAGCCATTAAGTTTTGCCCTCAAGTGGTTTTCCCACTTTGCAACATGGTTGGCCCACTCTAGACAACCAGGGAAGCAATATTGAAGGTGAACACCAAGAAAGCCATATGGGGGGGGGGGGGGGGGTAGGGAGGAAGCACTTAACACTATTGAACTGTATAGGGGAGGGTGGGGGCCTCTAGACATCAGGGAACTGTATAGGGGAGGGAGGACAACCAGACACCGCCCAACTGTATAGCAGGGGCATTAGGCACCTGGGAACTTTGTAAGGGTGGAAGATGCCAAGTAGACATTGAGGTTGGCCCGTGACTAGGTCCCATTGTACAATTTAGTCCCACTTTGTTTTCGAGTTTGACACTCCTGATCTAGAGAAAAGAGGGCCATGCGCTATGAAAAAATTAGCTGCAGCAGAATTCTGTTTATCCCTCAAGCAAGGGGAAGGTATAAAAAAAACACTTAATCTTGCATTTCAGAGTCCTGCTGTAATAGTAATAACAGATAATGTCACGCAAGGTACAGATATCACCATTTTATGGAAACAAAGACGCTGCTGTGAAGTTCAGTAATTATTATTATACAGTATTTTAACATAAAGGTAAGTGCATGCTTGCTGGAGGATGACCATGTAAATCTATGATCTTTTCTAATAATCCAATCTGACCTCTTTTGCAAAGATTAATGGAAGTGTTTGGGTTATATACTTTTATATTCTTTTTAAGTGTTGAATTATCTGCTTTATATGCCTCGAAATTAAAGTCCATTTGCAGGTGATTCAGCGAAGTTCAATATAATTCATCCATCATGTGCTAAATGAGATGAGAGTATTTGCAAATCTCTGATACAAGAAAAATAAGAGAACTTGCTTTATATAGCTGACTGTTTAACTTGGTTAAAGCAGGATTGTGAGACATAAAATCAAATTCTTATTACTCACTGCTCTGTGTTTATTATGTAGTCTACATCCTGACTCTGCATTAGAAGCATTTCAATATAATCATAAATGTTTCTGCTGTAATGAATCTTATCTCAGTCAATCTGTTTCCTTTCTGGTACATTACCAGGGAGATGAACGCTAAAAATAGCCTTTGCTATCTTCCCCTCCCACATTCCTTCTCCTCGCTGATTGACTGAGGGCAGTTCAGTGTGACACAAGGCTAAGAAGGGAAATACACCTCACCCCTCTGCAGAAGCTGCTGAAATACGATCTATGTTCTGCTCACGTGTGTTTATAAAACAAACTAGATATGACAGTGCAGTTCTGCATACACCATTTCAGGCAGAGAAGTAAAAGAGGAAATGACATCAGGATTGGCTTCAGTCAGTCAGTAAAGATGGATAATGCCTGGAACAGTTTTCTCTTAATTTTTTATATAAATTTTACAGAAATAAAAATGTAGACAGCACAATACTTATGTTATGCAAGTAGAACAAGTATTTATTTCCTTATATATGTGTTGTTTTTTCCTGGCATAGTATGGCTGACCTTCAAGCTTTAAGCCGTGTACAGACTTAAAGAGAACTGTAGTGAGAATGTGGCCTGGCCTGTATGCAGTGACACACACACACACACACACACACACACACACACACACACACACACACACACACACACACACACACACACACACACGAACAATATGAGTTCTCAAAAGTGCTTTTGTTTTGGGGTGCTTTAAGCAATAAAGAAAAGCCTAGCTTACTTACCCTGTCTCTCTGTGGGCTGTATGCAGTGTGTCACCCACAAAAAGCGCTATGCTTTAGTAAGATCAATCACACAGATGCAGTGGAAAGATATGCACTGGTCTAATGCAGCCATACAGTGTACAGTGTGCAGTCACACAGATGCAGTGGAAATATATGCACTGGTCTAATACAGTGTGCAGTCACACAGATGCAGTAGAAAGATATGCACTGGTCTAATACAGTGTGCAGGCAGTCAGTGGGACTACAAATACCAAGCAGCCAGCAATTGTCTGTGGGTTGTATCTATGCAGTGTCACCCACAAAGAGAGCTATGCTTTAGTAAGTTAAATCACACAAATAGAGTGGGAAGAAATGTAGTGTGTCAGCAAGCAAGGGCACAGCTGCGACAGGGCTATATCTATGCATCTGTGACACACACACACAAACACACACACACACACACACACACACACACACACACACACACACACACACACACACACACACACACACACACACACACACACACACACACACACACACACACACACACACACACACACACACACACACGTTGGTGGAGGCGCCCAAATATATATTATAGCAGCTTTAGATAAATACTACAAAAATAAAAAGGAGGTCTCTTACCTCCAAAGAAGACTCACATGGATGGAAAAAAAGAGTCTTTATTTCAAAAACGGTTGTACTGTAGACAACGTGTTTCACTGGACTCTGCCCGACTTTTTTTTATCTAACAGCCTTTGATGAATTGAAGCCACAGAGCTGAAATAGATCGGATCTAGAGAGTGGGCATCTCGAAGGTTAAATTGGTATTAATAAGCACTTTGTATGCTTTTATTAGGGCCTGTACATACTGAAAAACGCAAGCAAAATCGCAAGCGCATGCGTTTTTAAAGTGCATGTAGTTTTAAAAACGCATGCGCTTTTGCCTGCGTTTTTTGTGCGTTTGCGTTTTTCTTGTAATTGCTGATTGGCTAAAGAATCCTTTGTTTTTTTTCTAGTTTACATTTCAACAGGAATCAGGAGATTGCAGAGTCTTCTGGGATACTGACTTCTGAAAAACGCAGGCAAAAACGCATGCGTTTTTAATGCGTTTTTCATGCGCTGCGCTTAAAAAAGCGCAGCAGGCACTGCGATTGCGTTTTTCTAAAAACGCATCGCACCAGTGTGTACAAGTCATCACGATTTTCATGCTTTTTCAAAAGACCTTGCGATTTTAAAAACGCATGCGTTTTTAAAAACGCAGCGCAAGCGCAGCAGTGTGTACAGGCCCTAAGGCTGCTTGAATTACATTGGATTCCTGTTGTACAGGACCCACAATGTGAGTTCTGTCTTTATGCTTTTCAGTGGCGGCTCCAGGAAATTTTTTTAGGGGGTGCTATGCAGGTGCTGGACCAATTTCCGGGGGAGCTGACGACCTGCGGCGCGCTAAGCGCGCCGCGGCAAAAAATGGGTGTGGCTACAACCTGCGGCGCGCCGCGGCGAAAAAATGGGCGTGGTCATGACCGGATGAGGGCGGGGCTAACTGTAATTTAAAGTGAACCCAGGGTGAGAGTGATATGGTGGCTGCCATATTTATTTCCTTTTAAACAATACTAGTTGCCTGGCAGTCCTGCTGATCTATTTGGCTGTAGTAGTGAACTGAATTACACCAGAAACAAGCCATGCAGCTAATCTTGTCAGTTCTGACAATATTGTCAGAAACCCCTGACCTGCTGCATGCTTGTTCAGGGTCTATGGTTGAAAGAATAAGAGGCAGAGGACCAGCACAGCAGCCAGGCAACTGGTATTGCTTAAAGGGAGATAAATATGGCAGCCTCAATATTATTCTCACCTCGGGTTCCCTTTAAAAGTGCAACGCAAAGACAGAGGGCCCAAGTTTTGGTGACCCTTTTCCCAGAAAATTCACATAATTGTGCAGGTTTTCTCAAGAAAATACACGTAATGTGAGCAGATTTTAACAAAAAACACGTCCAATGACCCCAATATGCACAATCGTTATCAGATATGGCTCCAATATGCACAATCGGTAGCAGATATGACCCCAATATGCACAATCGGTAGCAGATATGACCCCAATATGCACAATCGGTAGCAGATATGGCCCCAATATGCACAATCGGTAGCAGATATGGCCCCAATATGCACAATCGGTAGCAGATATGGTCCCAATATGCACAATCGGTAGCAGATATGGTCCCAATATGCACAATCGGTAGCAGATATGGTCCCAATATGCACAATCGGTAGCAGATATGGTCCCAATATGCACAATCGGTAGCAGATATGGTCCCAATATGCACAATCGGTAGCAGATATGGTCCCAATATGCACAATCGGTAGCAGATATGGTCCCAATATGCACAATCGGTGGCAGATATGGTCCCAATATGCACAATCGGTGGCAGATATGGTCCCAATATGCACAATCGGTGGCAGATATGGTCCCAATATGCACAATCGGTGGCAGATATGGTCCCAATATGCACAATCGGTGGCAGATATGGTCCCAATATGCACAATCGGTGGCAGATATGGTCCCAATATGCACAATCGGTGGCAGATATGGTCCCAATATGCACAATCGGTGGCAGATGTGGTCCCAATATGCACAATCGGTGGCAGATATGGTCCCAATATGCACAATCGGTGGCAGATATGGTCCCAATATGCACAATCGGTGGCAGATATGGTCCCAATATGCACAATCGGTGGCAGATATGGTCCCAATATGCACAATCGGTGGCAGATATGACCCCAATATGCACAATCGGTAGCAGATATGACCCCAATATGCACAATCGGTAGCAGATATGACCCCAATATGCACAATCGGTAGCAGATATGACCCCAATATGCACAATCGGTAGCAGATATGACCCCAATATGCACAATCGGTAGCAGAAATGACCCCAATATGCACAATCGGTAGCAGAAATGACCCCAATATGCACAATCGGTAGCAGAAATGACCCCAATATGCACAATCGGTAGCAGAAATGACCCCAATATGCACAATCGGTAGCAGAAATGACCCCAATATGCACAATCCGTAGCAGATATGACCCCAATATGCACAATCCGTAGCAGATATGACCCCAATATGCACAATCCGTAGCAGATATGACCCCAATATGCACAATCAGCATCACCTGAAAAAGAAAAGAAAAACCCATTTACTCACCTACAGCCAGAAGACCTTCTTTCCCGACCTCCTGTCCCGAGTCCCGACCTGATTGTGGCGCGCAGCGCCCGCGCGCCCACGATCCTCTTCCTTCCCGACGTCACGACGAGACTTCCTGCCTGCATGCAGAGAGCAGGGCTACGGGAAAATGGCCGCCCGAAGCCATGCACTGCAGACTCGAAGTCTGCAGAACAGGGCTCCGGGCAACCATCTTACCGTAGCCCTGCCTGCTGCTCCGTGCTGCCGCTGTGTGAACTGACTTGGCGTCTTTTAGACGCCTGAAGTCAGTTCACTCCAGGGGGTGCTTTGGGGGTGCTTGGACAATTCTAGGGGGTGCTCGAGCACCCCCTTGCACCCCCCTGGCGCCGCCCCTGATGCTTTTACCAGATTTTATTTAAACTTCTGACTGCTTTTTATCAAGACCCTACAAACTTTTTTACTTATATTGGTGACGGTTATCCTTTTCTGTCTGTCTGAGCCATGGTTGACTGCTTGTATCAAATCTGCAAGAGGTAGAGGTGTATCATCTGCTAGTGCTGAGGTTTGCTTTTGCAAATGCCTTCGTTATTAAATAAAGTAATTGATTAATTGAACACCTATTTTTTAATAATTAAATGGCCTCTACAGATTTAAGTTTCTGAATAATCAGCATTGCACTGACCTACCTGTAATTATTGTTTTAGCTGTTCACTGATCTTTTTTTTTTTTTTTTTTTATCTCTCCGTATCCAGCTTAGTGAATAACTGAGAAAGTTGCTTTCAGAATCAGAATCAAGTTTAACAGCTACGGCAGTTGTCGTACCCAGAATTGGCATGGCATCTTTACAGGCCCAGCCCTAGACTTTTTGCCGCCTGAGGCAAGCTTTAGATCGCCGCCCCCCCCACTACGTCGCAGGAAGTGACGTCAGTGGAGCACACACTGGAACGAGGAAGAGGTGAGTGATCCCCGCCCATTGCCTCTTATAGCTGCAGCCAGCGATGTGATTTTTTAAAGCTGGAGGGGAGCGGAGGACGGGGGACCCAGGTGACTCCCCGCCGCTAGGCCCAATACCCCCTTCCGGCCCGCTATCTCCGCCTAACTCAGACATATGAGGTGGTGTAACAAAATAATAATCACAAGAACAAGATTAGCTCTCAAAAGAGCTGTTGTGGGGTGCTATTTTAGCAATAAGGATCAGCAAGGAGCAAGCTAAGAAGCCTACAAGAGCCTTACTAATCTTTCCCTATGAGAGTCTGCAGCAGCAGCAGCAACTGTCCCTTCTCTATTTACTGCAGGCACACGGGTGAGTAAAATGGCCGGCGATGCCAGCCTTTTGTAAGGGGGGGAGTGGCTCCAGGAGGGAGTGTAGCCTGATTGGTTACAATGTGCCAGCTGACTGTGATGTAGAGGGTCAACGTTGACCCTAATGGTGTATTATGGGGGCAAACCGAACTTCCGGTAAAGTTTGAGGTTCTCCGAGATCGCGAACCTCCGGAAGTTTGCCGACGAGCCGTTCGGGCCATCTTTACCCTTTAGATAAATAGATAGATGCCATCAATAAAGTGCAGTGATGAGCGAAAATGCTGATATTCATTTTGCATAAATGTTTGCGAAAATAATGTTTGATTAAACTTTCAACTGAAAATGCGATAGAAAATCATTTTGCAAAAAGTTTGTCATTTTTTTTTTTCACAATTTTCAAAATGTAATGCTAAAAATAATCATTTTGGTGCTGTTCACAAATTTCTGCAGTAAAAGTAAGGATTTCTCAAATTCTCCACAAATTCATTTACTTTGACCATGTAGCAAAAATACAATATATTTTCATAAATATTTCCTCAAAATGAAAAATAGCATTCCCTCAACCTGTACCTGCACAATATTGTACATTGCGCTGCTGTCTTGTGATTGGTTGCTTAGATAATTGCATAAATGAACATGTTGACCGGGGTTTCTAATAAAGTGCTCAGTGAATTTCACTCATACCAGCACAGACTATAACCCCTTTTTTTTTTAAATAATATAATGGGGTAACCTTTATGACTTTTATTTAGGTGTTTTAGTAACCTGTGTTGTGGGAAAGATTAATTCATTGAGCCCGATCCAATTCACATTTTCACCCAAGTGTTCTCCTGGGTGATATTTTCACATCGTAATTAAAACGTTTTTTTAGGGAACCCACTTGGAAGAAAATACTCAGAATCATTTTGGCAGTACTTTTCCCCTTACTTTCTGGTACTTTTTCAATTGCAGGGTGCAAATGTTATCTTAAACTAAAGATTAGAGATGTCGCGAACGGTTCGCCTGCGAACGGTTCCAGGCGAACTTTGGGGGTTCGCGTTCGCCTGCACCAGGCGAACTTTTGCGGAAGTTCGATTTGCCCCATAAAGCTCTATTGAGCAAAACTTTGACCCTCTACATCAACAGTCAGCAGGCACATTATTGCCAAACACACTGCTCTCACTGCTGGAGGCCCGCCCCTCCTCCAAGCAAGGTCCTTATACCATTTGACTCACTTGTCTGCCTACACTAATTAGTTAAGGGACAGCTGGTATTAGAACCCTTGAAACATGTATTCTAACATTATTCCAGCGAGTAGAAATTTTTGAAAATTTTGAAGTTTGCATCCCCATTGAAGTCTATTGCGGTTTGCGAACTTTTTCGCAAACCGAACTTTTCGCTGAGGTTCGCGAACAGGGTTCGTGAACCGAAAATCGGAGGTTCGCGACATCTCTACTAAAGATGAAAAATTCTCTCCCAGGAGAAAACTTAGTAGAAAAAAGGGATTGGATAATGCCCATTGGCCCCAATTCACTAACCTTAACTCCTGTCTTTAATAACTCTTCTGAGCTGTTTTACAGTTATCACCATGGTGATATAATTGTGATAACTGTAAAAAAGCTCAGAAGAGTTATTAAAGACAGGAGTTAAGGTTAGTGAATTGAGGCCATTATTGTCTTTTGCTTGTAACACGTCAACAGCACACAGGCAGCAATAATAATAATACCTAATAATAATGTTAAAAAAACCCAAGTAATAGTAATATTGTACCTAGCAGCAACCCCCCCCCCCTTAAAAAAAACCTAGTTAATAGCAACAATAACAATAAAGATGATTATAATAAATTATTATTGCAGTTGTGGAGAATAATAATGGTATTCAAAATAATAATATTTCATAGGCAAGTATTTTTATTATTAAGTGGGCATTTTAATTGTGGCTTCTGCCTTATTTCATCTTTTTTATAGAATCACAAAGCAACACAAAAAAATTAAGAGGGAAAAAGCCATACCAGCTTTATATTTAGTCGTTCGTCCATCTAAATTTTGATTTACGTCTAAAAAAATTAATAAAAAATATCCTTACAAGCCTATTATATGTACAATAACACAAATAAAGGATGCCTTGTTGTTTTAAGTCCAAAAGATCAGCTGTGAAAGGCAGAAGCCATAAAATAAGGATGCCACACAATGAGCATTCTAAACTATCTCAGTCTCTGTGCTACATTCCTGAAAATTAAAATAAAAAACCCGCAATCTCGCCGAGTTTTAACCGCATGAAGGTGGGAAATCCCAGCCTGACCCAGCAATATGTTTCATCAGGTCCAACTCCAAGGCATGGAATCTGCTGTAGAGTTATAACAGATTTCCTGTTTGAAAGTCTGCTGTAGAGTTTTTAAAGATTTCCTGTTTGACAGGGAACAGCAAGGAAGTCGCTTACTGCTGTGGAGCCAAGCGTTGAACAACATAAAATATTAGCTTACCGGAATCTGTATAATTTATAATCAGCTTCATCGCCTTGGTGTTGGGCACCTGATGAAATTCTGCTGATAACTGGGATTTCCATTATGCGGTAAACTCGGCGAGATTGCGGGTTTTTTATTTTATATTTTGGAATGTGCCGGACTGAGGAGTGGGAAGCTGATGAATGACCAACTGTGGCAAGCTTATATTCCGGAAACTCGGTGCAGCTGTAGAGGAAACTAATGGCATGTGAGGACCTCAGAGGTCCCCAAGCTAATACCTGTCTCCTCCGTCACAAATTGATGACGTTAAAAAAGTTGACTCTCCGCATCCTGCCAGTCTAATTTTGGTGCCCCCGCAGCCATCTCTGTCTCGGTGGCACCAAGGGCACCAAATTCAGCCTGTGGGACAAAACGGAGAGCATCTGTCATCCAGGCACGCTGCTGTCTTGCTAGTAAGAGGGACATTACTGGGCATTCATCCCTTTGGCTGGTTGCTTCTGGATGGTGATGCCCCATGCTGATTTTTTTTTTCAGCATGCTTTAATTTTCCTTCCTTTCTCTGCTCAGCATATGGTTTCACTTTCCCCTTTCCAGGCAGGGAACCGGGACAGTCGAGGCAATAAACTGCTTTTTACTTGTTCCTTTCTGAAAGGTTGCTCACAAGAATACAGGTCCAAAAATAACACCGGTGTGATAAGTCATTAGTCATTTTTCACTGTACATATGTTAACTTGACCCGCCGTATGTTAATTCATGCAACATTGGACTCGCATATGGCCGTAATCGGAATCCCAACTGGTCCCCCCGTCTGCGTGGTGCCTCATTACAGACAAAACTTCCCAGAGCTTTTGTCATTAACACTTAGACAAAGTTCGGATACCAAATTACTTGGTGGCCTCGGGGTCAGGAAGAGGGCAAAAAATGAGAGTGAAAATAGAGGTTAAACATGGCTAGCAGGATGCAGAATGCAGTCTGAAATGATTAATAATCAGCTGTTATCCAATGAAATTAACATTGCTTTGTGCTTCCAACATTCAGGTGTTGAAAGCATTTTTTAATTATACAGATGCACATTTTTGCAGCAGTACAGTAACAAAAATAAATAAGGGATAGCAAATAAAATGTAAATAGAGAAATAGTTATTTTAATTTTTTGAAAAGTAGTTTAATATAAAGGTCAATCTTGAATAACACTACAATGTATTTTCAGCATGCAGATATTTTGTGGCCTCTTTTTCACGAGCAGCTGCTCCTGTCCACACACGGGGGGCGCTTGCTAGCACTCAGCACAGTCGGTGGACAGACAGCCTTGCCCCATGTAGAGTTGGGCCGAACCTCCGATTTTCGGTTCGCGAACCCTGTTCGCGAACCTCCGCGAAAGGTTCGGTTCGCGAAAAAGTTCGCGAACCGCAATAGACTTCAATGGGAAGGCGAACTTTCAAAGTTTTAAAAAATTCTATACACTGCAAAAATGATAGAAAACATGTTTCAAAAGCTCTAATGCCTGGAGTCACACCTAATTGAGTGAAATACACTTCACTGCTCGAGGACCCACCCACCCACCCTCCGTCCTTCAAGCAAGGTCCTTTATACCATTTGCCTACCTACACTAATTAGTTATGGAACAGCTGCTACACACTCTGCTAGGGAGTTTTTACTCTCCCTCCTCCCTCCTCCCACCTCCCACCAACCCTTCAACCCTTCAACCTATTCCCTCCTCCCTCCGGGAGGAGGGTGTCTTCTGGCAGGGAATTATACTTTTTTAAAAGCCAGTATATATCATACCATAGCTGGGAATCGAACCCAGATCACACTGCATGGTGGACACGTCAGTGCATCACCCTAAGCACTGTACCACTACAGTAGTAAGTGAAGCTACCGTAAAATGTACCATTAATGCTCAATGCAATAGAACCATTAGGTTGCTTAAAGGAGAACTGTAGTGAGAGGTATATGGAGGCTGCCATATTGATTTCCTTTTAAGCTATACCAGTTGCCTGGCAGCCCTGCTGATCTATTTGGCTGCAGTAATAATAATAATTATAATCCAAACATTTGTATAGCGCTTTTCTCCTGTCAGACTCAAAGCGCTCAAGAGCTGCAGCCACAGGGACGCACTCAAGAGGCCACCCTGCAGTGTTAGGGAGTCTTGCTTTGAACTCCTTACTGAATAGGTACTTGACCTAGCCAGGATTCGAACCCTGGTCTCCCATGTCAAAGGCAGAACCCTTAACCAGTACACTATCCAGCCACTGTCGTGTGAATCCCACCAGAAACAAGCATGCAGCTAATCTTGTCAGATCTTACAAAAATGTCAAACACCAGATCTGCTGCATGCTTGTTCAGGGTCTAGGGCTAAAAGTATTGGAGGCAGAGGATCTGCAGGATAGCCAGGTAACTGGTATTGCTTAAAAGGAAATCAATATGGTAGCCTCCATATACCTTTCACTACAGTTCTCCTTTAAAGGGAACCTTAACTGAGAGTGATATGGCTGTTTCCTGTAAACAATACCAGTTGCCTGGCAGTCCAGCTGATCTTTGTGACTGCAATAGTGGCTGAATCACACCCTGAAACAAGCATGCAGCTAATCCAGTCTGACTTCAGTCAGAGCACCTGATCTGCATGCTTGTTCAGGGGCTGTGGCTAAAAGTATTAGAGACACAGGATCAGCAGGCAATTCAGGCAACTGTATTTTTTAAAAGGAAAAATCCATATCCTTCTCCGGAGGAGGGAGGAGGGAGGAGGGAGGTGGGAGGAGGGAGGAGGGAGGAGGGAGGTGGGAGGAGGGAGGTGGAGGAGGGAGGAGGGAGGAGGGAGGTGGGAGGAGGGAGGTGGGAGGTGGGAGGAGGGAGGTGGGAGGAGGGAGGAGGGAGGAGGGAGGAGGGAGGTGGGAGGAGGGAGGAGGAGGTGGAGGTGGGAGGTGGGTGGAGGTGGAGGTGGGAGGAGGGAGGTGGGAGGTGGGAGGAGGGAGGTGGGAGGTGGGAGGTGGGAGGTGGGAGGAGGGAGGTGGGAGGTGGGAGGAGGGAGGTGGGAGGAGGGAGGAGGGAGGAGGGAGGAGGGAGGAGGGAGGTGGGAGGAGGGAGGTGGGAGGAGGGAGGTGGGAGGAGGGAGGTGGGAGGTGGGAGGTGGGAGGAGGGAGGTGGGAGGAGGAGGAGGGAGGTGGGAGGAGGGAGGAGGGAGGAGGGAGGTGGGAGGAGGGAGGAGGGAGGTGGGAGGAGGGAGGAGGGAGGAGGGAGGTGGGAGGAGGGAGGAGGGAGGTGGAGGAGGGAGGAGGGAGGTGGGAGGAGGGAGGAGGGAGGTGGGAGGAGGGAGGTGGGAGGAGGGAGGTGGGAGGTGGGAGGTGGGAGGTGGGAGGAGGGAGGTGGGAGGAGGGAGGTGGGAGGAGGGAGGTGGGAGGAGGGAGGAGGGAGGAGGGAGGTGGGAGGAGGGAGGAGGGAGGAGGGAGGAGGGAGGTGGGAGGTGGGAGGTGGGAGGAGGGAGGTGGGAGGAGGGAGGTGGGAGGTGGGAGGAGGGAGGTGGGAGGTGGGAGGAGGGAGGTGGGAGGAGGGAGGAGGGAGGAGGGAGGAGGGAGGTGGGAGGAGGGAGGTGGGAGGTGGGAGGAGGGAGGAGGGAGGTGGGAGGAGGGAGGTGGGAGGAGGGAGGAGGGAGGTGGGAGGAGGGAGGTGGGAGGAGGGAGGAGGGAGGTGGGAGGAGGGAGGAGGGAGGAGGGAGGTGGGAGGAGGGAGGTGGGAGGTGGGAGGAGGGAGGTGGGAGGAGGGAGGTGGGAGGTGGGAGGAGGGAGGAGGGAGGTGGGAGGTGGAGGAGGGAGGAGGGAGGTGGAGGAGGGAGGAGGGAGGTGGGAGGTGGGAGGTGGGAGGAGGGAGGAGGGAGGAGGGAGGTGGGAGGAGGGAGGTGGGAGGAGGGAGGTGGGAGGTGGGAGGAGGGAGGAGGGAGGAGGGAGGAGGGAGGTGGGAGGAGGGAGGTGGGAGGTGGGAGGAGGGAGGAGGGAGGTGGGAGGAGGGAGGTGGGAGGTGGGAGGAGGGAGGAGGGAGGAGGGAGGTGGGAGGTGGGAGGAGGGAGGAGGAGGTGGGAGGTGGGAGGAGGGAGGTGGGAGGAGGGAGGAGGGAGGTGGGAGGTGGGAGGAGGGAGGTGGGAGGAGGGAGGAGGGAGGTGGGAGGTGGGAGGTGGGAGGAGGGAGGTGGGAGGAGGGAGGAGGGAGGTGGGAGGCCAATTAAAATCTCACTAGCAGAGAGTGTAGCAGCTGTCCCATAACTAATTAGTGTAGGCAGACAACTGAGTCAAATGGTATAAAGGACCTAGCTTGAAGGGAGGGTGGGCGGGTCCTCAAACAGTGTGTTTGACCATAACATGTCTGCTGACAGTGAAATGGAGGGTAAAAATTTTGTTTTTTGATGCGAACTGGGCGAAGCGAACTTCCGCAAACGTTCGCCTGCGGGAGGCGAACGCGAACCACCGAAGTTCGCCAGGAACCGTTCGCCGGCGAACCGTTCGGCCCAACTCTAGCCCCATGTAGCTGCATCTGAGCACCTAGGTTGGTGTGCTTAGATGCGACATGAGACCTTTTTGATACCGGGTGACGCCACCACGTGTCATGCGTTGCACGCGCTGTGTTGCTGAATGCTGCCATTTGGCTTCATGTAACTGTAGGCGAATGACAATTGCATCTGGAAGCTGTACAGCTCGACAAGCTCGAGCAGTTCAGCCATCCATGAAAAAGAAGCCTAAGGCCTTGTTCACATTGCGTTCCGTTAGCGGTTCGCGTTGGGCGTTTTTTACGTGTTTTTTTTTTTTGCGATTCCCGGGGCTTGGGTGGGCGGTGCTTTTTTGTTAAAAGTACAAGCATGCGTCCAGGAGCACCCACTAGGCTAAAAAATTTGTGTGTGCCCAGATCCTCGCCCCTACACCACAAGGGGTAAAATTGCAGCAGTTCCTAGAAGGATCGGCACCAAACAAAGGAGTTGTATTATAAGCTCTTTAGATATTTATTGTATCAAAAATGACAGGCAGCATCAGCCTGCTGTTTCGGCCTTTCTCAAGTTGCCGTCTTAGGCCGAAACCACTGGGCGGTTACCATCCAGGTATGTAGGTGTGAGTGGAAACCAGGCGGACCTGATGGGAGACTGAACTGGAACTGGTCCCTCTCATCCAGTCACTGCCAGTCAGCTGTCCCCGTGCATAGAATCCCAGGGTGCGCATCACGCTCCTATCCCCGCTGTGTAAACAGCGTTGGGACAAGGAAGCTGGTCACCTGACATGGAAGCCTGTCACATGACAGGCTCAGAGACAATTACCTGCACCCCAGAGACCAATGAGTAGCGGCTGGCCTCGGAGAAAGAAGAGGCAGGAGGCGTGTCACAGGAGCGTGATGCGCACCCTGCGATTTTATGCGCTGAGACAGCTGACTGGCGGTGACTGGATGAGAGGGACCTACTGATTGGTGAGCTATTATACTGATTCCGATTGTAGGTTGCTTTTTAGAGTTCAGTCTCCCATCAGGTCCACCTGGTTTCCACTTACACCTACATACCTGGATGGTAACCCCCCAGTGGGGCGTGGTTAGGGCTATATAATTAAGCAGTAAAGATATGTGTATTGGTGCATTTGACTATTTTGGCAACTTGAGAAAGGCCGTCTTAGGCCGAACAGCAGGCAGTCGCTGGCTGTCATTTTTTATACAATAAAGATCTAAAGAGCTTATATTACAACTACTTTGTGTGGTGCCGATCCTTCTAGGAACCGCTGCATTTTTTAATTCCATGATTCCGGCCGGAATTAGCTAATTCCGATTCCGGTGGTCGGAACGGAATTCCTATACCTCCTAAACGGAATTCCGCGGGAATTTTCCGGAATAACACCCAAAAACCTCTCTCTCTCTCTCTCTCTCTCTCTCTCTCTCTCTCTCTCTCTCTCTCTCTCTCTCTCTCTCTCTCTCTCTCTCTCTCTCTCTCTCTCTCTCTCTCTCTCTCTCTCTCTTTTGAAAAGCATACTTATATACCATAGCTGGGATTTGAACCCAGGATGCAGTGTGTAGTAGGTATCTGTCTTACCCTCTAGACCATGAACCACACTACATGGTAAAGCTGGCCTAGCATAAACCATACTACTATTTCTATTGAATTCATCATAATGGTAGTATGGTTTATGCTAGGCCAGCTTTACCATGTAGTGTGGTTCATGGTCTAGAGGGTAAGACAGATACCTACTACACACTGCATCCTGGGTTCAAATCCCAGCTATGGTATATAAGTATGCTTTTCAAAAAGTACCAATCCTTAATCATGCTACTTTTTCTATTGAATTGATCATAATGGTAGTATGGTTTATGCTAGGCCAGCTTTACCATGTAGTGGGAGGAGGAGGAGGAGGGGGAGGAGGAGGAGGAGATTTTAAAAAATTTTCCGACGGAATTCCGTATACCTCGGAATTCCGCGGAATGGCTCAGGAATACCGTCGGAATGAAAGGGTAGCGGAATTTCGGTAGTGGCGGTATGCGGAATTACCGCGGAATCGGAAATTGGCTATTCCGACCATGCCTGTCTTCCATCAGAAGCCTCCTTAGGTAGTGGAACAAGAAAACACTGGCCAAATATAGTAAGTAGTGGTCTAATCCTGGGCCAACCAAAAACTTGCACGGCTTCATTGTGGTGGAAGTGGAATTCCAAAGGCTAAGGTTAAGAACCCCAACAGAAAAGCAGTGTGCCCCACTAACAGGATTAGGTGCTGAAGGCTAATGACCTACACACCTTAAAACATAAACAAAGGTATGTATACTTACTACATTTTATTTATCCTCTATAATAAAACCTTAAGTGTCGCTGCGTCCAGCAGCTGTCCGTGTCCCAGGTTTTTTGTTACTGGGCATGTGCGCAGTAACGGACAGCTGGGACCAGGGAACGAGGCAGGCAAGCATTGAGCAAACAAGGTGCGCGCGCGCATCGGTTGCATGTGAGGCGAGCGCGCACAGCGGGCGCAGCATGCGCACTGGCGATGGCGGTGGACGGAAAAAGACCTAGAACCCGTATTTAAACGGGCTTGGGTCTACTAGTGTTGTTTATAATTCAATAGCTAAATCAGTGCCTGAATCTGCATAAAAGTAACCTATTACAATGTCATTTCTGAAATTGACAAACCAATCAGCTTCTGCATAGCCCCTCCCTGATGTTTCTAAAAGCTACTCATCTGGTCATGTGACTCTCTTTAAGGACCGGTTCACACGGATGCTTGGCGGGCGTTTACCTCTAGTGTCCAGCCCTAAGGCTACAGCAGCCAACAAGGATGGAGTTATACTTTTCCTGCCCCTAGGCCAATTTTTTGTGCTTTCTTTTCCATCTACAAATACTAACTTTTACAGTTCTTTTGAGGTAGCAGTAAGTTGAGTAATTTTCTTTAAGTTTTAGTTTTCCTTACCTACAGATGTGTCTAAATGGTGGTTGACATATAGAATGTTTTTTATGATCTATGAGCCTAGAGTTAATGCGACTTTTATGTTGTGCCTTTTACATATTTACACTGCTGTCTAATCTGCTGTACGACACCTTGAAGGGGAAAGCAAGTGCCGTCTCGAAACACATGAAAACTCAGGAAAAAAGTGGAAAAAGCATTCAGACTCCCATCTGTTACAGAACAAAAGTGTATATTTCTTGCTGGCAGTGATTGTATCAATATCCTGTATTAAAACAAACGAGGTGTTTTTCATTATTCTGTTCTTTTTAAGGCCTACACCATGTGTTGTAGCTTACCTTTATGCACAAATATTATTTTATCCTTCAGTTGTGGCTGTCATCTGAATTATAGAAGGGCCACTTTACACCTTTGTAGGCTATCGTGCAGGTTTAAAAGCACAGTAATGCTCTATACAAATGGAATGGTCCACGGGCTTATCTGACCAATCTCTTGCTCAGCAACTTTCTGCAGGTTCCTGTACTTATTGGTTGGTTGACTGCACATGTGCAGCATAGACAAGTTCAGGGAATCCCCCCTCAGACCAGGGCCTGTGCAGTGTTTGGGGACAGGCACAAGTTGAGACACCAGAATATCTGCAGGCATCCAGCAGCTCACAGCACTGCCGCCTTTCTTTCCCTGCTACAGTTGACTTTGGATGTACCAGCAGCGTGTGTACAGAGCATGGAGCAGCAGCGTGTGTACAGAGCATGGAGCAGCAGCGTGTGTACAGAGCATGGAGCAGCAGCGTGTGTACAGAACATGGAGCAGCAATGTGTGTACAGAACATGGAGCAGCAGTGTGTGTACAGAGCATGGAGCAGCAGTGTGTGTACAGAACATGGAGCAGCAGTGTGTGTACAGAACATGGAGCAGCAGTGTGTGTACAGAACATGGAGCAGCAGTGTGTGTACAGAACATGGAGCAGCAGTGTGTGTACAGAGCATGGAGCAGCAGTGTGTGTACAGAGCATGGAGCAGCAGCCTGTGTACAGGGCATGGAGCAGCAGCCTGTGTACAGGGCATGGAGCAGCAGCGTGTGTACAGAGTATGGCGCAGCAGTGTGTGTACAGCGGATGTGATTCTGGTGCGGGGGTTCCTGACCAGCTCTGGTACTGCGTGCTTACAAGTGTATGAGAACAGCTGACAGGCGGTAAATTCGCCACCATCACCTGCCCATATGAAACTAAAACTAACCTTTATCCCAACACCTAACACTAGCTATTAAGATTTCTGTTCCTCATGATTGCTGAGTCATCACAGCCACAGCGCTGTCACTTGCCAAGTCACGTGCAAACTAAACATCCCAGTGCTCCTGGTGCACTGTAGCTGCAATTACCACGCAGGCTTTAGTACTGCTGAGACGTGATGGCAACTGCTGCATCGGAAGTGAGTGTTTCAAATAGTGTTAGACAATGGGTTACTAGTAATAATAATTCCAAACTGACACAATCAAATGCAGAAGATGATGTATATGTGTACATAAAATTAACGTAACATCTGCATCAACTCATAATTATTCGCATCTCATCGATCATGACTGTTTTCTTTGTCATTTACCAATTGTAAATGCTGATATACAATTGTGTTTATGGTCTTTTCCCATCAGAATTCACTTCTGATCAGTTTCATTCATCAATCAGGACTGAATACTGGTATGTGTTTACCAGCCCTAAGTTTATCATGCAAACGTGACCAATGTTTCCACCCCTAGGCCAACCTTCCTGTTGTTCCTTTTCCATGTGCAGCAGCCCCTCCCATTCTATGTGCAACACATTCTTCCATACATAACATCCATGTACACTAGTTCCTCTATTTCACGTACACCCCCCTTCTGCCTCCTCCCAATTGCTGGATTCCTATTCCACTTTCAGCCTCCTCCTCTTCTATATGTAGCAACCCCTTTTCTATGTCCTGCCACCCTACTGGGCAGCAGCCGTTCAGGTCCTGGGCCATTGTGGCTTTCCAAATATCCAGCCCTGCATGCAACTATAGCACACATGAACAGGCCAGTGCTCTAACATGTTACAGAGAGGGGCCTGGCGCGCTTACTTGTCCCTTTCTTAGCTAAAACCATCTTTGTAATGAAGAGCTGGCAAAGTGTGCAGTCACCAAGTACTGGAGTAAGGGCTGGTTATGGATCATTTTCAACATGTAGTTAACGGAAGCTTGCGTTTTAAAATGGAAAAAAAATCATTACTTTATGTCAGTGCATCACATAATTGATGGACTAATTGTTATTAAAGTGGACCCAAATTAAGAATACATTTACATTTATTCAGAAATAAAATCTATTTTCTAAATTATAATAATAAATAGCAGCCTGTTTTCAGCTGCATGATGACAAATTTAAAATATTACATTTATTGGAGGAGCCCCTCCCTTCCTTTCACATTGCCGGGACAGAATCCGGCAGACTGGTGGAGTAGGAGGAGTCCAGCAAAGGAGGAATTGCTAATGGCTGCCCCCAGTATAACCCTAGTTATGAAAAGAGAAGGGTGAAAAGCATGCACTGAAATGCTCATAGGCTTGAAGGAGTGTTTATTTATCTTTGTATGTGTCAGAGTGGTGCAACTAAATATTTTTAATTAAAACATTTTTTTAGTTTGGGTTCACTTTAAGTGAATGGAGCAATTTGGAAGATGTTGCACTGATCACCACCACTATTAAAGGACCACGATCACGAAAAAAGTAGGCAGTTAAAGATAAACTCCAGTGAAAATAATGTAATAAAAAAGTGCTTAATTTTTACAATAATTACATATAAATGATTTAGTCAGTGTTTGCCCATTGTAAAATCTTTCCTCTCCCTGATTTACATTTTGACATTTTTCACATGGTGACGTTTTTACTGCTGGCAGGTGATGTCACTGCTTGCTTTTTTGGAAAACAGCTGCTATTTTCCACAATGCAACAAGGCTCCCACAGTGTGCTGTGAGGTGCTGACATCATTTGTGGGAGGGGTTTCACCACAAAATCAGCCATACAGAGCCCCCTGATGATCCGTTTCAGAAAAGGTATATATTTTTCATGGGAAAGGGGGTATCAGCTACTGATTGGGATGAAGTTGAATTCTTGGTTACGGTTTCTCTTTAAAGAGAAACTCCAACCTAGAATTGAATTTTATCCCAATCAGTAGCTGATATCCCCTTTTACATGAGAAATATAATGATTTTCACAAACAGACCATCAGGGGGCGCTGTATGACTGATTTTGTGCTGAAACCCCTCCCACAAGAAGCTCTGAGTACCGCGGTACTCTGGGCAAACTGCCACAATGTAACAATGTTCACAGACAGGAATTAGCTGTGTACAGCTGTCTCTAACAGCCAAAACAGCTAGCAGCAGCTACATAACCTGCCCACAGTAACAATGTCACCATGTAATAAATGTCAGAATGTAAATCGGGGTGAGGAAAGATTTTACAATGGGCAAACACTGACTAAATCATTTATCCATAGTTATGGTAAAAAATGAAGCACTTTTTTACTACATTATTTTTACTGGAGTTCCTCTTTAAAATCTGACAGAACTGACAGGTTTTGAGCCAGCCCATCTCTTCATAAGGGATTCTCAGGGTTTTCTTTGTTTTCAACAACATTTCCTGAACAGCAGTTGCAAACTCTAACTGAAAAAAATAGTGTGCATGAAGGCTGGCTGGTATCTTACTATGTTGGCAATTAAACTGCTGTTCAGGAAATGCTGTTGAAAACAAAGAGAACCCTGAGAATCCCCCAGGAGGAGATAGACTGGCCCAAAACCAGTCGGTTCTGGTAGTTTTTAACTGCCTACTATTTTTGTGATAGTGGTCCTTTAACCCTACTGGCGGTTTGTCAAAATCCGCCAGGGGGCAGCAAATACGTTTTTTGACAAAAAAAATTTTTTTTTCATGTAGCGAGACGAGGTCTCGCTACATGATAGCCGCTGCTCAGCGGCATCCCCCCAGCCCCTCCGATCACCGCCGGCGATCGGAGATCAGGAGATCCCGTTCAAAGAATGGGATCTCCTGGAGGGTTTCCCCCGTCGCCATGGCGACGGGGCGGAATGACGTCACCGACGTCATCAACGTCGTGACGTCAAAGGGGACTCCGATCCACCCCACAGCGCTGCCTGGCACTGATTGGCCAGGCAGCGCACGGGGTCTGGGGGGGGGGGCAGCTGCGGCGGCGCGTATAGCGGCGGATCGGCGGGTAGCGGTGGCGATCGGGCACTGCACGCAGCTAGCAAAGTGCTAGCAAAGTGCAGCAAGAAAAAATTATGCAAATCGGCCCAGCGGGGCCTGAGCGGTGCCTCCCTGCGGCATAGCCCGTGCTCAGCACGGGCTTACCGCCAGGGAGGTTAAAGGGTACCTGAACTGAGTAAAATTATTTAAAATAAATGCATGAGGTAACTTCAAATGAACATTACATAGTTACCTTGCCATCAGTTCCTCTCAGAAGCTCACTATTTTCTTCTGAAAATGATCCCTTCCAGTTCTGACAACATTTTGTCAGAACTGAAATATATCAGTTGCTGTCAGTTATATATTAGTTGCTGTCAGTTATAGCTGAGTGGACAACTGATGTGCCCGGTAATGTCCATGTTTCCCTATTGCTGAAGTGGACGATGTTACAGTTTAACAGTGTGCTGACCAGAAAGCTGTTCGGAGGTAATGGCCATTTTCAAAATGGAGGATAGAGAATTCCCTTGATCACAGTAGACAAACAGGACACGGGAGAGGAGAAAGAGATTGAGGAGTAGACTACACAGGAGGTAAGTGTGACTTGTGTATGCTTATTTTGACTTTTTAATTTTCAGTTAAGGTTTTCTTTAAAGCAGGACTTTTCAACCCTGTCCTCAAGGCCCACTAACAGTGCATGTTTTGCAGAAAACCACAAACATTCATAGGTGAGGTAATTAGTGTCTCAGCAGAGCTGATTAACTGCCTCTGTGGATTTCCACAAAACATGCACTGTTGGTGGGCCCTGAGGACAGGCTTTAAAGGATAACTGAAGGGAGAGGGATATGGAGACTGACATGTTTTTTCCTTTTAAGCAATACCGGTTGCCTGGCTATACTGCTGACCCTCTGCCTGTAATACTTTTAGCCACAGACCCTGAACAAGCATGCAGCAGATATGATGTTTCTTAAATTATTGTCACATCTGACAAGATTAGCTGCATGCTTGTTTCTGGTGTGATTCAGACAGTACTGCAGCCAAACAGATCAGCAGGGCTACGAAGCAACTGGTATTGTTTAAAATGGAATATATATATATATTCCATTTTGGTGACCATATTCTCACTTCAGTTGTCCTTTAAGAAGATTTCCTTTTACTATTGATAGCAACCTTGCTTACTAAAGCGATGATATACAAATTGGTAAAAGATAGTTAGACTGTTAATAAATACTTATTAGTATTATCACTATATATCTGTTATACTGGGAATTAATAGAGTCCAGAAATTCTACTTAAGGAAAGGAGCAATTTGGAAGCTGTTGCACTGATCACCACCAACATTAAAGGACCACAAATTTATCTTTGTAGTATGTGTCAGAGTGCTGCAACTAAATATTTTTCATTAAACAAATGTTTGGTTTGGGTCCGCTTTAATCTAGCACTTACAAGGCTTCAGAATCTACAACAACAAAACATTAAGAGACCATAGGTATATAAGTTCTAATACAATAAAGATCAAAAGCAATGTATGATTGTATATGTACAAAAACCCGATAAAAATCTAATGTTTCAAAAAGAAGATTTCCCCTTTATAAAGATGGCAATGTTATAAGGGCAATTTGCAGGCAAATAAAGACGTTGAAATCTGCAGCTAGAAAATGCAAGTAAAATTTAAAATGTTTTAATAAATTAGAAATTAACATTTTTATTAATTGTTTGTAGTTGAAATACATTTATATTTTCAATATTGATGCTTGTTATTTATTTATTTTACAGTTTAAAAAAGAGCTATAACTTTTGTTTTGATAAATTTTGACTTTAATTTTAATTTCTTTTGAAGGCCTGGCTGTGAAATAGAAATATGTGTCATGTCTGCCTTTAGCCTGGATAGTTCTTCTATTACAGTTATTTGCAGGATATTTTTTTCTTTTTCGTTAATTGCGAAGAAGAATCTCATCCAGGTGTTTTGCTGTAATTGGGCTGTGTAGCCGGTGTATTGTGTATGATTCCATTCTCTACTGAGGCAGTCTGCACACTTGCCTGTGGCAACATTTTTCATGAATCCCTTCTGAGTTCTGTAGTTTTGCTCAAGATTTACACAGAATATATTATTTCTCTCAATGTGTGTGCTGCAGGTAGCACAGCCTCTCAGAATGGCTAACCAGGCTGAACCAGAAAACTAACAGGCTAAACCAATAGTACAAAAAAATCTAACAATTTCCAGTTTCCTTTTGCTATAGTCAAATTGTGAAAATATAAATTGTGATTAAAGGATACCTTAGTCCTAAGGGCTCTTTCACACTAAGATGTTGCGTTTGATGCGACGTTAAGGTCGCATAACGTGCCCATAACGCAACGCATGTTAGCTTTGAAGTTGGACGTTACATTGCACTACGTTATGCGTCTCTTGATGCGTACGTGATGTGTACTTTTTGACACATACAGATCAAACGAAAATGGTGCATGCGGCACATTAAAAAGAAACAAAAAAACACATTACTGAGCATGTGCAAACAGTTTAACGTAGCCAAATACGAGTATAACGCACAGCACGCTGCACTTTCATTTAACGTGCAGCGGTATACTCCAACGTGGGCACTGTGAACAGCCCATTGATTTTACATTACTCTGAGTTGGGCTGTGTTACAGGCTGCTGTAACATGCGGCGGTAACGTCCCACTGTGAAAGCAGCCTTAATGAATCCTCTAATCCTCTTCTCCTGAGTTTTCTCCCTGGTTATATTTTTAAGCCTGTCAATAAAATGCCTTTTAAGCCACCAGCAAGCAATAAAATACTTAAAATAATTTTGATAGTACTTTTGCACCTACTTTTTGGTACTTTTTTTTAGTTGAAAAGAGTTGGAAAGTTATTTTAAATCAAAAAAGTAAAATTATCTCCTAGGAGAAAACTCAGGTGAAAAAGTGTCGGCAGCCTCTGAAGAAGCAGGACCTACCTGCGAAACACGTAGTCAGACATTTAGTCAATCTTCGCCTGGCTCGTTACTTGCTACTGACATATCTTGACAATGGGGTTGGGAATGCGGCTTCTGGCTATGCTTGCTATGGGGGGGGGGGGGCTGAGGGAGCAGTGCCAGACTGGATACCATCGCTTATGGAGGGGAGAGAAGAAATGGATTGTAAGGGCTGGTTCACACTGATGCTTTGGCGGCATTAAACAAAGCGTTTCGGATGCAACATTTTTTGGGATTATTTCGGCAAGCTTTTACAGGCTTTCATGAAATCTTGGCGGTAGATCCCGGCGTTGCGTTTTGTGTCTTGAAAGCAACATGTTGCTTTCAGAGGCAGTAAACGCCGGGAAAGCAGTGTAGGGACCCGAAGCTTCACAAAAGCCTTCAAAAGCTAGCGTTCAAACATCGGTGTTTGGCCAATCATAATTGAAAGTGTGTACCAGGCTTTAGTCTTTAAATAGATGTTTAGTAGTGACCTTAGGGTGTGTACACACATTCAATTTTACCACTTTCATATAGTGTGAGATTTTACTTACAAAATCTGTCCACAGTATTCCAATCTGTCGGCCCTCATTCTATATGGAGGTGGTACTGGTACAATAAACCAATCATTGGTCAATCAAAATTGGATGTGTGTATCAGGTTGAACACATACATGCATTCTGACTGTATTGTATATTGCTTTTAGTAGAAATATCTATCTTTAGCCTGGTGCAAACTTTGAATTATGAATGGCCAATCACTGACCAATCTTACCATCTCCATGTGGTATGAGGTGGTAAAATTGGTCAGTGATTGGCCAATCATTATTGAAGGTGTGTACCAGGCTTATGAAATGTAGTTATTATTATTATTTAGTATTCATATAGCACAGACATCTTCCGCAGTGTTCTACAGAGTATATAGTCTTGACACTAAAAGTGGACCCAGATTAAAAACACAAGATTTCAGAAATAAAATCTATTTTCTAAATTATAATAATAGAAGCATTTTTTCAGCTGCATGATGACAAATATAACATATTTTACATTTATTAGAGGAACCCCTACCTTCCTTTCATATTGCCGGGACAGAATTTGGCAAACTGGTGGAGTAGGTGGTGTCTGTCAAAAGAGAGAATTGCTAATGGCTGCCACCTGTATAACCCTAGTTATGAAAACAGAAGGGTGAAATGCATGCACTCATAGGCTTGAAGGAGTGTTTATTTATCTTTGTACGTGTCAGAGTGGTGCAACTAAATATTTTTGTAACATCTGCAACTATGGCGGCTGCGGACATGCAGGGTATACCCACAGCCACCTCTGTTCCCTGTTCTCAGGCCTCATCCGTTCCGTTAGGATCTAGCATGCCGGGAACGGTTTTGTCTCGTGCTTATAGGGTCGCTGTATCGCGCGGGCGCGCGCGGAGACAGGACCTTTATGCTGGAAGAAGGCGCGTCAGCTGACCTGCTGGTCGGCTGACGTCAGAGGTGACTCACGCTGCTCGGATTGGCTGATTGGTAAGGGGTGCGGCTGTGGGCTCTCCTCGGCTTCTTAAGCCTTCACTGGTCATTGGCAACTTGTCTACTGTTGTGAATACACTCGTGTTAGCGCTCAGACCTTAGAGTAGTTTCCGGCGTGCTTTGATCTGGGAGGAAACCAGGGATTTCACACAAGACTAGGACTATTGTATATTGTATTACTGATTACCTGTGTATGATTCTGGCTATACTCTGACCTTGCTATTGCTCATCGATTCTGTACTTCTGCCTATCTGACCTTAGTTGCTGAACCTCTGCCTGATTACTCACTATTCTTCTGCCTCACGTTTCTGTACTGTATTCGCCTCTCAGTTGCCAAACCTTGCCTGTATGACCTCTCTACTCACCAGTGGGCCCTTGCCACTGGTGAGGTGCTCTTTTGATTAATACCCACCAGCTCCTCTGGTGAGGTCTAGTTTAAGTTATACAGCTCCTGTGACTGATAGTACCTTACCAGCTCCTCTGGTAAGGTCTAGTTAAACTATTCAGTCGCTTGTGCTGATAGTACCTTACCAGCTCCCCGGGTAAGGTTTAGCCAAACTGTGTTGTCACTCCTGTTAATACTTTACCAGCTCCTCTGGTAAAGACCTATTATTTATACTACTGTTGCACCAAACACTCTACACCTCTGTTTCTCAGCCGTCTATACTTGCATTGTTGGTGATACTGCAGATCACAACATAATCGGGTATAGAGTCTGATTATTGTGTGATCTGCAGAATCACCAATAATACAGACGTCTGTGTGCTACACCAATCGTTACAATTTTGAAATAAAAAAATGTTTGGTTTGGGTCCGCTTTAACTGTCCCTCATTGTGAGGGGCTCACAATTTAATACCTACTATAATCATATGTCTATGTATGTATCATGCAGTGTATGTATCATAGTCTAAGGACAATTTTAGGGGGAAGCCAATTAACTTATCTGTAAGTTTTTGGGGATGTGGGAGAAAACCAGAGTACAAGGAGGAAACCCACGCAGACACTGGGAGAACATACAAACTCCTTGCAGATGTTGACCTGGCTGATATTCGAACCGGGGACCCAGCGTAGCAAGGCGAGAGCGCTAACCACTACACCACCGTGCTGCCCAAGCTAGTTGTGGTTAATTAATAGCTCAGCCTGAATCTTTACAGAAAAATAACTTGCATCTGTAACTTGCTTGATAAGGCCATGTTGGATTTTTTGGGTGAATGCTGCTGTTCCTCCAAGGCCATATCGGTAGCCCCCATAGACATAAATACATTCGCTCAGCCAAGTTGAGTGTGCATTTTCTTGGAACTATTTATTTTTTTGGCAGTCACATTGTTCTTGAATACCTGCCTGCCATCTAGTGTCCATTGGTATCTTTAGTGTCATGGTCTTTAGAAAATCAATGTATGGTCATTGTTTTGATTTAAGCCCTTTTCAGGTGCCTTCACCTCCCTAGTGGTATGATTATTTTCAGATTTTAGGTTTTGAAAGCGGTGCAATTTTTGGGGTTCGAGGTTACCGCTCTGAGCTGCGGATTTCCAGTCCGAGCCTGATTAAGGGTTACCGCTAAGGAGGTTAAAGAGTTAACAAATCTATTGCACCACTCAATACGAATAACTGGATTCTTGCGTAGTTATGCTATAATTACATCTCCCTCTGTGTTCCACAGAGGCAGATCTAAAAATATTTATATTAGAGCTAAACTTTAGCCTTGGCAACTAAATAGTGTAAATATAAAATGTTTTACTAGCATACATACTGCATATATTTCCTGTCCTTATTCTTTGAAATCAAATGGCAAGCATGATGTCTAATCAGCATGCTTATGTGTATGAGCACACGACTTTTCCTGAAGCAGAGCAGCTGATTGGTCACAGGCTCTCTTCCAGCTTGTTCATTGGCTGTGGAAAATAACAGAACACTGATTAGGTCATCATTCTGCTCTCTCTGTCTGCCTCTGTCTTCTTAAAGGAATACTGTAGGGGGTTGGGGGAAAATGAGTTGAACTTACCCGGGGCTTCTAATGGTCCCCCGCAGACATCCTGTGCCCGCGCAGCCACTCACTGATGCTACGGCCCCGCCTTCAGTTCACATCTGGAATTTCAGACTTTAAAGACTGAAAACCACTGCGCCTGCGTTGTCGTGTCCCCCTCCCGCTGATGTCACCAGGAGTGTATAGCACAAGCCCAGTATGGTCTGGGCCTGCGCAGTACGCTCCTGGTGACATATGGGTAATTTTTGGTGTGGGAGGGAAACTGCTTATTTTACATGTAAAATAAGCAAATTTTTTAATTAAAAATGTATGTGGGTGCAGTTTACTATTTGGCCACAAGAGAAAAGTCCTGGATGCGAACGATCTCGCATCCAGGAACCAAGATTCAGAGGAGTTGTTTCCTGGGGGCAGAAATACCACGCTCTCTGGAGAGAAAGCGTCGGTATTTCTGCGGGGAAGTTAGATCGGTGAATGGGAATTATATTCCCATTCACTGATCGGGGGGCTAGCGGCGGGCGGCGGGCGTGCGCCCGATCGCGCGCACCACGCATTGAAAGCAGCAGTGCCTTTCTGGACGAGCTTTCTCGTCCAGAAAGGCTGAACTGGTTAAGGCAGAAACGCCACAGAAATCTCAAAAATGCTGCAGCCCACAAGTTTGTGTTTGTGGGAAAAACGAACCGCTCTGTGCACCAGCCCATTGAAATAATTACCCAAGCAGTTTTCAAACAGCTAGCGTTTTTAAAAACGCTCCAGGAACGCTATGGTGTGCACCAGCTCTGAGTCTCGCTAGCACAATCAGGACGTACCAGTTCATCCTGTCAATCAGCAGCATGTGTGCAAACAGAAACACTTGTAAAAAAAAAAAAGTATATAAATAATTTCCTTAGGGACTCATTTTTTGTATGCCATGAGGGTATATTACTGTTATTTTACAAAAAAAAGGCTTGTAATTATTGATGGGGTACAAAAAACCCCTGAAAAGTATACCTTTATTTCAAAATAATACGTTATCACAATATATTGTACTAGGAACATAATTGAAATGTTGGAATAGCCGAGATAAATGGGCAAATAAAATGTGTGAGATTTATCTTATCTATAATAGCATTGTTCATTTTAAAACTATATTGGAATAGGATTGGAGAAATTGTGTATTTTTTTCATTTTTTTCCTAGCTATTCCCTATAAAGTGAATAGAAAATAAAGAAATTACAGAAAACAAGTATTGCCCACAAAAAATTGTTGCGGAAAAAAACGAGATTATTTTTAGGTGTGATAAGCAGTGATAAAGTTATAGCCAAAAGAATGGGAGGAGTGCTGAAAGGTGAAAAGGGCTTTTGGCAGTAAGGGTAAAATAGCCTGTGGGGTTAAGTGGATAAAGGGAAGGTTCGCACACAATATAAAAAACAAACTGCACTTACCTGGGGCTTCTTCCAGCTCCTGGCAGTCGATCGGTGCCCTTGCCGCAGCTTCTCTCCCGAAGTCCAGCGGTGAAGAAGCCGACCTCGCCAGGTTGGCTTCCAGGTCGGCTTTTGTGCGCTCCACGGCGGGGGGTCACGTGGTGTAGAGACGTCATCGGGTCTGTACTGCGCAGGCGCAGAACTACTGCACTTGCGCAGTAGAGACCAGATGACGTCACTTTCACCACGTGACCCCCCGCCCTGGAGCGCACATGAAGCCG